>NC_089877.1:15015000-15325208 GCF_040182565.1 Anser cygnoides | reverse complement strand
GATTAGAGGCACATTCAGAAACATGAATGCAGTTCACATGAAGTCAAATATTAAAAGGGGAGTGATATATCTAAAAGACTTCAACGCATAGCATTTAGGGGATCCTTCTGAAAAGTAATACTGAAAAAAGAAAAAAAAAGAAAGAAAGAAATAGAACATAGATCTTGTGAAATATGAGAGAATGCCTCAGTCATTACAGATACAAGTGGTGTCATTGCCTCTAATGTTTTGTTTAGTGGCTTGAGTCATCTATGTGTCTATTTTTACATGAAATAGTTGTCTTGGTCACATAATGTGATTCCTATTTATTTATTTATTGTAAATAGGAACTCTTACATAATTTTTAATCATCCTTTTTTTTTTTTTTTATCCTGAGAGACAAAACTATTTTCTCCTGCAACCAAGTTGCTGCTTCAAATCATATGCAAGAATATAACAGTATGCATAGGGTACTTCTGATTGTTTTCCTAAAAAAGACATTTTAAAAGTAATCAAAAGAAAAAATATCAGAACAGCCTTATGGGAAATGATAATTGTAGCATTTAATGAAATCTGATGGAATAATTAGAAGAAAAAAAAAAGGGGGGGGACCTAAATCGTCTCTGTCTACAGGATTTTCTCTTATTGTATAATTTTGTGCTATTTTATCTTGAATATTCTGAACTGTTCTGACTATTTCAACTCCTACACGTCAAACATCAGTGGCCCACAGTGCTATGGAAATTACACACAGATAAAAGCAAGAGACAGGACTAGGAAAACCACCAAGGTACTTCTTCGCTACAAGGAAAAACATTTACTCTGCTGAAACACACAGACGTGCCTGTAAACAGATATGCCCATTAAATCAGTTAGTCAGCAAGGTCCCTTTTGAAACAGCAACATGAAAAGCATCTTCTCAGGTTTTACTTAAGTTTCTGTTCGAAGGGTGGATGCTGAGCCTCAGGGATCAGCTAGTGACATGAAAATCTATCTTCCAAATCACTCAGGTGTTTTTCAATAATGAGTTCCCACTTCCCTACCCCTGAAAGGCACAGCAAATAGAGTCATAGATCAAAGCAGCACGGAGCCAAGTGAGTACGGCTGTAGAAGGAAAATGGCAGGGTTTCCGCATGGTAATGAAAAGGGCCATCACTAAAGGTTTACTCAGGAATTCAAAACTGTCACTTACGATTTGAAACAAGGGATCCATTAACTTAGTGCACTTTTCATTGTTATTGATTTACAATCCTTTACTTTCTTTTAATTCCAAACTGTCATTGAATGCTCAGCTGTTCTTTACCCCACAGAATAAACCTTGATGATTTTGCTTTCAAATAATTATTCTCAAATCACATTTTCTTCCTACATCAGCCTCTCAATGAGTTTCATTAATATAGGCTTCCATTTATCCTAATTATGTTTTTGGCAGATTTGCTTTTAGCCACATCTCACCTTACCACAATAACATTTCGTCACATCACCTGATCAAGTCAGTGTGGCCCTGAACAATGACTTCTTTTCCTGAAATAGCGTCGGGGAGCGGGGGTCCCTAAAGTGCATTAACACATTTAATTAGACATAGTAAAAAGAAAAACAAGTCTTACTTGACTGAATTGTAAGCAAAGCTTACCCTTTGTCTGATAACTGAGAAAATACAAATTTCAGTATATAACTAATTTAAGGACGTTATTCATATAAATTAAATATATCCTTACACACTTCATTGGACCAGTACCATAGTTCCCTGCAAGACCAAAGCCAATGTCACTAAACCTCAATCTGAAAAATCAGTTTCTGTCTCACTTGTGTAGTCAATGCAAATGTGTAGTCTTCAGTTCTCAAAGTTCACTGCTGCAAACACTTCCTATTGCACATAATAACTACTTGTGAATCAATCTGACTGGTATTAAGCATTGTAGAAGTTTATACAGGACTACTAGGGTGATGATGCATCATTTTAAACACAAATCGTGATTCTGTCTTAAGGTTCTTGCATTTTGGCAATATATTAAATTATTCAATTATTTAAAGTACTACCAGGAGATGCTGCCATCTTAGATGAAAATGACCATTAGCTAGTGTTAATAATATTAATATATTATTAGCAAATAATAAATTGTTTACTAGATTTGTATTTTTTTAATCTCTCTCTATATATTCATCTAGTTACTTTAAAGTTAAACTAACAGATGAAAACTCAAAAGCATTTTGCAGTATTGTAACTCTTTCTGTGAAATATGACCAGAATATGCCTATAGCTCTACCTTTTAATTCACCATGGCCAAACATCCAGTTAGCCAGAACAGTCTGGTTTTGCTTCCTAAGTTCTTCTGTACTGGGTTGCCATTGCTGAAACTATTTCACCATAGCAATAGAAGATGCAAATTACTTCAACTGCACTGCAATCAACTCAGTTATCTACAAAGTCTGAGATATGTGTACTTCGAAGACAAAAGTCTTCATACTGATAATGTAGAAGCAATCCAAAACCTAAAAATAAACTTAAAGATGGTGCTAGCCACAAATCATCACTATTTACACAGAATTTCTGGCATCCTGGCCCTGAACAATACCTCAATAAACTCATTGCAATATCTTCAGACCAGAAATACTTCAGTGTAGTTTTGTCTTGTGCCTCACTAAGACACTTAACCGAGACATTAAAGTTAGGGTTCACTTTATAATCAGTAGAAGAGAGATACTTCAGCAGATCTCAAAATATGACTTATAAAATTTATTATTGCAATGAAATACATAATTAAATATGTATTATTTCTCAGGGGAAAGGGGGATAAGTAATAGTTGCTCTTTTAAAGACTTACGCTTTTTAGATTTTATTTTACAGACTTGTCAAGCATCAGAGAAGCAGCCTATACTTCCCTTGCATTCCCTTTCTAATGATAATTTAGCACAAGACAGAAAATTTCTCTAAATGTCACTGTATCAATTGATACAGTATGATCTGACAGATACAGAGAAAGCAGCAATCACTTGCTTGAAGTCAAATTTACAGCTTGCATGCCTACTTTACCAAAAAAAAAAAATCAACTTATAACATTTCAAACTGAATTTATGACTCTGCCGCAAAGACAGTGCACGTTAGGTTTAGGAGGGGTACTGGTTTAGTATGCTCAGCTTATTTTGTTACATGCATTTTCAGTTAGCTCAGTACTATACAAATTTGTTCCTTAGGCACTGATCTGATAACGAAATGAGTCCTTTCAAAAAGCAGGAGTGAGTGAGCAGCCGATAGGGTCTACTCTTAAGAGGTTTGCACATAAAAGGAGTTAGAATGTATGTTAGATTTAGAAACCTCTGGTGTGTATCTGAATACTATTCCATACTTCGCCCAGATTGTTTTTAAAATGTGCTTTCTATAATTGCATCCAATGCATTTTTAACTAAACCATGGGACTAGGCTCTGTCTACTTTAACACATATATTGTGCAAATTAATTTGTTTCAAATTCTGAAAGCTGTTTAGAAATCTACTTATCTTTTTTCTGCTTCAAAAGGTATAAAGAATGTGTATATAGTTTCTCATTTCATAGTGTACAGTTAAAAACAAACATATGAATTTCATGTCTAAGCAGGAGTCATGTTTTCACTTCATCCTCTGCACTAGTTTTGTCAGCCTCCCAGTTACATTTGTCTCCATTTTAAAACAAGAATACTTACCTCAAACATTTCAAGAAATGTGTTGGATATATGAACACAAATAAGTAACAATTGTTTCTAGGTAAATATATTCATATAAGTTTCTGTTTGGTAATAGCAAAAAGTTGTATTTAAAAAAAATTATTGGGGGTAGATTTTCATGTTTGAAATATTGTTAAAAATAATACAAAAGTGGTCAGTCATATAACTGTTAAAGCCAAAATGATTTCTTATCTTTAACCTGAAACTATTTTAAGTATTTTTATCCTTCATTTTCCTTTAATATTGTTTTCAATTTCAAAATTGATCAGATTTGTAATTAAAAAAAAAAAGAGATGAAATGGCAAAAAATGCATTTTTTAAAAAATGCGTTAATTTTTCAAAAAAATTATTATTTTTTTAGAAAGTATTTTTATATTAATGTGCAATACTTTCTGGCTAAAATTTTGAAACTGTCCACTGAATACCTTTAGTCAATATCCCTTTACCAATCAGTACTGATTTCACATTTTGGGTGGCAGATGTTATAAAAGTTGAAAATTTATGAAACAAAGTTTATATTCAAAGCCCTCTACTCAATATGATTTTCAAATTAAGCTATAGATTTTTTTAAATTATGTTCATTATGACATTAATAAAATATAAACGGTATGGATTGTTTTGGGGAGTCTCGTGAATAAAGTTTAATGCCCAGATCATGTCCACAAGACCTATACTGACTTAGGTAATTATACTTAATTTTGATTAAAATACATGTTATAGTGCGACAAAAAGGAATAGGGAAAAAGAAGCATACTATAACTCTAGAAATGCTATCTTAGTTTTTACTGAAGAATTTTTGAAAGGACTAATAAAGATGACTCTAGGAAGGGGTTATCCCACAAGCAACCTAACTGATATTCTTCTGTGCCTTTGCCTGTTTCCAAGGGAGTCAGAACAATATCTAAGTGTAATATCAATATTTTTTCTTTGATAAACACAATAGCATTTTCATGGAATTTCCTGTAGTCTTACATGTGTAAAAAAATGAAGGAGAGGGAAAGAGGTTCACAGCATACTTGCAGTTAGGACAGTGGTTTGAAATGTATTAAAACCTTCCAGTTTGTTCTGTTTAAGAGGAATTAGTAATATTATAAAAACACAAGAAAACATACACTTCACTCTGAATTAACTTAGCCTACTGCAGATGATTCCTCCACACACTGAAATTAGAGAAAATAAACCTCTTCGTCTCATGTATTTACTTATTTCATAAAAGAAAATTAAAAGTAAAGGAAAAAGATAAGAACTACTATTTTAATCAATAAACTGTTTCAGATAAATTTATATATTCAAAATTTAGTTACTGCTACTAAATTATTAATTATTCAAAATTGATAACATTGTGTAAAGTATTAGATTTAGAGTAATTCAGTTTTAGAGTAACTCAAGCTATCTATAAATTTGGATCATGCAAGGGAAAGCACACTGTTTTCAGAAGTGGCATACCCAGGAAAAAAAACTCATTAAGAGGTAGAAGAATAAATCATATCATTTCACCTATGAGCCTAGCTCTCTAAACACTGTTTTATGGGAGAGAAAGATAACGTCATCAGCACAATCATTACTTCTTTCTCTGTTTCAAGTTTTCATGCGATCTAGCCATTTGTTTCAAAAGTGCCATTGCTTTTGTAGAAAAAAAAAAAAAAAAGGTCTGAAATTAAGCATTTCAGATGGGTTCACTCGATCAATAAAAAATTTTATGTGGAAAAAAAAACAAACCTTTCATTATATTATTTTTTAGCTTGGCTGATGAACAAAGAATTAAATTGTGTGAATAAACCATACTTTAGCTTGACATGTTAGCAACTCAAAATGTGGCCAAATGTAAAGCATTTTTCAGTTGGCTGCTGAGAATCCATGCCAGTATTTGAATATCGTACCATAAAATACTATTTGATATAAAAGAGAATTAAATGGAGGTCCAGCCAACTTATCATGTTTCACTATGAATGAAACTATGCTTAAAGTGAAAGAGATAGCTACCTGATAGCAAACAATCAAAATGTGATTGTTATCAAAATGGACAGACTCTTTACTGCTGGGCAGGTTTATATTCAATTATGATTTTTCTCTTTAGGATCTCAAAAGCTTACAAGCATTGTAAGTCTCGGTTAAAAAAAAAAAAGAGCACTCCCCTTCTCCCCTTCAAATTCTATTTAACTACTAAACTAATAGACAAAAGTGTTAAATGTTTATTGCACTTGTTGCTTTTTGAAAGCAATTCTAAGAGAACAAGAAATGAAAAAATATATATATATTTTGTGGATTAATCTATTTTATCAGTCTTTGAAATACTGGATCTGTAATTTAAGCTAAGTAAGATAAACTATTGCTAGACCCCACAAATGTGAAAGTTTCTTTCTATACACAACTGGATATAAAGCCAGTGCTACAAGCAGCCTGCAGAAGACATCAAAGATATCTTAGAGAAAAGATATTTACTCCATTTATGTCGATGCAGTTGTTCACATTAAAGATCATCTCTAGAACGTAACAGTTTTAATAACTTGAGAAATATGATGCAAAAGCCACAAGCCTATGTTCACAGTTCACTGATACTAAGAATAAGAACCTTGCAGAATTTCACAGTAGCTCGTTTGCAGTCCAGGTATTGCATTATCTGCAATGTCAAATGGGGAGGGCTGCAAAGACGGCTTGAGTTGAATAAATCTTGTATGGGAAAATACTGAGGGAAACTGACTGACTTCAGCTCTATTTCAGTAACTGCTTTAGAGTACTTCTGAGAGCAACGTTACTTAAGATTAAACATCTTAGGAGACCTGCCTTGCCTAGCTTACAGAAAGACACTACATCCACACAGAATCTGGCAAGACTGTCAAACTTTCTGTATTTTTCTGATAGGATAAGGGTATTGCTTGGCATTGAAATTTCAGTCTTCCCAATGTCATTTTCTGTTAACTGTTTTTACCCACTCATGGGTTGTAAAACATTCAGTCTAATGTCATCAAAAATGAAATACAAACATCATTACAGACTATGAACAAGTTGTCAGTTCAGGCCAATGAATATATTTTAGACATTTGCAATTGAGCGTGTAGGTCTTCTTTATTAGCAGATGTTCGCTATGTCAAATGGGAAAGTTTTATTTTTCTGTTTGGAATGATTATTGATCTATATCTTTAATAATCAAGTTAGAAATAACTTGAAATTATTATAGGAAATAGTTCAAAAGTATAAAAGTCTTTTAGGTGATTAAGTTAAGCAGGGTTTGTGCAGTATTTTTTGAGGAGGACTGTGAAGCAGCAGTTGAAGAATGTTCAGAATACATTCCTCCACTGAACCAAGCAGAATAAATAAGGAGAAAGGAAATCAGAAATATTCAAAGATCTATCTGAAGTCCAAACCTTTTAATATAATTGACACATGCCAGATTTTAGAATCTTGGGTTTCCTGGGGAGGCAACCACCACCACTCCAAATGTCCCCTCCTTCCTCCTTCCTTACCTCAACTTTTATTGTTCAGCATGATGCCACATGGTGTGGGATATCCCTTTAGCCAATGTGGGCCAGCTGTCCTAGCTGTGTCTCCTCCCAGCTCCTTGTGCACCCCCAGCCTTCTCGCCTGGGTCCTGTGTAAGCACTGCTCTGCAGCAAGTGAAACATCAGTGTGTTTTCAGCAAAACCCCAAAACACAGCCTCTGTGAAGAAAATTAACTCTATCCCAGCCAAAACCATGACAGTGTTCCAGTATCCCGTTAAAAGGAAAAGATATAATAAAAAATCAACTAATTTAAGGGCTCTGATATGGAAAGGCAAATTTCTGATGCTGTTTCAGAGAGAAAAATATAACACTGTGGCTATAATGAGCCATGTTGCACAAGACCCACAGTTCTGTTAAATGTACTGAAAAGCTACTTTGACACCTCTAAAATACATGCCATTTTGAAATATAAACTCCACTTTATTCATTCTCTCTTTTAACCAAGGTACACATGAAAAACTCATCTGAGTGAACAGACATTCTGTGTTCCTGACAAAACAGATATCTCAAGTGAAAACTATATTCAGAAGTAATTTAGTTTTTCACGGGCTTTCCTACATCCACAATGAATTGTGCTGCACAGATGATCAAGTTGTCATTTACTGTCCGAGTGCCATATCCCAGAATCAGAGAAGTGAAATGCAGTCAAGCACCAAAACTAACTAGCCCCATAACTAATTAACTAACATTGCTTTTTTGTATGAAGCAATTACTCTATTGGCACTTGTGTGGGGATGGCAATCCTCAGCCTGAAATATGAGATATTTGACAGCCTAACAGCCAAACCAAATAGAAACTTCCAAAGCTAATCTAAAAGCTACATGAAGACAGCCTTATTTCTTTACAATTATGTAAATCTTTGTCTTTATCAAACCATTGAAATTATATTCCCTGTTTCATACTTGTTATAAACAAAGTAAAACTCAACTTTCTGGTAATTTTCACTTTAACTTGGCTTGATTTACTGCTGTTTTTGTGTTTTTTTTTTTTTTTAAGTTAACTTTTTAAGTGTTTTTGTTTTTCTTGTTTTTGAAGTTAACTAACAGCTGATCTTAAGAAGCAATGAATTAGGATAATCAAGCAGGAGCCCAACTCATGCATACTCTTTTCCTGACCATTTAGAAGATGAAGTGGGTATGTTTTCACTTAAGCTATTCAGACCAGTTTGAAAGTCTAAGAAAGAAGAAACATCTCCTGAAGAAACAGCTAAACCAGAAAAGCTTTCTGACAGCGTAACTGGGGAATATACCTGAACTTTAAGATTTCTAAAGGAGTGTGTGACTGTTCTTTACGGAAGTGAAATACTCAATTACACAAAGAAAAAAGGGCAGGAAAAAAACTCCAAATGTCATCTAGTCTATCTTAACAAGGCCCATTTATTCTTGAAACATTCCTGGTTGGTACTGTTTAATATGCCCTTAATAATGTCCAGGAAGTGAGGAACCTTAGTTCAACAACCTTCTCAGATCGATATGGGTTTTAGGCCTCTGCCTTTTATTGTATTTAAAATGTACCAATGTGTTTGAGATTTTGAAATCAGGAAGAGAACATGAAAATTAAAATACTCCCCTAATAAATGTAGGCATTCCTGTAGGAGAATTAATCTTTCCTCACCATCTTTCTCCAAACGTTTGCTGACTACTAAAAGATAGGATAGAAGTAACACTGTTTAGTCCCATCAATAAATGAGAAGTTTGACCAAGCAGAACTTCAATTGTCCAGGGAAATCTCATGATCAAAACCTAAGCCGCCAATGGCAGGGGTTTCAAGAACCATCCTCTTTGATTTAGGACTCTAAATTTATCTACAGGGATGCCAGAGTCTGCCTTAATTCTGGTCCCCCCAGTACATCTCTAAGCAAGAGTCCCAGTGATATCTGCCAAACCAGCATGGTAGGCAACTGTCCTAGTTGACACAATGCAAGCATTTGTAGATGACATAGAATATGCTATAATGAACCATTAACTGTGACTTACCTCTATGGCTATGCAATACAGATATTTTACACTTCTGGTTCCTATGCTCTTCTCTTTTGAAATTGAGATTCCAATGTTAAATTTATATATTTACAACATAGTTTAAATTAATCAAGCATTCAAAGAAAACATTGGGAAAAGATCTGCAAAGTTTACAGAAGCTTTCTTCCAATAAACATCTTGGTTTCCTGCCAAAGAATTAAAAATTCAACTTTTCAGGAGAGTGAAAAAAAAAAAAATCATCCTCCAGGCTTTTTTGTTTGTCAAAGGAAAGCTTAGAAATATACAGCTTCATAGCTCACTGATGCCAACATTGCAGTTATCATCTCTGAAATACTATCAACAGAAAGAGTAGAAGACCAGAGTGAACAAATAAATACATTAATATATCCTGAGTTTTCTTGATAGGTGTATATTTCTCTTAAAAATAGTTTCTGGTTTCTTTGTTTTATCTCTTTGGATTTCTGTGTTGGTAGCCAGACAAAAAGTCAAAACACTCTGATACACTCCAAAGGTGTAAAGTGAAGCAGAGCAGGAGGATGGAAAGGAAGCATTCAGTTGTCTTTGGGTCATCTGCATCCTCTGAGCCCTATCACCTTAGGAAACTAGTTTATGCCATTACTAATGTGTCAGTCTATACAAGTTTTATTAGTAATGTGCATTGAGATTGCTTTCTTAAAATTCACATTGGCAAAGAAACACTCACACAAGCTAATATATCATTTGTCTTTCATTCAAATGACTATTAATTACATTTAATGACCATTAATTACATTTAATGACCAAATTTACTAGTCATTTTGTAGAAAGCAGGCTATTTGTAAAAATCTTGAGTCTTATATGCTCGCTAGCACTGACAAGCTCCTATTGTTGCAGCACATATTTTGTTATACTGACTTTATCTTTAAAGCACTAGGTGCAAGAATGAATTTATTTTACAGAATCTTCATTTTCACACTCTTCTCAGGAGCCAGATTCTAGTGCTATATTTACAGAAAGAAAAAAAAAAAAAAGGAAAAAAAATGCAAAACACACAAAAACAAAACTTGAAAATTATAGCCACGTATCAATATTATACATTATATTTTTTAGGATCTTATTTGGGGTTTTTGAATCCTTGAAATAGTGGCATGTTCAAATTGTGTTAATCAAGTTGAGCACAGATGGTTTCCAGTTTCACTGTACTCAAAATCTAAAAACTGTATAAAGATGCTGTTAACTCTTATGGCAGGAATGACTTCACTGAAATACTTTAATACATCTTTTTCTGACATAATTACTGAAATATTTTGCCACTATATCCTTAGAACAAACAGTGTTTTTATCTGCATAAACTCTCCCAATGAACATAGTTTATCGTAGTTTAGTTTTTAGCAGTGACTTGTTATTTCCCTGAGTAAGCTTCATTAAATTAATTGACCTAACTGGAACCACTCACAGAAGTCAATGTTTGCAGCACTGCAAGAGTTGAGGACAACACAACTATTTCTATCTACAGTGAGCAAACTTAGAGAACTAAAAGATATAATTACTATAGCTTTTATAATGACAGTCCATATGCAAAAAGAATATAAAAATTTTCTGAGCTTTGCTGAAGAAAATACTAAGGTAACACTGCCATTTTCAGCTTATTCAAAATATACACATATCAGCTAAACAGATACATTTCTACCCAGAGCCACTACTTACAAGGAAGATGGACAGTCTTTTGTTCGGGGTTCTGTCATATCCTCCTTCACATTTGTATTCTCCTATTTCAGACTTCTCGTGCCACCTTAGGCATGAGAAGTGACTTCATTACACCAGGTCTCAGTTTCCTTCCACTAAAATGTCACCGAAATCTTGGCCATGTGAAAAATATAATAGGCTTCTGCAAGAATTTTGCTGGGTTTAGTTGGCTTGAATTCTGAAGCAAATGTAACGAGTTCTAAATGCAACACAGGAGCTCGATATATGTATTCTAAATATGCAACAGGGTGTATAAAAGGTCTAAGAAGCTGGTAATTAAAACAGAGAAATAAATAATTATAAATATTATAATAAATTTACAGGCATTAAGCCCTGTCTACCCAAGTTCAGTCATAGCTATTTTTTGGCAAAAGAGACTTAACTTTTTCCTAAATTTTCTCTTTACTGTAAGAATAAATTTACCAACATCTGGGGCACATATTGTGCTCCAAGATGAAGTAGGAAAGAAAACCACAGAACTGTCATCTCCTTCACATATAAGAAGCCAATTTCTCTGAGTAGATTGTCTTTCAGTGTATAATTACTATAAACCCAAGCTTCAGATTTTCCAGCAAAATTCACAACTTTAACACATCAGTCATAGATGTGTTTTTAAACATAATATGCAGGTCACTGCCAATAGGGGAGTCAAACATTTACACAGTCCAAAATGGTCTGGTATCCATGAGATTGAATGGGAGACAGTCAATCAAAATTCAGAAAATCCCATCTCTGACTCTTCATCAGAGAAATATTCTTGGCAACAATCATTTTCTAAAGAACTGTCACATCAGTTTGGTGACAATACCTCTGCCATCTGCTCCTTTCATTTTGAAGGACCTTTGAGTGTCCCCAGTAGGAAATCACCTTTCTTTGTCTGCCAGAACTGTTTTATCTCCTCTGTATATCCCTTTATGTCTCCTTTTTCTTGTATGACTAATTTATGATCTATGTCCTTCTTGGGCAGCACCAGCCTCATTAAAACTGACTCCTGTTGCCTTGGCTGAGTGTGGCTTCAATAGAAGAGCGACATGTGAGTGCACTGGTTGACCTGAACCTTACAGCTTTACTCCAGCCCAATCAGATGTCAGATTTATATCAAAGAGTAGGCATGTTCTAAGAAGGGGAAGCTTTAACTACACTATTTAATTAGATATGTTTTAATAAAGACATGACCTACTGTCTCTCTTCCCACCTGCAAGCACCATAATTAAAGTTTACCTAATAGAATAGTAAGCTATATTTGTTCTCCTGCCATTTGTAAAAGTTGAATACAATTCTGCAGGAACTTGAGAAGTTAAGAAATGAAAAGATGTCAACCCTAACATTTACTGTAAAAAATCCATGTTTTTCTTGTGAACAAGAGTGGCCAGAGTTAAGCATTTAAATCGGTAAAAAACAACTAAACAAAGGTAGGAACTATTCTAGAAGTTCTGGGTAGCCGCTTTGTCTTTTTATTCTAGTCAGTATGAACATTTCTTGGGTAGCAGCACTGAAAATCAACATATTTTTTTTATTTATCCACATATGGGTATTCAAGGTCCTCAATATCATACCTATCTGAACTTTAACAAGTTCTAAATACCCAGAGCTTCCTACTTATGGCAATACATACTTAAACAAACCAAAAAAAAACAACAAAAACATCACTTGTAAGACACATCAGTGATGGTTTTAGGACTGAATTTATGTATATTGATTGTTTGGTTTGATGTAGAGCTGACAAAACATGAACCATGAGAAAGAAAAAAAATCTACATGAATATAAATTTCATTGAAATGGAAAAATACACTTTTTTCCTTTTTTTTTTTGTTTCTACTCTTGAAAATAAATATCAATGAATAAAAAAGAAAAAAGTTGAAAAATGAAGAGTTTCCTTTATTGAAAACAACAAAAGAAATTAACTTCTCAATTTGATTTAGTTTGCCAAATTTAATGAAGGTTTGATAAGTCCCTAAAATGCTTTGTTAGAAGACTAATCTATTCACAAATGCATACAAAACACACACAAAAGTGAATGAGCAATCTCATCCGCAAATTAAGAATCTATGCTGTTATTTATTGTTGACAGAAAGGTGACCTAAATCATGTATATGAATTACTAACCAGAGGAAGAACAGCTCATTCCCCAAAGAACAGGAATAAAAATAAATACATTAAGGTGGTCACAAGCATAAGTTAATGAAAAACAATGTTATATATACAGAGAGAGAGAGATCCTATGACAGCTGAAATAAAACCTAATGTCTCTAGTATATCTTGGCCAATAACCTGCAGCTTTCATTCAAGACAGGCTTAGTTTTATTCTTATGGTAGTGTTATTCAAAGAGACTAAAAGTCAGCGGGTTTCAAAGAAAAGGCGCTTGAACTTCTTCATATCCATTTAACGACATACTGTATGAATAATAATGATGAGATTAAGTCAACTGAAAAAAGAGACGGACGAGTTACAAAAAGCCTGCAGGCAGGTACACTACCAGTTACTCTGAGCATGTTCTGGGAAATGCGGAGTTTCATGCAGTGGAGTTATTTCAAATAAAGTGACGGGAGAGAGTATGCCTTAGCAGACTGCCTCTAAAGGGCTCAGCACAAAAACAGCATTCATACTGACAGTCAATGTGCCACTTTAACTAAAATATTTTCCAGTAAGTGACATAATTTTAGGGATGGTATGCTTCAGCTCTCACATGCAAAAGAACTCTTAGTCTCTCATGACATTTGTGGGCATAAAAACTAATCCTATCAAGATGTACCAACTGACATCACAGAATATTCACTATGGTTAAATAGTTCTGAATGGATGGCAGTCTTCTTAGAAAAGACTGATCTGTAAAGATCAGCAACAGAGGGAACATAGATCAGAAGCTGAACCCAAGACAAAATCAGGAGCCTTAATGAAAAAAGTAATTATCAAACCCCAAGGTATAGGCTAGAGATTGTCTGTGAGACAAACAAAATTGCATTTTTACTCTACACTGCCCTGGTAAGGCTTCAGCTGAGAATTATCTCTGTTATGGGAAACCACACTGCTAGAAAGCTGTCTATCAGTTTGAAAGAGCCCAGAGAAGAACAGCAATCACTGATCTACAGTCTGTAATATGTGACAGCAAATGAAAGGAATAGCCATTGCTCAGTTTAAAGAAGACAAGAGTGAGGCATGTAAAAGACCATTACAATATAGTTGTTGCAAAGACTTAAGGAGAACCTCTGCAAGTAAGCACTGGAATACATAGCTTAGTCTGCATCATTGGTTTTTAAAAATCTAATTAGATGAACGCGTTTCAGGAATTACGTAGTACAGGCGTTTTCTTCTGGAAGGATAGAGAGATGTCCAGAGGTAGGCTGGAGGATCTTCTGGTACCCTTTCCTACTTTTCCATGAGTCAGAGAGCAACTGTTTCTGATGCTTAAGGTGTTATTTAAATGGCAACTAGTCTCAGACAAAATGAAATTTAAAGAAGTTGAACAGTGCAGATTTTTTCTCTCATTCTCTGTTCCCCTATACCATTAAAACAAGACCCCTCATTTTGACACATCATACTACTCATTTTGAAATGTATACACCATGTGGTAGGTCAACTGCAGATTTGATCCTTCTCTTCAATGCCAAACACATTTTGTGAAGTGTAATTGCAGTGCCCTAATCTGACACATTTATCTGCACAAGGAAAATTATTACTGCCTTTCAGTCCACTTCCATCCAAGGCTGCTGTCTTTTCATAGTTTTCTTCCTCCCAAAGCACTTTCCTATCTTTTAACAACCTATTCCCTCCAAAGCCTATTCCTATGGCTTTTAAGTAATGTCTTCACTTCTTTGCTCTCTGAACAGTGTAAGAAATTCAGAGTTGCTTATTGCATTTTCAGTTGGGCTTCATTTCATCTTTGGGTTTCCTTAGTACAATGTACTAATCCACATTATGACAAAAGGACAGAAGCATTAAATGCAGCACTTGCATAAAACATCAAATAAGATTTGCACGAGATGTGACTGCTTGAACACCTCCCTGCCAACTTTGCTATTTCTCAGGGAAAAAAAATGCACTAGTGTTATTGCATTACTGCTACTGTGTTCAGTAACATCCCTGTTAAGTATTTGATTGTATTACAATAAAAAGAAAGAAACATAACGTCTGCTACAGGTCACAAATACACTAATACTTGCATAGTAGTGAAAAACAGTAAAGCTACCTTTCCAATGTAGGCAGGATGAAACCGATATCTGACTGAATTGAGACAATTAAGGTCCTATGTAACAGCTCAAGGGATAGCAGAATTACTATATTAAATAAAGGTGCTAGTTCAGACTGTGAATGATTCAATTAGTTTTAAGAAAGGAAAAGAGAAGAAGAGTTTTGTGATATTCATATTTGCATTTTGGGTTATTCTGTGGAAGTTTAGACCTCCAAACGTTTCCAGAAGACAACAAAGAACAGCATTGGGTTTAAAAATCAAAAGCAAACCAGAATCCAAACCAACCTTCAGCTGAGCTAATGAATATTGTGATATAGAGCTAGTAAAACCACTTTTTTTTTTTCTTTTTACTGAGTTGCCTCTTTGCAAAGAAAAAAATCTCTGACCTTTCCAAATAACTGCAGTTAGGATTCTAAGTAAATAAAAACATCAAATGTCTTACTTTTAATTATCTATCTTTTCATTTTTCATCTTTTTGAACATTAGGTTGTCAGGTACAGGCTGCTGAAGAATTTCCATTGCTCTTTAGAGGGAGTACTGACTTGTGGAAATTCACATTCAGTCTAGCTTTCTAGCTATGATTTGTTGTGAGGGGCCATCCTTCATCAACAACACGGTTTTCTGCAACTTGATGAGTTAGGATGCACTAGTGGAATAACTATAAAACAGTCATTATTTAAAGCAACCTTGAGAACTTAACACTTGTGTACTGGGAAGACATGGGTGGAAAGTTCATTATCTTTACCCGTTTGTAAACACTGAAACACACGCTCATCTTTAATCTTGATCAGATTAGCCACTGAGAAAATGAAGGAGGCAGCATTTATTTCCTTAGTGCATGTTGTATCACTTAGTATGTTCACTAAAAGAAAGAAGAGTAGCAAACAGTTTAACCAGCAAAACCTTCAGGCAAACCACAAGCTTTCTTTGTACTATTATTAGTACTAAAAAATAGACCCTAGGCCTAGTACTTTATCATTACTAACATTGTTCAGTGTTGAGCAGTCTTCAAGTCTTTCTATTAAGCAAACAGTTGCAGCTATTTTTAAAAACAGAGCACAAAAAGTACTGTATTGTTATGATTCTTTTATGACAACTTGTATTTTCAATAATGATACATATCCCATGTAAAGTAATGGTTTATTTTCATTTATGGGATACATTCAATAGGAAACTATCGACTTATGTCATAGAATCCAAGACAATGCCTAAGCACAGAATATTTCCATCATTCTTAAGAAACCACTCTTTCTTTAACACTCATATTACCATCGAGAACATTAGAAGAAAGGTGATAAATGTAGCATGTCATACCGTGCTTTTCTGTACCCATGCTAACACACTTTAACAGCACTGCAAAAAGGGCCTCTTTAGCTGCCATGAAAACTGTGCGACTGTGTCCATTACAGGCATGTCCATTTTGACACTCTGTTTCTACAAGGGTATTCTCAAAAAAATTGCTTTTCTTTCACTGTAGTTAAACAAAGATCCAGTAAACACAGTTTCAGCACTTAACAGCAACAAAAAATATGTTGATTTTTTATATTATTATTAGTCACAATTTTGTCTTTGAAACTAAGTACAATTGAAAATAGACAACTTTCATAATAGAAGAAAAGCACACTTTTCTAACTTTTCAGTGTATTGGTTTTTATTATGGCTTTTCTTTTGCTCCTCATTTTTTGTCCATGTCTTTCATTTTTAACTGTGAACAGTATTATTCCCTCATTTTTGATGGATAATAATAAAGGTGGATAATAATATACTGAGTGGATGCCCATTACAGACATCGCAATACATTATAAAGTATCAGTTGCATAACTGTTGTGCTTCCAGGAAGATAACTTTCCAAGAATAGCAACAAAACCCTTGTGCATTTCTTTTCCATCTCTGAGCTAGTCATTGGAGCACATAAAACCTCTAAAAGAGAGAGTGAAAACTACTTGTGTTTCTTAATAATTTCCAACTTTGATCTATACAAGGAAGATGAGATGTTACACTGGGCAGAGGTGTCCAAATTCCACTGCTAAGTATAACACGTTGATGAAAGAGAGATAAGAAACTATTGCAAAGATACAAAAAGATTAGAGATGTGTAAAAGGATATTGCCAGCAATGTGCAAAAAGTTTTGAGATTAGAAATTATTATAAAGAAAGAAGTTTAATGTAGCTAAAACAGGTTTCTTTGTATTTTATTGTCACATTAAAAATAAAAATCTGGGTATTGCCTTCCTTTGAACATTTCCATTTTTCAGAAGTTTAATTAGGAAATAAAGCAATCATTATTAGAATTCAATGTATGATTCAGTATTTTCAAAGGGGCTTAATATAAAAACCCATAACTAAAGGGTTCTCCATACTCCAACAAAAGCTTCATGGCACCTAAGTTGTATATTCTATATATCTCAGAAGGGACTTTTAACCGTAAATTGCTTTTTTTTTTTTTTCAATTGTTCATATAGATTAATTTTTTTTTTTTGCAAATGTTCATGTAGATTAGAAAAAAAATACTCTAATGATGTAATCGTTAAGAGTGCTGTACTCTTGCTTGAAATTCATAGCTTAAAACCCTTATCTTTAAAATCCCCTCCTCCAAGAACTTGAACCATATCAGATTCTCTGCAAACCTCTTCTGCATTTAAATTCTAAAGCATGATGTTTCAGCTATTTTGGCTCCTTAACATGTTTTGGTAATCAATAATAAAAATTTCATGAAGATATATTTTCATAAATATATTACAGCTGTACTGACAAGTCAGCTTTTCATTTTCTGTTGAACGGTGGTACACACGTAATAATAGGTATCCTCAGATATCATTGCTGTCAGAGACTACGTTAGTATATGAAAACTGCTTTGAGATCCTTAATCAGTGAGATGAACGGAAAAATGGAGAAAGCAGTAGGCTAAGCAATTTGCCCAAGGCCAGACATGAGGAAGCAGTGAAGTGAGCTTGACTTATGGCAGAGTCAAAAATGGAACCTTTGACTCTTCAGCTGCCATTTCTGCATCTTGCCAACTAGCCACAATTTACAATTCATAAAGTTCTAGTGGAAGTTTAGTATCTTCTTTTATCTTTTTCCTGATTTTTCATTTGTTGGACAAACTAGAGATATTAAGAACAGAAAAAAAATATGTTGTATTACTATATTTTATATTATACTATCCTACCATAAATCATCTAAAATGTATTAATTAGTCCAAGTAAAGCCTTTCCTGAATTTTCTCATTAACATCACTCTGTCACATCATAATCTTTGCATTATTTTTCATCTACATTTGCTTCAAATGAAAGTCCTCAAGTCAAGATGCACTTGAGCTCCTGTCTCCCCTTCCAGTTTTGCAGATTCATTAAAGCTGAAAAGACCACCATGCATTTTGATTCTATAGATTTATGCAACTAAAGCCCAAAACTTCAGAGCTGTTTCTATCACTCAGTGTGAAATGTTTATGACTTGGCTCAGCACTAGGCAGAACAATCACACGATTGTCTTCCAGTGAGAGTGAGGAGAGGTAGATTACTGAAGCCACTTAGGGACATCATCAGCTTCTTCACAAATAAGGTGATTCAACAGAATGACAGCCATGTACTCCATTCACATCCCTGGTGTGTCCTTTGAGGAAGAAGCTGAGATTGCATTTTCTGTCAAAGATGTTTTATTGGAAGAGATAAGCAAGGGAGGTGTTAGGCCATTGGAGGGGTCTGAAAGCAATATAGCATATTCAGTCAAAGAAGGAAAACTTGACCCTCCAATGACCCTAATGCTTACTCCTTTCGATGCAATAATGTGTGCCACAATTCACCTGCTAAACTTTTTCAGACAGAGCCACAAAAAGAATGTATTTTCTCAATGTCACTCAGGTGATTGGTCTATCTTGTAATTCTTTGTGACACTAAAACCAACAGATTAAACAGTAGGAAATGACACAGCAGCTAAATTTCAAACACCTGCTACCCATTTCAGCTGGGTTGTTGAACCCCTCTAGAATCACACATCTGCAATATATGTAATGTCCAAAGAATTGCTGCTAAAATTTCAATTTTGCCTAACATGCTGCAGTGCTTTTCTCCTACAAAACTAAAAAAATAAATAAATCTTTAGCAAAATAAAGCCTGTGCTTAAGCAGGACTTTTAGGGTGAATATGGAACTAGATTTTGGATCTCCACTCTCAAAAAAAAAAAAAACAAAAACATCTCCCAGCCCCCCCTCCCCCCCCCCCCAAGTTACTAGCAATAAAAAGCTCATGGAAATGCAACTAAGCAGTGCCAACTTAGCTTGATAAACACGGATATTATTGCTATTTTGAACAGTAGTTAACCTATACCTAAAGCAATAATTTAACCCTCTGTAATGCTATACGTGTAGGTTTGTTAGAAAAATAACTTTCAGATAATCTAAATCAGAAGAGCTCCAGGGGGAACTATAATCACTGAGTATCATGAAGGGAGAAAAATAATCAATACCAAGTTATGGTAAGTCTGTAAATCCAGGGCAAAACATTTAATAGAAGGACTGTCTTTAAAACGTTCTTTCATACACGTTGCAAGGTGTATGACAGAAATCAAATGATTCTTAAACAATTATAATAGAATCTTACAAGAGAGAAAAGACAGCTAAAAAGCCATGTAAGCCTATTTCTAGATTTTCCTTCTACTATCTGCTAAGTTTAAAATGCAACTTGCATCTCCGTCATATTCAGTGATGCATTCACACCCAGCATCCCACTTGGCAGGTTGTCCAGACATCTCATCATACAGAATTTCCATACAGAGATTTCATCTTGAAATTTCATGACCTGTATTTCATGTCTTTTCCAATATATATTGCATGATTTTTCTTTATCCCCAACCCAGTTTTCTCTAGTGGCTTACAACTCCAGTCTGAACAATGGAAGAAACCATACTGATTGGAGGAGACAGTAAAGAACAGTGGATATAATGTGTAGAGAGGAAAAAAGAAAAAATAATTCAAAAATATAAATGTTTTCTGTTAGACTCATTGGCATCACATAGATAATTTTTACTAAGTTGTTAAAGTGGTTTAAAAGAATGTATTGACATAGTAGGAGACAGTAAGATTTTTCATTGTTTTAATCTCAAATATTGCCCTATACTATAAGCAAAAAAAAAAAAAAAGTTTATACGCAATTACATAGAGGGAAAAAAATTAAAGGCAACACAGAAGAATGTAAAACTATGCATTTTTTCATAGAAAAAAACAGGTTTTAAGTGTGAAATATCGGATATTTTGGCTAAAAGTGAGAGCAAATAGGCTAAGGGAGAAGAAATAATATTTTAGTATTTTATACTAAATGCTATTTTAGTATTTTATACTTTTTAGCATTTAGTATTTTATATTAGTTGAGCTACCCATTAAGAAAATCACCACTTCCATATAGTACACAAAGGAAAGTCATAATAATATTTTAACTTGGTGACTCTAAGCTGCTTCATTCTATGTATGTGCATCTATTTACATCCTTAACCTGTTATTTTCTTTTTATGAAATGGATACAATGATGTTTGGAGTCTCTAACTCCACTCACAGGGCAACTCAGCAGAATATGCTCACTTGGAAAATGTCATCAACAATTTTTACCATTCCTGGTGGCTCACAGGAGCAATCTCTCAATCTCACAGATTGAACGTGAATCTTCAAACTTGTTTGAATGGGTGGGGAGGGTGTCTTTCCTTTGAAATACGGAGAAATAGCAACAGATTATTCTCCTCAAAACCTCGCATAAATGGATTTACATAACTGATCTATGATCAATCAACTCAACAAAGAAAAAACCCTCATAAGCCTCATATACATACGCACATAACACATTTGAGTCATACTATTAAAACCGATGGTTCTACTTCTAAAGAAAAAAGTAAGAATGAAGAGATGTTTGCAGAACAGACGGTACAAATCCATAAGGGTGTTCCTATAGTTTCTGTATGTGGTTGAATGTAGGGGAAAGGGGAAATGTTTTATTTAAATGTATAATGACAATGAAAATGTAACAACAATATTTCTGTACGCTTCTGGAAAAGTTTTTCATCATTTCTAATTATTTTCAAATGAGGCAAATGCTAAGGACTAAATTAAATCACAACACTGTAGTGTAAACTACCTCCTGGGAATCCTTCACAATAAAAGCTTATTACATAAAATATTATTTATCTCTCTACAATGCAGGTAGTGGAAATGATCCAATACTTTGGTATAAGTGTGGCTGTCTGCAAATATTTGCTTTCCCAGGCTGACAAGGAAGTCTAAAAGATACATGTTCTAAGAAGACAATTGGTGCCTAATATTAGGTTTAGTTTTAGAAATGCAATCTACTTTCTCACCATTATGCAGGAGCTTGACAAACAACAGTCTCAACTTGGGGAATCTCAACTTCTGATCACCAATTCAGGCATGGGAAAAAAAATAATTAAACACTTAAGTAAACATCCTTCTTCCCTTTTTCCCAGGTTCACCTTAATGCAAACACCTCTGCTCTCCTCTTTCTAGTCTCTGCTTGCCTTATTTTCGCTGCAGGTTACTGAATTCATCCCAAATCCACAGGGAGGTACGATGTCAGGGTCATGTGCACAATGGTTTCTCTCAAATGCTCTTTGCTTCTTCCTGGTTTTCTCTGCCATACTCTGCTTTTCATCTCTTTTTTTTTTTTTTTTTTTCTTTTCAGACTTTTCCTCAGATTTTCCTGCTGCTCTGTTTCTGAGCATCCCTGCCCTGTCATGTGTCATTCATGGGCTGTAGTCTATTGGAGATGTCTTTGCCCAAGCTAGGAGTGCCTCCTTCCAATATCATGTCTCCAGCCTGATGCTTCAAACCCCTCAAGCTATCTATTTCTTTGTTAAATATATTTCTGCAGTGATGCCAGCACAATAGATAACATTGTGGTTATTTTTGTGTCACCAAATGAATTAAATTCATCTTTAGGAATGTAGGAGAAAAGTTTTTCTCTCCTTTATGGTTCCTAAGATTGCAATTGTAATTTGCATCTCTACTTCTGCAACATTTAAATATAGCAGTAGAAGAAATCCTGTGCACTGTTGTTTCTGACACATTCTACTTGTTGCTATCGCCATGAGTAATAAGAGAGGAGGGGAATGACTGTGTCCAAATTCCTTACGATGCTTTTCACTGAAGAACTACACACACACACACACAAAAATTTCAACATACTCAACGTATTGTTGTAGAATTTACTGAAATAAGTACAAAAGAGGTTTCTAGCAGCAAAACCAGAGTAGTGACAGAAAGACACTTTTCAGAATTATAGAGAACCCAAAGTCCATATGGCATTGCAAGAAGATTGAGTAGAATATGATCCCACAGTAGTTTCCACTCCATAGGGTTTTTGCCAATTTAGAGCAAAATTTATGTCGAAATTTACAGAAAAAATATTTTTCAGACCTTCAAACCTATCAACTTGTTGCAGGTGGAAAAGGCACTGTTTATCTAGACATTTTCAGGAGATCTTGGGGGAAAAATCAATAAAAATGCATATTGAGTGCTGATGTGTGCATTTTGTAATCAAAAAATGTGCATATGTAATCACAAATCAGTGAAGACACTTGTGGGCTTTATAGCTAGCTATGTCTTTGTTTTCTTGTACTAATCTCAGTGTTCCAATTGAACTGTGACCCACACTTTATGTGCTATTCAAATCCCTTCATAATCAGCAGTTCGCGGGATTTAAAAATGGAAGAGGGGAAGAAGGGACCTGTTTGAAATTCATACGCACATTTTTCTTCGTGTTTGTCAAGAGATTTTGAAATGGCTTTTGCTAACAAAAATAATAGCAAAAAATGAACTTGGCATTTTACTTATTTTTCATTATTTGTAAGCTTGCTGCAAATGTTTAATTTCTTTGATTATCTTGTACTGGGATGTAGTTCATGAAAAAAATTATCTTCCATGTTGCATCTAATATTTGGAGATTATACCACCTGGAATCTATTTATTCAAACACACCTGGAACTGTCTCTCTTGTAGCATGTAATACAACTCAGCCTTGCCACTACTGTGAATCATAATTTCTGGACTGTAGAGAAGATTGTTAACTTCTTTCCCAGTATGTTAGACACAAAATGTTGTAGAAAATGACTGAAAATTCATGGAGTTTCTCAACCAACTTGAACAGGTCTTTTTTTTTTCTCCTCTCCCCTCTGAACGTCTAAGGGCAGTTTCCATAAAACATTTTGCGAAAGCATTTCAAGGTCAGTTATTCCAGGCTTGCCTTCTTAAAATATCTATATATTTTTTTTTCATTTATTGTGTATTTTTGTCTTTATTAGTAAGCAAAAGCTTGTGGTAATCAATATTTTGGCACATACACTACCCACACAGATCTACGCCAATCTACAATACCTTCAAACTCCCAATACAAAGTCTTAGTAGTAACCTATAACATTTAACATCAATTTTCTCACTATATTACCATGTCTGATTGTCATACAATTCAAGCATTTTGAAAGTTATTTAACTTTATATCCACAATTTCTTGATCCCTGCTGCCATTAGACTTTACAAGTCTGACCAGGTCTTCCTCATTTGGCAGACACTGGAGTGTCTCCACTGGTCAGCTTCCTTATCTCCTGTGCCAAGAATCGTCCCTGATGCTTACCAGAGACCTGCACTCTGATAGTGTCTTTCCAGCAGACATTCAAGCCCACAGCAAATCCACAGTTCAAATCTACAGCAAGGATCTGTGCTTGCGATCATGCAACTTTCTCCAAAATAAGGCTTCATCTACTTTTTCTTCTTGATCAGAGTGTCTACTGAAGATACCTAACAAAATGTCACATGTTGATCTGTCCTCTGTTTCTCAAATATATCTTCTCTGCTGGCTCATCGTCAATTCTAAAACAAAACTCCAGGCTCTGTACTGGTCAAAGTACATCTCCTTTTCCTAACCATCCTAGTCCTTTCTAAAGAGTCTGTATTCATCCATAGCATCCCTCTAATTATGCAATCAGTCCTATCACCACTTTGTGATTCCAGTGTGGTCATAGCTCTGCAATTGTGCATCATCCTGAGTGATTCCCATGCTGCAGGCATTCATGCAACAAACGAATAAAGCTCAATAAAAGGAAATACAAAGTCCTTCCATTTAGGATGAAATAAGCCATCCTTGGAGAGGTTCAGAACTTAATTGAACAAGATCAGATCAGCTGCATGTAGGTTAGTCCCTGTGGGGCAGCTGGACAAGACTACCTCCAAAAGCCCCTTCCATCCTGAATTATTCTAGAATGCTATTGCATATCACTGCTGAGTTCATTGAAACTTGTTAGCCAGAAAGACTTTACTGCTTCTGCTTTGTAGCTTCATGAAAAATGCACTACTTTAAATGAATTTCCTTCCCAAAAAGCAGTGAAAGAGACTCCTGAAATTCCAAATTTCCTGTGCAAAGTCATATAACCCACATTGATTCCTTATCTGCCTAAACCTTAGAAAAGAAACAAAAGTGGGAGGTGGAAAAAAATAAATCCAAATGAATGTAACTCCTTGTTATTCAAACATCTACTGTGTATTTCTTTAAAAAAAATAAAAAAATCATTGTACCCTTTTCTTCCTCAGGATTTCTGTTTCCTGTAAAGAGCTAAAAGTGATAATGAAAATGCCAACATATATTTTAAGGTTTTGCTTTTCCTTTTTTAGAGAGTAAAATGGTTGAGATATTTACCTATCTGGCAAGCAGTCACAAAATATTTTACATCCTCAAAGCACTTCACAACTCTATAATAATAGAATCATTCCATTTACTACTGAACTGCAGCCAACTCAGAGACAACACAGCAGTGGTTTAACAGCACAGATGAACACTGTCAGCCCTTTAAAAGAGTAGGTAGATGTAAATATCTTACCCATTTAAAACCATAGGGTGCTTTGAGACAGAGTATAATTAGCCAAATGACTAAATAGCAAAGAAACCAGAAATAACATCCCTGTTTCTTTGGAGGTGTATTCTGCAATCTTTACTGATAACTACTATTTTAAAATCTCAAAATCTTCTATTTTCTTCTTTTTCTTTCATAGAATCACTAGGGAAACTTTACTATGGATACATAACATCAGATGTATTCCTATTCCCTATACCCTAATATACAGAGTATTAGGATCCCTGTGAATCCTATTGTTCGATTTGAACAAGGTTAGGCAAAGTGAATTCCATCTACTGAACACATACCGAGTTTCCCTTTGAAGGCCTGCACTTAAATCCTGATCCATGTTGGAAAAACCTGTCGAGTTTGTTCTGATCCTACCTCAGAAATATTTTGCTTTTCCATAGAGCTTCTTAATGTCCCCCAGTGAAGCCTAAGTGTCGTATACTCCTGGTATTCAAATATCTAGGATCAATCTGTTCCTTAAATTTAAATGTCTAATGCTATTTTATACATTCCAGATTATGTGAAAAATTGTCAGGAGCCTGGCAGATGTAAAAGGATCTATGGGAGACTCATGCCCATCTGGAAAGGCAGCTGGATGCTAGATTTAGACAACTATATCAAGCTTCCATTGCACACTCATAAAAAATAACAATCTAGTCCTACATACATATACCACTCCTTCCCTACAACTTTTGCCCATTTTATCTAGTGATACAAAGAAATAGGAATGATCATGAAAGTGTCAATATTAAAATTTCTCTTGTTTTAGAGACTGGAAGGACTTCCTACAAGTGTATCCATTAAAAGTTACAAATTTCACTGGCAAAGTTGTGGCTAAAAAAATGTCCCCTCAACTAATTAAGTCATCAGAACCCTAGTTTATAATTTGCCAGACAGAGTTTTTTAATTAGTAGGCACAAATTAATATTGTGCTGATATTTGACATTGCGTGACAGATGTTACCAGCATTAGCTGGTAAACTTGGCTGATAAGCATCACTGTTCAAAATTGAGTGCAATCAGACTGTAGATGTATTTGACTATAGCCACAAGGACCAACATTTGAATTTAATTGTTCTACAGAAACATCTGAAGATGGATTATAACTAATTCAAGAAGCAATATTATTAATCTCCTATTTCGTGACAGTTTACAAATAAAATGTTTCTAATCTGACGATGATAAACACTGGAGAAATACTAGCAAGTCTATCGTTCAGACATGCAACCTAAGTCATTAGGTTAAATGCGGTAGGAAGAATGAAAGAGAAAGCAGTTTAGTCCTTCATTGCCTAAGAAGACCTAAGAATCTCCCTCTCTTTTTTTTTTTTTTTTTTTTAGTATCCTAGACAAGCTAGTTTTCTGAGTCATTCAACAACACTATTTCTCGACCTAAATTTCTACTTAATTTCAGCAGGTATGTCATGAATTACATGAATTACCACATTGATAAGGTCAAGAGATTTGCTACCAGCTCATAGGCAAATACATAAAAGAAAACAGTGTTACAGAAAGAACAGAGGATACAATAAAGAAGTAATTCCCACAGACTTCCTCTGTGTCAAATACACGTGCATTATCTGTAAAAACCTTTTTTCATTATGTTACATGAAGGATGGAACATTTTCTTAAATAGAGTGGATCCTACATACTTTCATACTTCTTCACTTTTACTAGAAATTCCTCAAATTCAAAATTGGAGAGATGAAAAACATAGATTTAGTAACAACATTCTGTCCTGCCTTTGAAAAGTCTCCATAAAACAAGGGGACAGTTTTATAGAGGTGCATTTAAAAACTGACAAGGAATACAAAGTGCAATAGCACACAATTCTTAACAAGCATTTTTAAGTCTAAATAAATAACATAAAAACAAAATATTTAGGACTCAGAAAGTGACAGGAAAATTGAAAGCTGTACATATTTTGCTTCCCAAATGTAGTAGAAAGTATCAGGAAAGCATTATGATGAATCATAGGTAAGACATTAAAATTTCAATGGTGCAAAATTTACTGAAGTTATAAATTCAGCAAGTAGAAAGTAATTATTTTATACAGTGGTGAAGGATAACTAAATAAGAGAGCAAGGAGGCAGCAGTTAAGATCCTTGGTTGGAAGGGTCACTGAGAAACTAGATCAGGACTTCCAAACTAAGCCCCGAAAATTTTTGCACATGGCTAAAAGGCCATCAAGTTTGCAGTAAACCATTTTGTGTCAAAGGCACAAGAAAGGTTCTACGGAAAGTCAAAACACTGTTTAGTAGATAAAATAAGTTTGTGAAATTAACGAGGCAGGAAAAAAAAAAAAACTGATTTGGAAAAACTTCTTGGGTACTGATTGTCTAGTTGAAGTATTCAGCACTAGCAAAATGACTACACCTTACACTTACATTGTCCTGTCTCCTCCTCATCCGAAAGATATACATACTCTAAAGAATCTTCAGATCAGTATTTCCAGAGTATTTCAGCAATGCAAATATTTTATCTCTAGGCATTTCTTGATTTCCTATTCATATATATGTATTTAATAAAAAATATTGCCCATGATTATTCCAGTCAGGAATGGAGAGATCAGTGATGGAGAGATGGAGAGTTCAACCTGAGCAAACTACCTAGGATTTTGTACTTGATTTTCAAGTTGCTCTTTGATTTGAAAAAAAATATATTATGCATATTTTTAATGGGCATAAAAAACTTTGGTGATTTAACTCTAGGGTATTAACAGCTAGCTAAACACGACAGTCACTTTCTGTGTAAACTCTGTCAAGTACCTCAGTGTCACAGAACCCTAATTATTGTCCTATTTGAAAATGAAAATAATAATGTTTAGCTACTTTAATATCTTTAAATAATATTTTAAATGCACAATGTTGCTAATTGATCACAGATAACACAGTGACTGCTGATTGCACTAGATATTATGTGCAGGAATGCTGTTCAATATATCCTATTCTCACTTCTAGCAAAAACATGTGTAACCAAGTAAACTGAGTTTCTGGACTGCTTTTTTTTCTATATTTTTTTTTTTTTCCTCAGAAGGCTGTCTTTAGGGAGCAATGCACACAAACTCAAATACTTGAAGAATTGCTTTTCCCTTTGAGAAATGAATACATATCCTTTAATTCTTAACACAGGAATTGGAACTAACTTTGATGTGGTGCAGAGAATAAAACAGCAGTAAAACAAAGAAGCCAAAACAGCAACCACCTACTATCAAAGGCAATTTTTATGTTTTGGGGAAATTTTTAATTAGGAGAGATCTCAGTGCTGGAGCAGTACCCCAGCAGACTGAACAATGTAAAGCAGCATAAGAAGTCCCAAGTGTCCTGTTTTCAGTAAAGACTTGCTGCTGAAAAACAGCAGGAAAGAGGATTCCTCCATCCTTTGGAACTCTTGATGCAGCATGCACTGTTCACTGGGGCCACAGAGCTCCTCTCTTCCCCTAGGAACAGCATCTGTGTTTGTACTTTTATCTTCTGTGCAAACACAGAGAGACACAGACTCACACAGTAACTGTTCCAATATTCTGACCCAATTCTAGAAAGACTTTCCATGAGGATTAAATGGTTTCTAATTAAAATCTAGTCTTCCTTTTTTAATTGCTTATCTCAATTTGGTTTTGGGTTAAGGCAAATTCCACTGAAAATATTTTTCCTTTGGAAACATTCTGTTTCCCTAGAAACACTATATGGCTTATTAGATTATTTGGTCTACAGACTATGTATATGCTGTATTGTGCTTCTTTTTTTTTTTTTTTTTTGTTCCCTAAAGGAGTTTTTTATTTTTATTTTTTCCTCACCATTATTATTAATCTTCAAGGCCTCTCTCCACAGGATTAAGGCAGGAAATAAATCGCTGTTCCATCCATACACTGTTTTCTGGGTCTAAAAGTGCATTCCAGAATTAGAACAATCAACTTGATTTGCTAATCCTTATCCACCTGAGCAATGTTTACTCAGCTATCTAATTTTTGCACTGTTACTATATATACACAAAACAAAGGTATAAAAGGTAAAGAAACTGTAGATCTTTATTCTTGAAATAATTGCTAACTCAAAGAGGAAAAAATTGAAAAATTCAGAAACAAGGGAAAAGATCTACTGTTTATGTATATCTTAACTTCTTCATGTATTTTTGTTTCCAGTTTGAACATCTTATAGGTAAAGCTAATTTGTAAATCATGCCAGAATTTGTAGAAAGAGTTTAAGCCCAAACTTATCTCTTTTAACAAATGATAAAATAAATACATAAATAAAATCTAGCGTAATCATTCTTTCTACACTGGATCTTGACTGACTTTGTAATCATTAAATCATTAATCTTGTTAACTTCATCAGCTATCAAATTAACACAAAAAAAAAAATGAAATGCAGCAGATAGCCAATATGAGTTACATTATAATGGTGCTTTACCAGTGATCTTTTGGTACCTGTAAATATCTGACAACACCTACAATGCCAGACACTTATGATTCTCCTGTTTAGGTTTAGATAATGTAAACTACAAATTCAAATACCATATGCAAAACAGTGCAACAGATATACAAATACTGTATACCGACAAGAGATGGGTGTGCTTTTAATTTGAATCAGTTTCAAAATTTTTAATGGTTATGCATAGATTCACTAGAGGCATTCACTAGAGGCAAAGATGCATGTGCTGCTGAAACCAACAGAGTCCACAAGAAAGTCAGATTCGGTGAAAGGCCCAAAGTGAAATTTTGTTCAAATTAAACTCTCAAAAGAACAGTGAAAATTGTATAAAACAGTACAGAAGTATTAGAAGAATATAAGCAACACACTGAATAGTGCTAGGCTATCCATCAACTATTTACCTCACTTTCCTCATTTATACAGAACAAGCTTCTGTAATCATCTGGTGACTGTAGTGTTGCTTAAATAGCAAATCAAACTGGAGGGATAAAGAATACTTGGTATTAAATGCCCATAAATTATGTGGTAAACTGGTTGTGGAAACAAAACAACTTTAGCTTATAAACAAGGTTTCCATGGAACAGACTTGAGGTTTGCTGACAATTTCAAAATGCCCGCATTGCATTTGTGTACACTGTACCTAATCTATAGATAGAGAATGGATTATAGCCTTTGGTGTTGTCAAACAATAGCTTTAACCAGCACTAAAATCATTACAGAAGAAAAGAAAGACAATTTCAGAAGTCCTGAACCTAACAAAAGAGAGAAAATTATAAAGCATGCACATCTCTGCCTGTGTATAAAGCATCACTCATTCATGTTGTGGACAAAAAGCATTGGCTATCTCCCTTCTAGGTAACAAGCAGCTTGTTGTGCATACTTCAGTATTTAAAGAACTTAAACAATGGGGTTTCATTTCAAATAAAACACTTATTCTTCTTTTGTAATCTGAAAGAATCTTTTACAGAAATATTTGTTTGAAATATGACATCTGGTAGATCTGTCTTTTCTTCTGTCCTTTCAAATTAGCTAAAACCAGTAAAAGTTTTAATTCTCAGGTACTGTTGAATTCAAGTATTTTTTGGTAGATCATCAGATTTCAGGTTAGCTAAAGTATGCTAAGCATAAGCAAGGCAGACCATGAAATCTTAACCACATTGTATTCTGTTCTCCATTATTCCACAGAAAATACCAAGGCAGACAGCCATAGTGTTGGAACTTAAAAACTCATTTTTTCTTTTTGAATTTTCAGCAATTCAGTAGCCCTCAAAGAACTATCAATGAAGAACAAAATTAGCTCATAGGATGAAATTTTAGAAGTGCATTCTGAAGTGAATTATTAATAGATGAAATTAAAATTTCAGCACCTGTATATAATTCAGCCTGGTGTAAAAACCAGTGCTCAGATTTGCTTATAAACCTCTGCAAGTAGAAGTAAGGAAACAAAAATTCCTAGCACTGACCTGAAACTGCTTTTCCCTTTTATGAATATACTTCAGTGGTTACCATATGAGTATACTCCTGTTCTATTAATCATTATTTTACTCTCCAGTGTTTGTGTGTTGTTGAAGATCTTCCCCTGAGGAACAGCTAACTTTCAGTTTTGGATAATGGACTTGCTGTAGCATAATAATTTTTTTTTTTTATTTTTTTTTTTTACAATTATTTACCAGCAAAGTCTTTAAAGTGTGACACTTTCTGAAATACAATTTACAGGCTATCAACTTGCTATACACATTTCTACCATTAAACTCCATAATAATTTTATTTAACATAAGTTACATGGACATCTAGAATAAATTAAAGTTATAGACATATGTACCAGAATGCTCCCTATATGGAATAAAGATCCACTGCTCCACAGGCTTCACCACATTCTCTTTTCAAACCATGCCTTGATGACTGAATCTCAGAGGACTGAAGACCATTTACTTTTCTCAACAGTCTGTCTACGAAGAACTTCTCCTGGAGTTTTACAATCACCAGCAGATACGCTTTTAATTTGGTCCCACCTGTACTGATATTTTCAGTAAAAGCATTCTGCAAAACAGCTGTTTTTACTCCTGTTTCTAGCCTTTCTTTTGCAGTTGTTCTACACAACACCAGGTGACTGAATGCAAAAATGAAGAAAAATAATCTTTCTTTCAAAAAAGCAGACAGACAAAGGACAAGATTTTCCATATCAAGATGCCAGGAGTTTGAGGAGGAGAGGCAAATAGGCAACAGAAATATATCACAGAATGCAGAGGTCAACAGATCCAGCTTGTTATTGCCAAGCAACCACAGTCATATTAACAGAAGCTGTTAAGCATCATGTTAAGAATTATTAGGTTTCTCCTTTTTTTCCCCAGAAAGTTAGTTCTCTGCTAGCCAGAATATAGAATTTCTTTTTAAAATATTCAATGTAAATTCATGTTTATTTTCTCCATTGAATCATCTGCCAGAACTGTGCTTTAATACTTTTTTTCCTGCTCTGGCACTTGTGTCTTCATGCTTTTAGAGAAAATAAGGATGGCTGGACTTTACTATATCAAGCAATGTAGCCATATTTCAGTTTGTAATGTTACCTTTGTCTACCTCATCAATAAGTGAATAGCAATCTTATAAATGATAAAGTAATATTTTATAACAATTACCTGATATAGCTAATCTTCAAGAGACAAGTGGATAAAAATGGTGGAGAATAATCCACAAACCAGTATTCTTTTAAATTGCTTTATAGAAAATTGTATGGTACTACAAAGTAGAAGTTTTTTTCAGCAACGATGAGACAGTCGGTCAGCTACTACAACCTACAGCGAATTTAGGTTGCTACATAACAAAAAAAGTGTGTGATTCAAGAGTTAGGAAGAACAATTTGAATCCCAAGGTTGCTCTTTGGGTCCACTTTAGCTACAAGAAAGTATTTTTATGGGTTTTTAGTTATTTCTGTGAAGTGCATTTTAGGGTAGCAAGCACTTTGTTAACACACAGATATATTTGAGTGAGAAGATGACCAAAGAACAATATCACAAATAGCACAAAGTTCATTTTGTGGACTGTGTAGACCCAGAAGCAAAGACATAGAAGGCATTAATATAACATTTCCGCTAATTAAAAAACATCAACCACAGTTAAATGTCTCTGACACAAACTGATTTGGAAAGCATGAACTCATCTCTCCAGGGCTTCTAATACTACCCCTTGGGGGCTGGGGGGGGAGAAGGGGCAAGTAGCCTCTTTGAAGGAAAAAGCAGATCTATTCATCTATTCTCAGGCAAATAATGTAAACATGATAAAAGCAAAGGATACTCATCAGTTGTCGCAGACATTTTTTTCTCAAATTTATTAATAATGAGGTATTTTTGCTCCCTCCACTTCACAATTTCATTGTTTTGTTACCAGCTTTAAGTCAAGTTTCTACACTACTTTGTGAGTAACATCAAGAGATGAAACCGGAACCAGACTTAAATCCAACCTGACAAACATTTAGAATCTGAATCCAGCCTGCCAACACAGAAGTGCCTGACATGTAGCTAGCTAGTTTTGCATACCCCATATATTGCCACAACAGAGCTGTTACTCCCCTCTACTCTGCATGGGAAACAAGGTGTAGGAAGCCTCTGGGAAGCAGTCAGATCTCTGCTATTGTATCAGCAATGTTCCTCTGAATATACTCAAGATAAGGCTTTTAATATTTCTCTTTTGCTTGGATTATTTCTCTGATTATTTCTCTGATCAGGTCTTTCAAGTGAAAGACACAGTGATTAGAGAAAGGTGCTGATGGTCTGAAATTGAAAATAGGGGGGAATACATTTCTCTCACCTATAAAATGTCACAAAAATAACTGCCTTTTACTGTGCACCCATTAAAATCAATGGAGTTGAACTGTTAGTGGCTCCATGTTGCCATCTTATCCACCCACTAGGTCTTCCAAATGGAGTATTTGTTTTCAGAGCCACAAAAAAATATGTGGAACCTAACACTTCAGACACTACAAACCTAAGATGCTAAAAACAGGAGCTGCTAGAAAATATTTTGGGGGATTGGGCACACTGTTTTATTCCATACAAGAAACATCATTAATAAATAGGTTCAATTCTAAAAAGGGAAAAAGTACGTTGTTACATACACCTGTATTATTTAGCAAGTTCCATGTCTCTGCAAGTTTTATTGTTTAAAGTTTTACAAAATATAATTTAAAAAGCACATAATTAAGAATAACTTAGCACTGTATTGTTTGATAGTATCCCATGATGATTTCTCAGTTGGTTAGATCAAGTCTCATCTTCTCCTTCGGTTCACTATAATTAAGGTGATATTTAATCCTTCTTTCTGATATCCCAAATAAAAATAACCTGAAGCATCTGGTGAAATGCAATATCTGCTGCTTCTGTGTAAAAAACACTAGGCAGCCTAGGCCACATATAAGGCTGGATGGGCCAGTAACCTATCTGCTATTCTGAAAATCAGATTCAATAATGAATTACCTGAGAAACTGGATGATTCAAAGGAGGTACTCCTCCATTATCTGAAGCTGTTGACAGGTAATTTTTTTAGTATATTTTCTTATGAAAGTAACAGTTTCTGAAATATATATTCTCTTCCCTCTGTTCTGTCTGAGGATGATTAAGTGATAGCAAATCACTGCCCCTTTTTATAAAACAGATGCACTCGGTACCCCTGGTCTCCTGATCTTGATTGCATTGAAAATTTCTCTATTCAAGCAATGTAAACATAAGATCTTTTCTTGTTAGAGATTTGTTTTTTCCAGCTGTCACATTGAGATAGTACTTGAAGAAACAGACACTTCCTCAGGCCACCTGGGGCTACCAACTCTACAAATTCAAATTAATTTGCCAGCCAACCAGGTTTCTCTTTTTTTTTTTTTTTTTCTCCTTACACCAAACTATCATTTTCTGGAAGTGTTATTTCTGCCTGGACATTAGACTAAAAAAAAGACTATAAAACTATAAAAGACTATAAAAGCACTAGTCCATTTTAAAAACAAAAATTCACCGTTGTATATTCTGAAAGGTTTTGTTCAGTTATATTTTAAAAGAGCCTAGGGCAACACTACCAATGTATTCCATCTTCTCTGGGGATATTGGTTAATGTTTTTAAAACAGTTTTCAGCAGGATATAAGCCTTATTCATTCTTATATCGTAGAATTGCTATGATTTATTAATCATAGTAATATGATAATAGTACTATGAATAGCAACTAAAAGGACCACCTCCCCAAAGCTAAGTAGGTTTACACTATCAGACTTTTAGAAATCTGACTTTGTTTTCTAATCCATTTTTCTTTTTTTTCTTCACCCTTTTTAGTATTTATTTACAGTTTGTCACAAATAGATGAGACATTTGCTGACGGCTCAAAAGTACTTTGTATTAACCTGTCTTCAGCTGCAAAAGAAGATGCATATAAATAAAATTCACATGCTTGTTCAGCCAAAAACTCTCCAGCTTTTGTTTTTGAAGGTGGCTGTGGAGCTAACCCTCCAATGACACCAATGGATACTGCTATAACTGTATTCAAAGATGATAAAACCAAGTAACAGTAATATAAGCTAAATAGTTATTATGGGAATTTCTGCTTTAAAAACGCAGTACTAGTATGTTTCAACCTTGTGTATTACTTTTCATTGATACTACAGAAAACTGCGGGTTTGTTTTTTTTTTTTTTTTTTAAACTGTTTCCTGAAAATAGTGTTTGTCTTCCTCCAGGGTCTTTAATCAGTATTCACAGTTTTGGACCCTGTTTCTTTTAAGCTTCATTCTCAATAGCGTCATACCTTTACAACAAATCACATCAGCTGTAAGATGTAGACTGGAACTTTGAAGTTTTCTAAGGTTAACTAAAGATCTAAAGCTGTACTGTGGATGAGCTACTATAAATAGCAGGAAAAAAAAAAAAAGATATTTTTGACAGCTTTGAGTTTTCTTAAGATTTTCAAGACCTTTCTGACAGTGTGTCCAGACTGAAGACTTATTTTCAGTAAGACTTCATGTGTATTGCTTCATAACCTTATTTTTCCAATTCTTTACACTTATGGGGAGAAAAAAAAAAAAAAAAGAAAAAAATGTAAAAGAAAAGAAAAAGGTTTTCAAACACAGAGAAAAGGAAATTTAAACCACAAAAAGTGTTCTTTACCGATATGAAATTATTTAGGAAAGAACAAACAAGGTAATGCAATAAAAGAATACAAGGCTGGAAGGGATCTCCTATGTCATAGAGTCCTGTTCTATCCTACCACAGTAAACCATACTGTGTACCCCCTTACAAAAACTGCACATCAAGAATTAAAACAATTACATGTCTTTTTTTGAAAAGCTGTTCCAAACCCTGACCAAAACCTTTGGTCTGACAGTTAGAAATGCTCCTCACTTTTACAACCTAAACTTATTTAAAACCAATATATATTAACTTGTAATTGTGTCAGCATTGTTTCTTAGCTCTTACCTAACAATTTACCTCCCACTATAGCTTAATTCCCCTTTCTGTTTCCCAGAAAAAAAAAAAAAAAAGTTCTTCTAGATTCCTACCACATATCCTACCACATATAACATGTATTTTCCTCTATATGCTTAAGTGACTTAACTCTGTGAATGTGACAACTAAAATTAGGTTTTATTGATTGTGACAGGTACAACTGTACAATATACTATATATGATGTCACCAATGTCCTGTAAAAATCTTCCTCATACACTACCTGACACTGAGGTGTGACACTTTCTCTCTCACAACCGACTAAAAACTTCAGCAAAAAATGTTACCTGCTATGACCCTAGTACAGGACTTGCATTTTGCGTTAATGAATCCCAACCCATTTCTGTCTCTCCAATCTGTAAAATCACAGGATTATTTCTATATATTAATTCAGTCTCTCTGAATAGATGGACAATTTCTCTAATTTTGTGCCATCATCACATTACTAGAACTCTGACTAGCATACTTTTATGACAAAATTATTAACAGTATTACAAACAATTATTCTCAAAGACCAGTTCCGAGGAGCTCAAATCATAACTTCCTTCCGGACTTATGCTTTCATTTAAAAAAGTCAATTCCTTGTCCTCCTTAAATTTCTTCTGTTCAATATAAGGTAAAGCAACTATTGCTATTCAGTCTAGGGGATTATACTCTATGGCCACCTTTTTAAAATAGATAAATCGGGAAGACACCAAAATGAACCACAGAACTAAATAATTTCTGATTTAGTGACTTCTGGAGAATATATCTGTTGATTCTCAGACCTTGTCCATTATTAGCAGTATTTTTTCACCAGTGTCCATATGTGAAGTTAAATTCTTCTGTTAGGACACAATTCCCACTCATACTTAGCCTTCTAATAACTTTAATAACTAGCTTCTAATAACAACATAAGTTAACCAACAATTAATTAACTTTGTCCGTCTACCCTGTAATGTTTTGTAAGCCAAATGCCTATATAATTATACAATTATACATATATATAATGATCATATATACACATATATAATTATTATACATTATATATATATGTATAATTATACAAACATATAATATACAAGATAATTATACAATTATCCTGTATATTAAAGGAAGCTATACAAATGTATAAATATCTCCCTCTAAACTTCTGTTGCCTTTGTCCTTTTCACTTTAAAGTCCTTTTAAGACATTCAGACCTCAATCCTAAAGGACTCACAGCTAAGTAATGTAATAAAGATATTTCAAAGTATATGTAATTAATCATATTATTACATCATTTCTCATTTTCCCATTACTTAGTCTTCTCATCCAATTAAAAAAAAGTCTGCAAAACAAGCAATTATTAAAACTGTAAATCATCAACATATTGCATGTCAGTGAAACATTCCTTTCTCCTGATGTTTGGCAAATTAAGGAGTGCTGACTCCAGAAAGAAGCTTATTCTGAGAGAAATAACACTCAGGAGAATGATCAGGAGCTACATTACCAGCTATGACAGACAGAAGTATACATCATGATGTATTCCAGTCTGTCAGAAGCAAAGCAGTATCTTTAGACTTTGAAAATTAGGTTTTTCTTTTTGCAACTCATTTCCAGTTTTGTAATTGAGTACCCTCACAGCAGTAATAGCGGTCTCAGCACGGTCTGACAAGTGGAGACGCATTTTTTCCCTTGGGGAGCAACAAATCTACAGTAGTATATTGTGCAGACATTTCCAGACTCCTTGCCATCCAAAGCCTCAAGGGTTAACAGCATTTCCTCCTCAATCTTGAAACCACTCAGTTGCTCCCGAATGAGAGGTTGTGATGCTAATGTCTGCGTGACAGAAGAGGAACAACCTCCTCAGCAGGCATAGACCAGTGTCTAAGACCATTTGGAAAGTGATAATGAGTCTGAAGATAGTAATACAGTTATAGCCTCATCTTTTTCCTGCTACAGTACCATAGGTTTGCCAGTTACTGACAGATATTTTCAAAGCAGGATATGCCAGCTCTGCAAAGCCATTTAATGAGTGGTGAAAGTTGATAATAGAAATAATTGTTACATATACTGCTCCAAAACTGACAGAAGAAACACCTACGAGCATTATAATCCTATACTCTTTTCCAGAAAATAAAAAGATATATAAGAGCTTTCAGGTTGTTCAATTGTGCACTATCATCTTCCTTTTAGCATAATAATGGTTGTGTATCCCTATAATTAAAGATAATTATAGACCATAAAATTTGTACAGCAATTAACCAAAAACAAGATGAAGCTCTGTGTTGCCAAGACAAAGACATCCATCACTGAAGTTTATGTTCCTTGAACAAATTTTTCCCTCTCCCATTTAGAATTTTCTTCCATTCTATTATTGCTGCTTTCTTCATTACAGCATTTCTGTGACTCCAAACTAGGCAAAACCACTTGATTTTGTAAAGGCATGTTAACTCTCATCCATTATTTTATCTCTAATATCATAGGGAAATGAGAATATTTTACAATGACAATCTAACCAAAGAGACACATTTCTCCCTAATTCCTAGGATGCTGGTGTTTGATTTATGTCCTAAAATAATAAGTGCTATAATAGTTACAGATCTGCTCTCAACTAATGTAATTGTGGATAGTCTCATTATTCAATTTATGTATTTTAATCCCTTTTTCAACACCTGACTTCCATAATATCTTGTAATTATACAGATTATTCAGGTTAGCTATGCACAAAATATAATGGTATTTCCCTCTTGATGCTATTTTCTCCATTCAGTTTAACATCCATTACTAACACTGCGCATTTACTTCTTCTGATACATTAGCTTTTAGAGGGGGATATTTTGGATAACTTTGTGGGGGGGAAAAAAAAAAAAGGACATTTTATCAAGGTTTTCCATATAAGAGCATGGACACTTCCAAAATAGCTTACTATTTAAAAGTTACAAAGAACTCTGAATACCTATGGAAAGGATTTAAATAATGTATATTATATACTTGTGAAGAGATAAAATACGTAGTCCAGGGGACCAGAAGAAATGCAAGGGAAAGTTTTCAGAAAGCAACAGAAGATGTAAACGCACTTAAGTGATAGTGCCACTCTAATTCCTTTGTACATTTCCAGAATAAAATGCAATGAAATATATAATTTAATTTCTTTTAGATAATGGATTTCATAAACTTGAATTGAAAAATAAAAATGAAATGTCATGAAGAGAGGTTCAAATATCAACAGCTAACTTATCTTCTGTTTGCACTGGAGGTTAAAAGCCATGACCTATAACAGGCCTTCATGTAATCAAACAATAAACAATGTGTTCTAACATACCCAGAACTATGCAGTTGTCCTCATAGGTTTTAATTTGAAGACGTGTTTATTTCATTTTGGCAGGAAGTGTTAGCAATTTCTCATTTTCTTGAGACCTGTTTGGCCTAAATTCAGAGGATATTTTTTGGATAAACTTTCACCACAGAACTGCTTTATTTTTATTTTAGTTTCCAGCCCCTCTGTGGAGAATGCCACTGGACACTGAAATTAGAAAACTGAACAATGTCTGACTTTCTCCATATGACTGCAAGGGGAGAACACACTGATTTGCCTTTTTTGGGGGGGAGGGAGAGGGGGCTGTAAATGTCTGTTAAACAACACTCAACTAATGCTAACTAATAAATACTAAATAGTATTTGTGGGTTTCTATTCACGTACATGTGGCTCATCACACTGCACTCTCAATTAATAAGAACAGAAATAATTTAAGATCCTATGATTACTTTGTTACAACAAACTTGTTCTCCTTTGTTTCTAATTTTCACAACAGTACTTATTTGAAAAGGTCAGAAATACCACTGAAAAGGAAGAGTAAGCTGAATTTGCAAGAATTAATTTCAGTGCCATGTTTGCCCACTTTGCATACTGAAAAAAAATAAATCAGCAGATTAAGTTATTCCATTAGAAATATTTTAAGAAACTCTTTCCACTTTGTTCAACTGAAGAAAGGAAGAGAAAATGCTAAGCTCATGCTGAAATGGAACAAGTTTGTCATTTCCATTCTTTTTCAAGATGAAGGATGGAAAGGGTCATTCATTTCACATTGTCATCTCTTGAAGTTCTCAAAAATAAAAACAAATGCGTCTGCAATCCAAGAAGCATAAGCGGTCATCCAAGAAACTGACAGTCTCTTTGGAGAATGAAAAATGACTGTCAGCATGAGAGACAGTGGGTGAAGAGAGAAATCCCTTGCTGTTCTTAGTTTGCCTGTCATTATTTACTTCTAAGGTCTGACTAGTTTGGGGAGATGTCAAGGGAGCAGCTGTCAGACTGAAGGCAACAGGACTGGGAAAACAATGTAAAATTCCTATTAGAATCATGATTGATCATAACCTGTACCATGCAATCAGAAAAGTATAACAAGTAAACAAAGCAAAAAAAGTAGTCATTCTCTCACAGTTAAAATCTTAGCATGAGTATAAACAAATTGTCTAATTTAGAGTTGGCAAGAAATATTATGCTAAAATGAAGTCTCACTGTTATAATGATTTTTTAAATCTCAGTTCTCTTCTTTGAAGAAATTTCATGTATGATAAACTTTTACGGAATCTAACAAACTTATTTAAATTCTTAATATTTTTGTAGTGGAGCCAGAGAAGAGAGAAGCTAAATATTTAGTTGAGATGCACATATCAAGTCTTTGTGTTTCCCTACAAACCTTCATCCACATATTTAATAAAAAAGTATCAGTATAATCTTTTTTTACTTTTTTTTTTTTTTTTTAAGTTGAAAGTGAGGAATGATGAGGACAATAAATATCACAAAGCTATAAATGAAATCCACCACTGAGATGAGAATGTATTATCATAGAACCATAGAATATCCTGAATTCGAAGGGACCCATAAAGATCATCGACTCCAACTCCTGGCACCGCACAGGTCTACCCAAAAATTCAGACCATGTGACTAAGTGCACAGTCCAAACTCCGACAGGCTTGGTGCCGTGGGGAGCCCGATCCAGTGCACGACCATCCTTTCAGTGAAGAACCTCTTCGTGATATCCAGCCTGAACCTCCCCTGTCGCAGCTTGACACCATTCCCTCAGATCCTACCGCTGGTCATTAAAGAGAATAGATCAGCACCTGCCCCTCCACTCCCCCTCGTGAGGAAGCTGCAGACCACGATGAGGTCTCCCCTCAGCCTCCTCTTTTCCAGGATGAACAGACCTAGTGACCTCAGCTGCTCCTTGTACATCTTCTCCCCTAGGCCCTCCACCATCTTTGTAGCCCTTCTCTGGACACTCTAACAGTTTCACATATTTCAAATACTATGCTTTTCTATTTCATAGTCTTAAACTGGACAAGTCTTTTACTCATAAATTGTAGCTCAACCGATCAACTAGTGACATGTCTCTTCCTTGAGAGTAGGGCTGAATTCAATGTATCAATTTATTTATCAATTTATTTGATTTCTGCAGTATGAAGTGGACCAAGTGCTCTCACATGAAGGGTTTTTTCTAGGTTCAGGCCTCCATTATCTGGGATATTAAACTGAGGGTTTATTTCAAACAGTTACTTCAAGATGGTTATTTACCTACTTACAACCTAGCATAGCAGAAATTTAGTATTTGCATATACAAAAAAAAAACATGTAAGCTTTTTGGACGATAAAATCTTTGAAGCTGTGATATAACTGCTGAAAGTTGTCTCAGTTTTCAGTACAATAAACTTGAATTGTTTAATATTTAATAACTTCTTTCCACCACTGACAATATTTGATAGCTTCTTTCCACCACTGAAGAAATTTAAGCATGGAATTATTCATTTTCAAACATCACAATTTCCTTTCCATTACATTAGTAAAACATGAACTTTTGAAAGATAAAATGAAAAAGACCTCTGAAAATACCTGTCAATATCTTACAGCTTTACATTAAAAGATAAATTAGAAACTAAAAAAAAAGATAAAATTATTTACTTGTTTCTGTGTGATACCCACCTCCTGACATTCTAATCACTACTGTTTTTCTGTGTTAACCCCCTCTAGTAAGGAGAATGCTTCCCTTCTCTCAAAGCTACACAGCCAGAATCTCTGGCTATTTTTTCCCTTTAAAAATTCTCACTGTGGTGTAGGTTTTATTGATACACTGTGAAAGTTACTGAGCATGTGCAAAAATAATAGGCTGATTATTAACATAATTTGTTAAAAAATTGCTGTCACATATTTTAAATGTAGCTGGTTATTTCCGTAACCATTCTGAGCATTCAAGATTTCATTGCAACAGGCCTGTAAACTTTTTTTTTTTTTTTGGTCTCCTTCAGGCATTATGTCTGAAAGCATAAATAGAAATGTTGCATTCCTACTCTAAATCTTCAGCCAACTTCCCTCAACTATTAAAAACATGCAGTCTATAAGACATACTTAATTCATTTGTTTGTTTAATGGAAAGGAATATAGCAAATATGTACAGGTAGTACGTATAAATATTGAACAGTTTACCCTATCAATAGCAAAATGGTAGTGTTTTTATTATCTCTTGACAATAGTTCTTGGAGTAATTTTAAAGCTTTTCTTACAACTGATCTGCAACAGATTAATTCTTGCTTACAAGAACCAAGCAAGGAAAAGAAGTATTTAATGTTCAAGCAGTTAGTGCCTGAACACAACAGAGCAGCTACCAGGAACTCTTAACCATGTTACAGCCATTAAATATTCTTCTCTATCAGATTAGGATTGGTGTCTAATCAATGTGAAAATAAGTAAAAAACAGGCAAATGCATCAGGATAAGTTACTTGCACTTTATCAAAAAGCCACAAAATGACAAACGATCTAAGAAAATCCAGATGAATCTTCCCAGGGATTAAAATTGTCCAGAAAATGCCCTGAATGTGAGACTGTTATCAATGATGTTATACTGTAAACCAGACGTAGCATATTAAAGAAAGACAAAGTAATAATAAATGAGAATTTATTTTAAATATTACTTATATTTCCTTGGGAAAACCTAGGACTTTACAGTTTTACGCATATGCAGTTTACCAGGTAGACAGAAATGTCTCCCTGTCTAATTCTTGAATTTGCTCTCAACAAAAAATGGACAATTCCAGAACTGATCTCCCTGTATTTTTTTCCTTTTTTTTTTTCTTCTCATTTTGCTTATTTTTATAACAAATTTACTCTGAATTGTTAATGGAGGACAGCTTTTATTTCTCTAGTTTTCAGATAATGCTCACTGATTGTGATCTGTCTTTGAGTGAGCCTTTTACCAGTAAAACTCTCCTCAGCAGACAGAAATTGAATTTTACAGCTTTTTTCTCAACAACAGAAGACAAGTTTTGTGTCTCTCCTGTGAAAATCAGGCTCCTGTTCCATAGCTTTTGTCTGAAAAACAAAAGTTCCCTTTCTAACTGAAGAGCTCTGGAGCCCAGCAAACCTTACTGGGAAAGAAACACAACTGTTGGCTCTTACTTCTATTTTTTATTTGAAAAGTAACATTATCCCACTTGGTAAAAACAAAACAAAATAAAAACAAAACGGCAACGCACTTGTCATATATTTTTTTTTTAGAGATAGATGTTACATTCTACAAAACTTGTGGAATACTAATCTATTAGTTCTTTAAATGGCCCTACTGCTCCTGTAGCATTTCATGGATGAATCAGTGTGCTAGCTTATCAGTATATTGAGATATCAATTCATTCCCTTAAGTATATTTGACTGCATCTACCATCCTGTTTATCAGAACCCCCTCCTCACCTATGAGGGTTAAAACTCTCCTTGACTGTCAGCCTCTTATGGTTTCAAAATACCACTTCAGACACTAAATCGTTAACTTAGACTTCCTGCACATACTGCAGGAATTTTGTTTGTTTTGTCTGTTTTTTAATCTAGAAAAGAACCTCTGTGTCTCTCAGTACATGAAATTACCTTGATGCGGTGTATTCAAACAGGTATGAAGACTATAACAAAAAGTTTTCAGCAATTCAAATGCTCAAATGTTGAGGAATATTACACAAACAACTAATGATGTATCTTTCTTCCTATGCTGTATATAAGCAAATGATTGGGGCACTTAATAAAGCTACGCTGCTATCAGAAGTAAAGACGTTGATGGGATGGTATTCTGTACAGACAGGCAAAGGTTCCCATCTACAGTCCCTCCTGGCCTTAAGCCATCACTTGACTCTATAACAGAATTGCTTACTGTGAGCTGAACAAGTCACATTTAACCTCAACAAACAGTCAATTTTACAGGGAAACGTACCCCACAGTCTTTCTGAACATGTGTTCAAAAAGAATGTGATTATTCAAACAAGTTTTATTTTAATTAATCTAGACGAAATCATCTTCTGTGCTTCAGCAGTAATCATAGGCATGTGAATGAATGTATAGAACCAAAGAGCAAAATATAAATCCTGTAACACCAATACAGCAAGATGCATCGTCTTTTTTGTTCAAATAATATCAAGCAAATTGTTAGTGTTTTACAAATAATTATCCATGAAGCATTATGCAAACCAAGAATATAGACAAAAGTTAAAGCATTAATATTCTGTAAAGCATGTGTGACTGATTCTGTATATCTTAAATATTTTTTCACAATTGTGTTTTTCCTAAAGAGAGTAAAATCTCACATTTCTAAGAATCAGTTACTCTGATCAAAGAGAACAAAGGATAACAAGGCCTTTCCAGAAGTGAAATTGCAACAAACACTATGAATGATGAGTAAAGGAGGTGAATAAAGTTTTCTTTCTGGCTACGTTGTGTAATACATCGCCATCAGCAGTACATCAAGCATAATTTCATCCTTCCGAGTGGTAAACCACGATGTAATGTCATTGGATAGATCTTTTCAGTCCATTTTATATGTTTATGAGACTTCCAGTTATATGTATTAGAAAGACTTTTGCACTTTGCTGGTCTTTCAGATGTGTTTGTGAAAATGAAATACAATAGAAAAAAGTCATGTTCAGAATACCATGAAAGAATTTCTATGAAATGGAGGAGGAGTTAATGACATAGAAATTGAGTCAATATGGTACCAAAACTATTTTGTATTGTTCCTTAAAGTGCTTTGGGACTTATGAGGACAATAACATCAAGAGAACAGAAAGCAAAATGTAAGGATTATAAAAATATCATTCTGGCTTAACTAGAATGAATGTTTCTATATCTATTCTCCTTTTTGCTGCTGATTCATAGCATGCATTGAGGAGTAACAAACAAGCATTTGCTGTAGCCTGTCAGAGAGGGCACACAGAGTGCAAGAGGTCTGGGCTTGCTGCTCGTATTTCTGATCCCTTTTCACCTCCTCTGGCTGAATGCTTCTGTGGCAGTTTGAAAAGTGACTCCAAATGGTACCAATATAGTAAATGGGAAATGAGCAATGCTTTCTATTTTTTTTTCACATTTTCTATTTTTATTTAGGGAACATCAATTAAGTAGAATGTGCCATTTTAACACCACTATTTTTACCAATCTTTTCACTAGGATATTGTCATTAAAAGACATGTACTGTAATTGGAGTATAAAACATGGGCATTTATCCAAGCTAACAGCTAGTGACAGAAAGAGAAAGAGCTCATATTCTAAACTAAGTATTTTCCAATGGAGATACGGCGACTATGAAGGTTCTGTGAAATCCAGCCTTCTGATAAGTGACAAGCCTTTTGGTAAGCTTTTGTCCTCTAGGACTCTGAAACAGGACCGTTCACTTAGGAGGAATCACAAGATCCTCAAGATATCTCCAAACCCCATTTTTCAGAGGTTACTTAATTTTTTTTTTTTTACTCTTTTTGTTTTTCCAAACCAAACCTCCCAAAATTCACAGAAGAATAGTAACTTGCATATATATATACATATTTTAAGATCTTGAATACAATTAAAGGTGAGGAAAAAAAATCAAGGAGGGTCTAGAAATTTAAATTACTCTTGGCTAGCATCACATCTGCATTCAGATGTCCATTTCCCACAATTCAGATCAAGGACATGGAACAGATTATTCTGCTTCTCTAGCAGCGTCATTATTCTGATCTTGTTATGCTCTATTTTACTGCTTTTACTTAATTCAGTCCCACATGCTCCTGACAGCTGCCTCCCATGATGTAAAAACATCTCTCCCTCAGAATTTGGTCACTCAAAGCTCACCGGCTGACTGAAAAGGGCTGCCACAGGCCAGTAGAGTACTACAGAGGTTTTCTGCACCAGGCTTGGCCAAGGAGGTTTCCAAGAATTACACATTTAGTGCCTCGAGACAGCCTGTGACAGCTCTCTAATTCTTTTGTCATTTTGATCGTGTTTGGAGAAAGGAAGTGATCTATTGTCAGGCTCACAGTGTGCAACACCAGGAATGTTTAAAGCTACACTGATGGCCTGATTCATTTCAGACATCTTTAGGGTGACAACATTGTATTCTTCATGTTTGATAGTATTCGCAGCTTGCTATAGTCACAGGCCTAACCACGACTTCAGAGCTACAGCATATGAAGCTATATTCAAGTGTGACTGTTTAAAACAGTTTGTAGCACTTGTGCTGAACATCTCGTGAAATTTCAAGTATTTCCCATTTTAATCCACATCTGTCTTTCTCTGTGTATTTACTGCATATTTATGGAGATAAATGCAAGATAACCTCCAGAAATCTATGCTTCGTTTATCAATCATCTACCTTATTCATTAGCCAACTGTTTGTGATTTACTATGCATTTTTAACTATACCATCTAGTAATGAATTTACTTCACTGGAATTTATTTTAATTTTCCAAATGAACTTTTAAGCAGCTGCTATTTCTCCTAATATGCATTTTGTGAAAAATAGACAAGAGGAAATAGCTCTTATTTTCTTCTCACACTATTCTCATTACAGTGGAAGTCAATGTAAGGAAAGCATGTGGCTTCTTCAGGGAGAAGTATGTGGTCACACCAATACCATGCCTTAAAGTATTGTTTTTTCATGTTACAAGACATGCTGCCATAAAAAATTAAGAACAAACGCATGCATAGAGGTGGATGCAGACCACCAATACTGAGCATAAATGGAGAGAGAGAAACATTTTTGATTCCAAGCAGTATCCAGAGGGACACAGAAGCACAAAACAGAATCGAGAAGAGAACAGGAGCTTGTGCATCAGAGAGAGAGGGGGAGAGAGCGAGAGAATATTGGTAAATAAATGTCAGAACTCTGAACAGATTTGGAATTCAGTTTAGTGAAGAAAGAAATAAGCTGAGTTTTATTTTAGCCAAACAGCATTATCCATGCTTAATTACTTGTTCCTTACATTTTAAGTATTTCCATTTATAGAACTGATGGTTATCTAACAGAACTGACAATGAATACTGGAACTGAGGGGATATATCTCTATTAAATCTATACTTAGATTATATAGAGAGTTATATAGCTAAATCAGCCAACAAATCAGTCAAAGATCTTATCTTTGAGGGAAGCAAATCTGCTAAAAAACTGTACACAATAAACAGCTTATCATATGAAGCTCATACCTTTATCATGGTGTTAATGAGTAAAACATCAGGAATAAGTTGCTACGGTCATGCAAATGCAGAAATTAGGCTGAAAATTATTCTCAGGGACAATGCAGGTTTTAGAGAAGGGAACCATGGCTGAAACTTTTGGTGTCCATCCCTCACAACATAGATATAACTTTGTGATATCGACTTTGCCCCTTTGCTTGAATAACTACTACAGGATATACCTCATAAGAATATGAGAATCACAAGAGTATCTGATTTTTTATTTTTATTGTTTTTAAAGGAAGCAGTCTGGGACATTTACCAAGCAGCAGAATTGTAGCAGACTGAAGCTTCATCAGACACAGGTAATGGCAGGATGCCGATAAAAACAACCGCAGCCACAACAAAGCACCAAGGCAACAGCTGGTTTGACATCAGCAACTTAAAACTAGGGAATTTCAAGGACCACTTCTTGGTACTGGTGAAAAGTGTGACTTCTCTTATGTGTCTTTGTTATATAGCATTAAAAGCACTGTAATACTACCAAAATTTTCCTTTAAAAACAAGATCATTTTATCACACACATTTTATCCTGACATATACTTCACTTTTATCATGACGTATGCTTCATCTCAAAACAAGCTGCGGCTGTTCAGAGTGGCACATGGAAAAGCCACTGCTACCTGTGTGGGGCTGAGCTGCAGGCCATGCAGCAGCAGTAGCCTCCATCCGAGCTGTGGCCACAGCAAATTTGAATACAAGACAGCAAGTTCTAACACAATGGTCTGAGTCTATAAACAAGCAGGAAATTTCTGTTTAACAGAAATGAGCCCATAATAAATATATACAAAAGCATAAGATTTTCTTAATCTTCAGTCACTCATGATAGCTTTTAATTCTTTGGTCGAAGAGATGACAGGACCATATACCAAAAACAGTCCACAGCTAAATATTCCTTCTAGCTTCTCTGCAAAACCAAGGACCCTCAGACTGGTGAAAATTAAAGTACAAAGCTATCGCTCTGGTATTTTAAAGGGACGACATGAAGAGTAAGTCAATTGTATGTTTTGATATTTCATCTTCAGGAGGAGGATAAAAACTTTTGTGTATATATAAATGCTTTAAGGATATTGTGAAAAAAGCCTGACATTTGCCAACATTTTGGGTATAACTTAGGACACTCAGCTAATTAATCAATATCAATCATGCCGTACCTTCCAGAAACATTTTAAATTTACAATAGGTGATGCACAGGATATATTCTTATTTTTGCTTTAAAGTGACCTTCAAATTGGTGACAAAACATATTTCATGGTAACTTCACTGTCAGACATCTGCAGTCTGAAAACTGAGAGAATACAAATGAGTCAACAGAACTTTCAGTTTGTGAATAGGCTGTATTTAATATATGACACATGGTATACGTAATACACAGTGTACTTACAAGGTTGCTGAGGATAACAGGATCTAAGGAATGCAAATAATTTTTAATTAATATCATTAAAATTAATGTAATTTAAAAATGTAGATAAATATTGCTGCATCTTCCACTGTGTTTAGTATGCATGTAGGATTACAATAAACAAACCAAATTAAATGTGGTCTTGATGCAATTTAATCAAATACCTTTTTTAATATCTCTTGCTGCTCTGGGCATGTGGAAGGAATTAGATATCTAATAATATTATCTGTATTTTGTATGAAACAATATGAGAGCTTGAAACATGTCACATTTTTCTTATAAAACAAATAAATCAATAGACAGATACAGATCCTTTGGTAATCTGGTAAGTATGTTTTTTTGTTTAGCTGTTTTTTATTTTTTCTTTGGACAGGAAACTACAAGTGCACCACTAATTTAAACACCATTTTTCTTCCATCGTCTGAATGCTCTTCCCATACCCATACACATAACTAGATTAGATTACAGTGAAAGCACAAGAGCAACAGAGTCATACTGCCATTACTTTTGCTATATCACTATATCAGGTTTAGAAGTATTCACTTTAAATGATGGATGGGGAAAAACAACTTGAAAAATTTACATCTTACCTTAAGAGGCTGCTGAAAATATATTTTACATGACCTGCATAAAGCTTTAAGAAAATGCAGTACGTTTTCTTTCTAAAAGAACAGTATCAGTAGAATGCCTCCAAAAGCTTCAAATTTTACTACTGACAATTGCATGCTGCCAGACCAGAACTTGCTTGCAAACTCAGAGGGTAAGAATTAGTGAGCCAAATACAAAGTATCAAGAAGACCTTTGGTGTCACACTTCAAGAAAGAGGAAGATTTTGAAAAGAAAAAACCCAAAACATCAAAACTTGACTGAAGCAACACAAAGATGATGTCAAATGGCATTACGGGTGCCTACAAGACAGCACACATTCAACAAGGCAAGAAGACTGGTTCTGTTTTAAACTAGCTCTGCATAACTAGAAGAGTCACTCTCTGGGAATATATAGCATGCCATAATAAAAAGCCATGATTTTTTTTGTCACAGTTTATACCTTGAAGCACAAAAGAAAATGCATCTTTCAACATTCATTCACCTACTGTACACAGGATGCCACAATAATTTATGCCATGGGCAAAACTCGAAAAACTAAGTGTACTCGTATATCGCAAAGTGGAGGGGATTTCTTATACTGACAAGTGCTATCAATCTGTCAAGCAAAATTTGCTTTCCATAAAGGATGGTATTTCCTGTTTAACTTTTAAATAGCTAAAGAAAGACACTGAAGTCTGAGATTGTACTGTAGACTTTCCTTATAATGTGTGTGGGGGAAAAAAAAAAAAAAAAAAAACAGAAAAAAAAAGTACCTCTGTAGTACAATTCATCATATCTACCTTAAAAAGCTCACATAAGAAACACCTTCTAGAGAAGTCAGCTTATGTCCTCTTGTACACATCCTGCCTAGTTAGATCTTAGATAGCTAGAGATACCTAAATTAACTAAGACGAATGTAACCCTAAATGCCTTAGAAACTATTAGTCCTGCTAATTCTTTTACATCATCATAATTACCCACAATGGGGTTTCAAGGGTCTAACTGGTAAACCCTCATGCAATGAATCAAGGAAGAGATGTAGGTCTCATCTCAGTTATTTGCAGTTGATTACATAAATCTCATGTTCCTTCAGTGAGTCCTGACCATGCTTAGATGAAAACGACTGTTATGACTGGGAAAGAAAACAAAGCTGTTCATTTAGCACCCTAATTGGGCCAACTGGAGAGAAGCTTTTGTAGTTTTGTGGGAAGAAAAAGCAATTAAACATATTTTATGTTGCACTACAAGTGCAGAAAGCAGCTGAAGTTTTTCATCTTTGCACGTAAGGAAATTTATGTTCAAAGTCACAAAATATATGAACAAACTTTTTTTTTCAGAAAAGACTACAGAGTCAGTGGACAGCTAAGAACTTACAGGTCCTTCTGTGGGCACCTCTGCTGAGGAGTCTAAGAAGAGTGTGGTTAAAGTACTGTGAGACAAAAGCAAGCCATTAATAGAGCCAACCAGGTAGGAAACCTCTTCTTCAGACAACTTTCTTAAAGAATATTCTTGAATATTCTTCTTGAAAAATAGATGTTTTCTCTCTCATATACTTCACAGAAATCTTTACCACATAGATGATTACAATCTGTGTAATTTTTCAGGATGAAAATCAAGGATGTTGCCTTGATTACTTTGGATGGTGAAAAGAAAAACCAAGGCCTCTCTTCAAATCCATAATATGATGCTATTCCTTTTGACACTTTTTATGAGCTTCTTGGAATCCACTGACAGCAACAGATTTGGCCAGTCTTCTGTGAACATTTTAATTTCAGAGTGACATTTTAGTGTTTGTATGTTTTGCTGCTGAATTTATTAGAATTTAGAGTTATACAGATACAGCTGATAAAAGCATTAATCAAAGTGGGCTCCACAGAGCCTGCAAACAATAGATGAAGTGTCTACACAAAATATGATAGATAATGGTATTAAAATTAGAAAAAAATATCTCCAAAATAACAGAGAAAAGGACATAAAGCAGACACTTAGTGAACATAAAGTGACTTAATGGTTTGTGATAGGGATAGAATGTATGTGTCTAAATAAGGATAGAAGTATAGTCTAATAATTTTTGATCACTGTATAAAAAGACCTGTCAGAATCCATGTATTCTTTGTATGGGTCTTGGGTAGCCTGCATAACATTGTTCTAACACTTTACCGACACACATGGTACATTAGCATCTTGTGTGTGAGATCATGAGTGTGATAGGGCCATACCTTGTATGTATACCCACTAAATGGGGCGGAGCCATTGTCTCTGAACACAGCTTGTGGTACATTTTGAAACAAGAATGGTGCTGAAGTTTCTAGACTACAGAGCAATGGACCTCTGGCTATGATTCAAAAAAAAACTGACTCACAAAACCAATGGGTTTGCTTTCCCTGACAAGGGATGAAATTAAAAAAGGATATTAAAAATTGTCACAGCCACACTAGAAGCAGAAGAAATAAAAGGAAAAAAAAAATGCATTAATTTCTCAAAATCACTGCCAACAAAGTTAAGCTCTCTTGTTCTATTTGTAAAGCAGGTCAGGGAAACCAAAAAGACATTCACAAAAGCTGACCAAAAGCCCCCATGTGTAATATGACCAGTGTCTATTACAAAAAGTGGCTACTAGAAAGAAGCTTTATAAAGATATTTAGTTGAGACTTTATTCATATTAACCTACACAGAAGTTGTCTCATGTAGAATGTGTTTACCTGGGCACACACTACAAATTCCTCAACTTCAGACCACAGCTGAAACTGATAAAACATCAATGATTTAAAATAACTTAAGATTCCACCTCTTTTGCTCCAAAGGAAAAAGTTTAACTTAGTACTTTAGCCCTACATATTAATAATCAGTAGCTCCCTTATAATTTAAAATGCTTATTATGACTTCAAAATAATGTTCTTACTGTCCAACCCACAGTTCCCTCACAAGTCTGCTTAAGTAGGAAGAAAAATTCATTCATAATAATAAATTTAGACCAAAAATGAAAATACATTGTGCACACTTGCAAGTATGCATCTATACAGTAGTTGCAAGGGAACATATAATTATTCTCATAAAATGCGTGCCTGAAATTGAATTTTTATTTCAAATTAGTTTGTAAAGAGTATGATTTGTCTAATATGTTATTAGGACCTCTTCAGATGAAAGGAGAAAAATGGATTAATAACAAAGAGCATACTGATTTAAATCTAATTTCTGTTATCACAGCTAAATGATATTTTTGCATGCAAGCTGAAGCTGTGTATTTTGTGATACAGTCCCATAACATATTGTCGTTCATTTCTGTGTTCTTTAAGAGCCATTTTCTGTTGAACTGAAAATAACGGTGTCTCATGTAACTATGCAATATAAATGCTTTCAGTTAACAGTCAATTCTCAAACTAGAGAAAGAAATAATTATTCCTGAACAGTGTTTTCAGCTGAAGAATACTACCCACATAAAACACCTTTAAAAATAATATACACCTGACTATCAGCACTACTCAGATGATTAATCTTTCCCTCAAAGCACATATCGATCCTTAGCAAGGAATTTCAATTACATGAAACAATTTCATGTACATTTCATGAATATTTTGTAAAAACAATCTGAGTTCTTTGCATTCAGAAGTAGTTTAGAAAATGAAAGACATTAAAGACAGTAAGCAGCCAAAAGAGGAGGGCTGTTGCGATAAAAAACCGAGGACAAATATTTTAGTTTCATTTTAGTTTCATCCAATTCATATTTTCTGACGAGAAAAGAAAATATATATATATATATATATATTGAATTTAGATCAGTTCTCCTCATCAGCAGCATCACTCTGTTGCTACCAGAATACCTTCAACTGCTGAATGCACTGAAAATCATGTGCCACTGCACATGTGTTTAGTTACCTTGTTAGGTGCTATCCTGAGGCACTTAGAACTATATGAATACTGGGTGAAGTGCATCTTCTGCTATCATTTTACACAGACAGACTAGGAGCAAGTACCTTCCAGAAAGCAGCGAAAGGAATTAAAAGTACCATAAAATTACAAGGACTGTAATAGCAGGAAACATAAATGATGGGAAATCATGTAAGGAAAGGTGAAGCTTCTTGCTGAGCTTCAGCCAATAGCTACACAGTCAAATTAGGCCAAGTGGGATCTAACTTTTTGCCTGGACAATAAAATAGTACTAATCCATTTAACTTTTATTTCAAATTGATCTATCTCAAAAGCTAATGAGCACATCAAGTAAAAGAATTCACCTTCACAATGTATTGATGAAATATTTATTTTCTTTCCCTAACAATGAAATTATCGATTTTAAATCATGTAATTAGGATACTAAAAGTATTTATGAACAACAAAAACTTGTATAGATGCTTATAACAGATGCCCAGTGACTTTAGTTTTCCCCCAATGTAATCCTGCAAGAAGTTATAAATATCATTGTCAACTTTCTAGCTAAAATGAGAATTTTGACACCACTTCCCCAAGACTTCCAATTTCTTTGACCAGAGGACCACTTTTATATCATCTTATTACCAGTCTTACCAGAAAATACAGACATACTGCAGTTCTAATTGCAGAGCTTTTAGATCCTGATTTGGGATCCCCAATCCTACAGTTGAACAATCAGATCAAAACCATTTTTTTCCTTCAACTGATAAATTATTTGCAAAATACCATCTTTTATTAAGTAATTTATTATTCAGAGTTGTTAGAGAAGTTTACACAAATGAAGGCAAGCTGCCTGGCTGTATGGTAAAAGCCAAAAGGTGAGGTTTGTTCGTCAATATATATGACACTATCTCAACTGATATCATTTCTACTCTTGCCGCAACTTCTAGGAAAGCTGCAGTTCAGGAATCATATGCTGAAAATACTGAATAATACAATGCTTAAAATCCTGCTTTTGCATGACTGCACAGCTATTTGAATGACAGATATACAGACCTCAAATACTGGAGACAATAAAACCATCCCCACAAATGTTTGTGGTCAAAGGAGACTGAAACAAAACCATCAACTGAGTTGAATCAATTAGCCTTTCTAAAGTCAAATGAGACAGAGATTGAAGTGACATCCATCTCAGGAACTAAAGGATTATTTACTGGACCTTAATCAGGCAAGACACACAATGAAATTAAACAAGCAGATTAAAATTAAAAATTGTCATCCCCTTAGCCATATCAGAAACATTAGTGTTACCAGACAAAACAATGCTATGTGCACATCGTGGTGAGAAGGAATAAATAGCCTTTTTCTCTTTCCCTTGTGTACTAGTGCATTAAGTCTGAGAAGGTCATTAATATTACTACGCATCCTCGCATCCTCCGAATACTGAGGAATTTAATCAGAATTTACGTTTCTGACTGCCATTGCATAGTCTTGTTTTTCAAGTTCCTATAAAAGGACATAGTACTGCTATTTTGGGGGAAGGTAACAAAGACAAAAGTTTATCTAGTGTCATGTCATTCTGCTGACAAGGTAGGCCATGCATCATCAGGTTTTTTTTTTTTTTTTTTTTTTTTTTTTTTTTTTTTACGAGCTTTACTTATCAATTACTATTAATCCTGATTTGTGTTGCCATGGATTTTCCTGAGCAAAGGTTATGAATGCATAGCACAGCCTGATGGAGACTGATGTGCAGAATAAAACAAAGGGACAAAAATACCTTCAGAAAAGTATGACCTCAGACACAATCTGTCATATTACCTTATTTGCTGCTACGATAAAAATAAATTAAGAATCTCCAACCAACAGTTTCTTTGTTACAACTGAATCATAATCACTAGAGAAACTGAACTTTTAACAGCATTACAGTAAATGTATTATACTTACATGTTGTTCACAGCATTCAATGGAGCATCGGCCTGCCTGCTTTCCAGTTCAATAAATAATCATGATTTCTTGCAATAAAGAAATTCATTTCTGGAAAGACAAAACAGGAGGTTAAATGTTTTTTAATCAGTTTTTCAGTAGTCACGCACTGTAAAGTAACATATGAAAATAAGATCTCAGCTGGGAAATTACAAGCACATATTACAATTTCATTTAAAAAACTTCATAAGCCTTTATTTGTGAATGCAAATGCATTATTAATATTTTATGAGAGTCAAGAATACATTTCATATATAGGTGAAAAGTTAGTTGAGCTGCAGGAAATTTATTTTTTCTGTTTTGTTTTTGTTGTTGTTGTTCTGCCAACAACAAAGTTTATGCTTTTCAGGAAGTATGCATTCCCAGTTTCAACTAACAAGACCTTTCACAAGCACTCTAAAAGAAAGTAGAATATTGGAATCTTGGATTAAACAAACAAACATTTTTCTTATTAAAAATAAAAATCCCTTAATTATTAATGGCAGAAGTATTTGAAAGAAATCCGGTAGATGATATTCCAGAATACCACCCATTGTCCCTTTTCAACATTCATTAATGAGAATACATGAAGAAAAGAAAAAGGCTGAATAATAGACTCTAACAGTGAAATCAGTTTAACTGCAGAGTAGGCTCCAAGAAAAAGAAGAATCCCTATAGGTAGCTATATGTGGGGTACAGACCCAACACACTATACTACAGATTATGAGATCCAGTGCATTCCTTCTGCTTTGACAGAAGATTGAGTGAGCTCTACCATTTTCTCTAGGAGGAAATAAGACTGATTTAAAACATTTTTGCTTCCTGCACTTGAAAACAAATATCCTCTAGTCCGGATAGCCAATGAGTTTCCTTTCTTGTTTTCAAAATATGGTAAGATTTCTATTCAGTGTTGTAGGATATTCCTGGCTGTCAACAGAGAACTTCTTTTTTTTATTATTATTATTAATTATTATTATTATTAAAGAGACTTTATTTCTGCAGATTCCTGAATAATTCATTTAAACCTTGTGATGATATTCTTGTGTGTGTAGTTTGTTTTAAATTACTCTTTGTGACCCCCAGTGAACCCATCCTCAGCCATTCTACAAATGAGGATACTAAATGCTGAGAAAATTTGACTTAGAAGTTTTTATTAATTTTAAACCTGCCAGGTCTGAAAGAAAACACTAGTGTAGTAACAGAACACTATTGAGGCTGATCTGTAGTGAGAGATTCTGGTAGATTGTATAGTAAGTCTGCTTCATACCTAAAACCTCATCAACTATTTACAAGGAAACAAGCGATGGCACGCAGGTGCTCGTGCAATGAATGCAGGTGGCAAGATCCAGCTCTCCAGTTTTGTCAGCCCTTCATGGAACAGTGATTCTGACATATGGTATTTATCTAGCCATAAAGAAAGGCAGACTGACTTTAAGCACACATGGCCAAATTCAGCTTGGCTTACAACATTAAATACACCAATGCAGAAATGCAACAGTATAACTTAAGGGATTGGAAACACACTAAAATAATTACCTTGTTCTGGTAATTTTCAGGTTTTAGGCACACGTCAGTAATCAGAATTTTTAATAAATCTCACCTTTCAAGAATTCTGGAGTTAAGTATATGACAACAAATGTCATGAGCTTAAAAAGGTATAAAACAAAGAGTTGCCTTTACTGGCTGGTAACAGGCTATGCACATTATTTTCCTCTGATAGTTCAGTCCTGCCAGCTACCTAGAGAACCATTTGCTCCTCTCAGAAGGTGTTCAGTGACTCTTATTACTTAACCAATTAAAAAGGGCTAATTTGTGCTCTATTCCAACAGTGTGCTGAGGACAAGAAATCAGCATGATGACAAAGCTCAAATTTGGAAGCAATGGCACATACCTGCGAAGCACATTATAAAGCTAATGTATTGTAGTGGAACTCTTTAATACACCTCCTATGTGAAAAGAAAGTTACTAAGGCTGACCAGTCTGTGCTGGCAAAAAGGAATAGAAATGCTTGCCTAAAAGCTGCAGCCTTGCCGGAAGTCTATTTAAAAAAAATAAAAAAATAAAAGAAGGAATAAGTAGAAATACCTCCTATCTCTCCCTGATGTTTCTAGTAATCACATATTAAAACTCATCCTCTGGAAGCAACTGGTAATATTGCAGAATCTCTTGCCTACTGAAAGGAGACCCAAATCCCTTGAATCAACACTCTCCTTCCAGAATTTGCCAAAGCAAATTGCCTCTTCTTCCATTCCTTACTTCCACAGAAATATACATTTGTTTAAATAGGTAGTGAGACGGCAGGTAAAACCTAGTGCATGAAGCAATAATAATAATAATAATAATAAAAGTAGAAAATACTGTAGTAGAAATACTGTTTAATTTTTCTGTTTGGAATAGTTTGGAATATTCTCATTAACAGCTTGCCTGATTTGATAATTTCTAGCTGTTGTTCAAAAGTCATATATGGGTTCACAAGGAAGAGAAACATTAGGCAAAACACTGTAAAATCATCTCTAAATTTCTGAACTAGATAACTGTAGCCTTCCCCTCAAAATTTGTCACCTGTAAAAAAAAACACTTCCAAAGATTGATTCATATGTATCTCACCTCTCCCGACTGTCACAGACATCACTCCACAGATTCAAGAAAAAAAATTATCATCATCTAAGAAGGTAGTGGGTTGATGCAGCCTCTCAACTTTGGGTGATATGCTTCAGTTTTGTTTCATTGACATGTACGTGGCCACACAGTACTAGGACTGCCACCTTAGAGTAAAGGCATGGTTAGGGCCTGCAGATAACCACACAAATATCTAGCTGCTACAATCATCTACGAACTGTTAATATATAGTATATGTAAGCAAAGATCACTAGAAAAAAAAAATATATATATATTACAAGCTGTAGAGACTAAAAAAAAAAAAAGAACTGAAATTGAAACCAGAAAAATGTAAAATTTTAGGAAAAAATGTTTATTGACATTTAAGAAGCAATCAGTACGAAGCATCATAGATTATAGGCCTGGGAAGTGGAAGAAAGTAACGGTTGTAGAAAAGAAATCTGCAGTAGAACATAGTCCTCTGAAGTACTCTGCCTCAAAGCTCACTGACCAGAACCATCACTACTAAACAAAAGGAGCTGGAGCCTATGTTGTTATTACGTACAAGTATTTATTCTGACAACTAAGTTTTAATTAACATTTCTGCAAGTTTGGGGCTACAAATTAACAGTGGCATTCATAATTACAATAGTAGCAGACATTTAATCATAATGACGCATTATTGTTGTCATTATTTTTGTGCTGTTATTGTACTATTATATTTTACACAAACATTAGTCAAAGCTGTTATAGTGATGTCTACACCACTGAAGGACTTTAGCTCGAAAAATTGTAGCTGAATGATAATGATTATATTTAGCAAAATATGTAAGATTTATCCATTATCCATACCCCCAGAGCAATGCCACTTACTTTTCTTTATTGATATCCTAGAAATACAGGATTTCAGGAGAACTCAGCTCATTATCTGCACATTCACTGATTTTCTAAAACAGACTCAAGGATCTTTAGATAGACTTCTGCTCCTTTGCCCCGGTTACTCTTAGAAACTATCAGCAGAAAGCATCCATGACATTCTTATGCCATTCTTCTCCTATTCTTAAAATTGTTTTCCTAATGCCTTTAAAAGCAGCACACAAAACCAATAGCTTCTTGTCTCACCTGCAGTGAGCATGAAAAGCATGAAAACTCCTGATCACAGCCCTCAGAGCAACAACCCACTCCAACTTGGGAATTTTACCTTCATTTTTGCTCCTGCTACCAGACCTTCCATTACTTCTCAAAACTTTTCCAGTACACAGTCATAAACAAAGCGCTCCATTCACTGTTAATTCAAGTGGAAACATTACTGCCAATGCCATACACATAGTTTCTGTTACATTTGTTTGTGGTTTTGTTTGTTTTCTTCATACTTAACCTCTTCAGCAGCACTATAACACAGCAAACACAGTTACTTTAGAGCCCGCTATAACCTACAGCCTACAATGCTGACCTTTTCCAGCCCCAGACCCTGAAAGTTCAATCTTCCAACACTGACAATTCCCAGTTCCTTAACTCCTCTGAGGCAAAACATATCAACATATGATAAATATAGAACTTATGTACAACTGTGTTAACCCATTTTCCACTGCTCTTGCTTGTATTTATTTTCTTTGCTCTTAAGTGTTGAAAATCATCTTGTAATTCACTCTTTTTTTTTTAAGATTGACAGAAATAAGGTTATTCAATAACTTCAGTTTTCTCTATGACTTGTTATTTGATCATTTACCCCAGTAACATCTTAAAATATCTTTCATATCTTCTTGCAATATTTTTCTAAACCAATCATGTACAGCGCCTTATAACACTTTTGTTATAATTAATTCTCATTTTGCCACAGCCTTTCCAATTTTATCGTGACATAGACATTGCTTCCATACACAGCTACAGCTTCTATATGCTATATTCTTCTATATTCTATATTCTAATAAAGTTACTTTTTGATGTTCAGATTATTAAGAACTGAGGCTACCGCGTTGCTTTTCTACCACACTCTTTTTGATATATAGATATTATTTTATTTTTACCATGAAGAGAACTCATAGCACTGCCATGCAAAGTAAATGAAGTTTCCTGGATAACAGTAGGAGAAACTGAGTTGACTCAAGGCCAACCAATTAGCCCACAACAAAATTTGAAATGTAAGTCTGGATTGCAAGTGTTTAGTGCTAGTCAGTCACTGTAAATTAACTTAGAGGAGCATAAAGTAATAGCATAGAGGGGAGCCAAACAATGTTTATAATGAGCAAAAAAAGGAAGAAGATATAACCACTGAGCATTCCCTGCTGTTAAAAAAGAAAAAGCTGAATTGTGCCTAATTTCTGCAGTGTGAGGAAAACAAAAGGGCCAATTAAGGACTGCTTCAGGTTCAATTTTCATCTGGAAAATTGATTAGCTTATCTGGATCTTATATAGCATTGCTCTTACATTTAGACTGAATTCTTTACCTTCAAAATATTAGCATGCCAATACAGGAGAGTGGCATGGACACCTATTCAATCAAAATCCCTTTGGGAATTTAGAACGTAGAAAGGAAGAGCCAACACAGCAGCAGTACAAAACAATTCAACGTAGCTCTGGCTTTATTCAAACAGAAATATCGTAAATTATACAGCTAAGCAGAATTAACTGTAAGACCTAACATTTTAGTCAATATTTCTACTGCGAAAAAGTCAAATAATATATACTGTAATTAGTAAAAGCTCAGCTTTTTTTCATCCAGAAGAGAAGATGTCACACTCAAGTCCTTTTTCTAAGGCACTGGTTCAATACAGAGTCATTGGAGAAGAGCAGTGCCTACAATTCATGAGTTTATCTCCTTACATGTTTGGTTTGTGCATGTTCTACAACTGCAACGTAAGGAGCAGTTAGCGAAGGCTAAGTGAAGACTGCTTTAAGCAGTGGTCTGAGTAGCACTTGAAGCTTCAAAGTGTGTTGTAGAGCTTGTGAGAGATTATAAATTATTGCAAGAAGTGTTGCAACTGCAGGCACAGTCACGATATTAGGTGGTGATGCTTTGGGGTTTAAAGCTTGCCCTATTTCTCACAAATGAATTAGAAAGGCTTAGAAATTTTTCTTCTGCAACACCACTGTATAGACTTACTCTTTCCTAGTACAACCTCCTCCTCTCCACTTCCTAAAATAAATGCATCGAACAATGCCAAGTACTGCCCTGACAAGGCATTATTTTTAGTTCAATCAGCCTATTTTCAGCATTTATCAACATGAAAGGCTGCAGAATATTTTCAGAACCCAGGAGGCTGCTTCCTCCCATTAAGAACCAAGCTGGCACACTGGATGTTGAGGGAATACTGCAAATAATGTAGGCTCTAGTTCATCTTTTCCCCATTTTAGCCAAATGCTTTACAATTCTCTTTTGAACATTTCTATATTTCCTATATTTCAAAAGTGCAGGGTCAAAACTCTGAAGAGAAAGGAAAGGCAAAACCAAAATTCTACTTCATTTCTGGCAATGTATCTGTGTTACTGTGGGAAAAAAATGCCATAGAGAATTGGGCCAGGGTTTTGTGAATGCTGGTTGAACTGAGAGGTATTGTATGTCAATGGACTTTAATGTGTCCTGACAAGAAACACTCAAAATGTACAGGTTAACACATGCGTCATTCACTTCATTTTCTATGTCAACCTCATGAACTTTGCCGTGTTACCTCATCTTCCAATTTAGTGAGGGAGAAATACAAGTTTCTGGAGATCACTGATGGTAAATAGGTAATATACTTGCATGCAGCTCAGAAAGAGTAAGGTCAGAGCATAAACAGGGTTTACATGCTTTCAGGCCTGAAGTTGCAGCTCTGCATGTAATGAAGCTATAGTCGGTTTGGTTGCAATAGTTCTGAGTTCTCAAAAGCAAGTAGAAAGGAGAGCCTCACTTTATCATTTAAAACAGAACTAAGGAAACAATCCATAAATTTTACATTTCAGTTCTGGGACGGTCTTGTACTTAACATGTAAGATGTTAGTTAATGCCTCTTTTTTTTTTTTTTTATAAACAAAATTGGCAATTTCTTAAAATTAAGTGAATACTGCAAAGAGTTTATTTTCCAACAGGCCTTCAAATATTTATTACCTTCTTCGTATAGAAATACTTGCATGAAGTTACACTGCTAAAATAGCAGACAACCTGGAAAGCAGACAACTACCCAGGCAATACCATGGGAACTCAATGTCACTCACGCAAATTTGACGGATGGAGTATTTTAAAAATGAAAGAAATGACTGCAGGAACTGCAATAAAGTAACAATGTGCTGTCAGTTATAATAAAACCAGGAGACAAACCTCAGGCAGTAAGGTTCGTATAGATGTGTTCTTCAGATCTGATATGGGGATGGTTACTAGGTGATCTCTGTTAAACCCAAAGATAAAAACTACAGATTATTTTCAAAAGTTCCTAGCAGTTCCTGAGACAGATGCTTTTCCTAACAGTATCTAAAAGGCTATAACATTCAAGAAATCAATTATCAAATAGCAATTATAGGTCTATTGTACAATCTTTGGAACCATTTAACTTAATTATGCTCATACCGCTGTGTATAAGTGCCTGCAAAGAATTGCAAAGAGCTCTTGAAGGTGAGCTGAAAGTGAACTGCAGGCTGTATAAGGCTAGAGATCAGATGAAAATTGAGACAGAAGATGTGGGGTGAATTTAGTCAAAAAGTAAGGGAAGTGATTTCATTATATACCCCCCGAGAGACCTACTGGTCATAAAAAGTGAATTAGCTAGCATTACGCTAAACGCTTTCAGAATACCGGCTGGGAGTATTTACGTTTACTGGATGCAGCTCATTTGTGGAGAAGACAAGTTGTGCTTTGTTCACAATTTCTGACCATTCTTTTTACACATCCTATAGACCTTCTGCAATTCTGATTCAGCCAAAAGTCCTCCCACTCTTCTCTCCTGGCATAATGGTCCTTCTCATTTTAGACTATCTTGTCTGAGTCACGATCTTATCCTGAATAAACAGTCCATTCTCCCATCCTCATTACAAGCTTTTAAGATACCTGTAGGAATACAATTTATACGTAAAGCTACATTTTCTCAGGGACTTTAGTACAAGGGAAGTAACTTTCATAGGTTATAGCATAAAAATACCCCTTATCAGCAATTTCAAACCTGTGAAACAATGGAGCAAATAGTAAGACTCAACAAAAATAAGCCACAGCTTAAGTGAACAGCAAAAACTACGATATGCCCACTGATTACACAACGGATTCTACAAGATGTTCCTGACTGTTTTTAATGGAATTTTAAGATCAGTGAATGAAGAGAAAGAAAGGTTTTAATATAGTTGGATTTTAGGAAATCATTATCCAAAAAAATTGTAACCTCAAAATGAATCAGAATTAGTTTGGATAGCATTAACAAATAATAATGAAAGCACTGTTTTCTGTAAAGATTTACAATAGATTAGTATAGAAACTAGAATCAATCTCTTCAATACAGACTTTAGTGTCAGGGGCCAAGCCAACATCACCAACAAACAGGGATAAATAAATTCACATGCTTCTTCCACCTGATTTTCATTTGCAGGACAAAATACCACAGGCTTCTCTCTGTTTCTCTACTATGTGGAGAAAGAATATAATGGTCAAAGATAAGGACCTCATGTTACCAATTTCAGAGACATTTCAGTGAAGAATCCAGGCTAATAATTATATAGTAAATTGTTATTTGGATGATCTATTCCTTTGAATTTTGAGAAGAATAACCATTTCTCAAGGAAAATTTTATTTTGAAAAATTGCTCATATTAAAGATTCAATTTCTGGTCTAAACCACACAGACAAATAATCACCATCCCTACTAATTTAAACTTTTGTACCCAGGATCTGGAAACAAACAATAGCAGGGTCTTGAACCTGAAACATTAGAAATCAGTATGCTGCTAATGAGCTATTGGCTTTTCTGCTTTTCTTCTTTGCTTTCTTTTATTAAAGAATTGGAAAAATGTAAGATCTTAAAAAAAAAATAAAAAAATCCACAATAGCAAAAAGCATGGTTTGGTCACTGAAACTGACACCAGATACAAAACTGTGACACTAATAATATACTTTCATCAACCCATGTACAGTCTTTCAGTATCTGAGAAGAAAATAATAATGTCCAGAAGTTGTAACATCTTTTCACCCTCAGGTCATTCCTTTATTTAAAAAATACAAATTCACAGAACATAAAGCAAAAGGACAGAACATAGAGCAAAATCTTCTGTGTTTTTCAAATCTGTTGGTATATGTTGATATATGTTGATCTGTGGCATATTTTGAGAAGTCTACTATAGCACACATGAATTATTTCAAGGTTTAGTGACAAACGTACTTTTTTTTTTCCTTCTGTATTTTATTAACTTTCTAAAAAGTTAAAGTAATTTAATGATCATCCTGTTCTCCATGACTAATACAGACAAATTCTGGTAAGCTTCTGTGTTTTCTGTTTACATATTTTTATGACAACATTTATTGAATCTTGTTTGGAGTAATGGAGTGACAGACCAGCTTCTCCGGATACAGAAAGCATGTGAATAACCTATGCAACTGAACAAGGTAAGGGTCAGAGAGAGAAAGTCATTATGAACAGTGAATCTTCCAAGGTGGCATCCATCTCAAATTGAGACCTTGAGGTGATAGAAATTATACAGACCCAGGCAACTATTTCACATCAATCTCTAGGATTCTAACTTATACTCAGTTTTCCTCTGTCCTTTGAGGGGACTGAGAAAAACTTTCAGACAACAAAGTTGCTTTTAAAATACTTTTAGTTTCTAGATAAAATGAGCCTATTTAAAAAGAGGAAAATGAGATACAAATTCCAGGATTATAATGATGATTAAATGGAAGAATAACCCAAGTAAGGACTCAATGATGCTGCTAGAGTGAAAAAGAAAAATAAAAGTGAACAGGAATTATTTGGTAATTGTTTTAAAATTAAAGAAACTGAAATAAGACTTGTTTGTAATCATTAGTGTTGATTAATTTTTCTTTTTTGGGGTGAAGAAATGAACTCGGGAAATTTGTCAGTTTGACATACTGACAATTAAAAGAAAAAAAGTAAATGAGTGAAACAGAGGTCTGGTCACCTTATGCCTACTGCATTTAATACAGAAAATCAGAAAGATGAGGAAGGCTGTAAGAATAGTTTTAGGAATTAATTGCATCTCTACAACAGATACCAGATTCTCTGTTTCTTTTCCTTCATACTGCCTAATGGGGTCAGGCAGGAGAAATGCTGGCAAAAAGAATAGGAATTGACAGTAAAAGTTGAGACTAGAATTAGTGAGAGTTGTCTTTTCTCAGAAGTCAGGCACTGAAGCAGTGTGGTTTTGAATATTGCTTTCTTACAATAACATTGGTTATGATGAGAGCAGAAAGTGTCAGACCACTTACAATACAATAGTTGTAGCACAAGTAGTCAAATAGACAAATGTTTTAATCTCTGTAGTTTTAAGGTTACAGTATGCCAGTATTTCTCAGTGCCAAAACTGTAAGGGCATGAATTATGTATTGTCAGGCACTTTTTTTTTTTTTCCACAGTGACTAACCTGTGTTCCTGGCAGTAGCAACACACAAGAGAAAATTGTGATCTTCTAAGACAAACTCAAACTCTCTGAGTAGAGTAACCAGTTTCAAGACCTTGACATAGAGTTTTCTGTCTCAAAGCTCAGGTACTGCAGCACAAAGACTTTAAACACACACCAGAGCTACAAAGGTGCAGTGACCAGGTGGTGAATACAACGCAGGGGATGCCAACACATTTACTTCATAGCTCATCCTTTGAGCTACCCTTTAAAAGCTACCCAGAAGTTCTTATTCATCTCCTGCTCAATACCAAAGTATTTATCTCCTCCTACATGGAAACCAATGGGTACTGATTTTGATACTGAGAAGGACCAGAAATACGCATACTGGTGACTTAGGTGCTGTCTGGTCCCAAGGAGGGTGACTGATCTCCTGTCACAGTGGGATGTTGCTGAAAGTCCTGCCCCAACTGTTCTGATAACAGTTGCAAGAACATAGCTCCAAACCCAACCAAGATCAAACCATCAGCTACCTAGGCTCTAGTTTGAGAAGGCTGGTCTTTTGTTAGTTTCTCTCTGCTTGACCCCAACCTTACCGATATTTACTGCTGACCCATACTTTTGGTTTCCTGTATCCACATCTACAAGTACTACAAAACAGAAAATTTAACTCACCCATAGTAAACACATCACGCAACAAATACATCATGCTTCCAACAATTTTCAAGTTCTGATTTCTCATGTTACTCTAAATCTTAAGCTGAAAGACAATGTTGTAGTCATTTGATCTGGCTGATTTCATCACTCAATGATCACTACGTTTATACTAAGACTACTTTATAATGGAATGTACTTCTTTCAAAGGAAAACTCTTATCACTGCAAAGACTCAAAACCAGAACTTTTATACCTACATGCTCATATCTGAAAACAGTGGAAGAAAAAAAGAAAAAACAACAACAACAACAAAAAACTCCTTTCTATAAAGGTATACTTTGAAATTTCAGACAACCACACCGAAAACTGATCAATTTTCTATCAGTTCAGTGCTGGAGGCACAGAGGTTGTAAGCAAAGAACAGCACACCAGTACTAAGGACTTGCACGATTTGAGTGTCATATCTCATGTGCATCTCTACATGCATTGCCTCTAAGTGAAGAAATGCCTGCTCAAACTGGTAAGGACCATATATGCTCAGGTATACTGAGCAGCATTTAAGCACTAAAGCGATCAGGAGAACCGAGCAACACTGTTGCTTCCTCTCACCAGACACCTTACTTATTTCAGCAATAGAGAGCATAAAACACTGTGAAGGAAGCACTGTCCTCAACAACAAGGGGAATACAGCCATTACATAGTTTGGTAGGAAATAAAAGGCAACAACAACAACAAAAAGCAAACTTTTTTTTTGAAAGTATATCTTCTCACACTAAGAATATATGAAGAAAAAACAGACATTTATAGAAATAACTCTTTACAAAGCTGTGATAGAAGAATGAGACAAGTGTCAGTTTAATAAGACCTAAAACCTCATGTTTCAAGACTGGAGTTAATTTCTATTAACTAAGAGCAATGGAGACAGCCAAGAACTCTGTGAAAGAGTACATCATTTCAACATTTCTTGCATGTTATTTTCAAGCACCTTTACCTGGCCATTTTCAAAGCTTGAATCGATGTGCTGTTTGGAATAAACAACCATGAAGTATTCTGAAGAATCCATCATAAGTGAATCATAAGTATGCATCAGTCATAATAAAACGTAATTTTCTAGGTAAATGTTAAAAATAACTGCATCTTTATATCAGAGCACTTACCAGGATTTCAAGTTCATTCATCATAATAAACTCCTTCAGCAGACAAAACAAAATCGCCAAGGAGCACAAACACTCCGTTCTCTTCTCATCCAACACAAATGAGAAGAGAAGCAGCAAATGGAAGTGTTTTATTTTGAGAGGGATTCTTTAAGAAGAAATCAAAGCAGCACAGTAAGTGACAAAATGGATGGGCTGTATAGCATTCTGTGGAGGTTATTGCTCCTGCAAACTGACCTAACTTTTCCAGTATTGAGAGACACCACATACCAGATGACCATGCGCTGCTGGCCTCAGCAGTGCAGCAACAACTAATTCATTACAAAAGACTAGAACATTTATACACAAGGCAGACAGGCTAATTCAGCTCCCATGCTACTAACTCTCTGGTCGACACTGTCTCTAAGAATATATTTTCTTGTCTCTTGACTAATACACTGATGGGATGAACATAAAAGTTATGAGAAATCTCAGTGTCCTGCAGCCTAATAACTTTTACCACTGCTAAGATTTTTCTTGAGTCTGCCTTAATTTACCATTTTTTAAATTTCCTTCTATGAAAATATATTAACGGTTCTTACTGGAAGCAAGTAACACTAACCTGTTTGAAGGTCAGGAAAAAGACTCTTTCAGTTTAATTTTATAACCCTAGTAACAGCTCCTTAGCCAGCTACAGTGCTGATGGTAATTGACAGTTCCCAAAGAGCTGAATTTTCAGTTCTCTAGCTCTCTGTGAAATATCTTCCAATGCGACAATTAATTGAAGCAGAAATAGCTCCGACTATACCACTTTGGTTCCTGTCAAAACTATACTACTTGAAAAAATCCCCCCAAAAAGGCATGTGATTTAGAATGAATACAGTATTATAGGAACAGAGCACACTTTATGTACATTACAAAGAACTTCAGAATGTGCTATATTGCTTCAGAATGTGCTGTATCTTTAAGGGAGTCCACAAGAAGAATTTTCATGTAAGAAAAAGATGAGAACTATAAGTGTAAAGAGAGAAAAAACTCAGTACAAGATCTAGGAGAGGAAGTGTTTCCATGATGCTTATAAATTGGGATGCTTAGAAAAAGTGTCTTGAATTAAAAAAGACACAGTAGCCCTGGCATACAGAGAGCCACAGAAGTGATCATCTGGCAGAGGGCTGGAGCTTGCGGTCAGGCCCAGTAAATAACAGCAGATGACCACTGCTGACAACAAAAACTAAAAGCAAAAAAGAAAAGAGAAAAACTCTAAGCAATCTGGAGTATATCAAAGACTGCACAAAAGAGGTCTAATCCAACAAAGAGAGCAGCAGCTACTGAAAGCAGTCCAATCCGTTATATCCTGAAGAATGATTATGTCACATCCAGGATGCACATTAAATACTTAATCTGCACTGTCTGAAACCATATTTTTCACTCCACAGATAAGGTCCCAACTCTACAATTCAAGACAACAAATACATAAAGGGAAACCTTCTACTTATTTTCCTATAATTACCACAGATAACTAATATTTTTTCTAAAACCCTCAAAGGATGGGGAAGAACAGCTCACAGAAGTACACAGCAGAAGCAAGAGATTTTTCCTAATCAAAAAGCATAAGTGTTTCTGAATATGGAAGAAAAAGTAGTTGAGAGAAGTAGTGAAAGATAACAGCACTCTGTATAACCTGTGTCTGGAACACAGTCACTTCTAAACAAACAGCAGGGAAATTTATTAGAAAATGACAGCTGTGGCACTGAATGGCTTTCTCTGGCTTGATACAAGGTGCTCAGCAGCTCCACTCTGCATCTTCCCTAGCTTCCACATAATTACAACAGTGAAGTTATGGGAAGAAAAAAAATATACATTTTTATTTCCTGTATCAGCCATTTTTCCATGCAGCTTTGAGACAGCTTGAGTTATTTCACTAACACAAATGCTAACTTACTGTATAATTCTGGCCAAGTCAGTACTGCCACAGGGATGAAGGAGAGAAGTGAACTCCAGTAAAAGGTGCTCCTAAAGCAGAGAGGTACCAACTAACTTCCTTAAATGAAGGCAAGCAACTCATTTAAAAAGCAGAATAATGCAACTAAAATGTGTTGCCTAACTTTACAATATCAACCTACTGAAAACAGAACACAAACAGCATCCAAAAATATAGAATTAGCAATTAAAAAACAGTAACAGAAAATCATGTGTAAATTCTGTTTAAAAATTGTTTTTGTTTGTTTCTTTACATACAGACACTGTTTAAAGGTGAAATACTCTGGTATGTCACGGCATCCAATGATTAAAATGCAAGTCAGATGTAGGAAATCTTTATTCTCAACTCTAGTAAGTATTCACTGTGCTCAGTAATTCCCTGCCCTCTAAAGTTAAAGAAAACACAAGAAAGATTCTTTTAAAGCACCCAAATGCATTAGGAATGTCAATGATTTTTTAATACAAAAGATTCTGAAGACATAGAAGCATTTCATAAAATTTAAAAGAGGAAAAAAGAAAAATAGAAAATTGGAACAATTCTCAGAAACTTCATTTTGACACTTATACAACCCTTCTAGCAAAATTTTACAAAATTGACTCAATTTTATTTGAATGGCACTTAGTATTCCAGTAGGAAATTGCTCTGTCAAGGGAATCTACGAATAGAGCGAAATGTTTGGGAAAAAAAAAAAAGAAAAGAAAAGAAAGAAAAAACTTCATGAGTTGCTGGATTCCTATTATATCCTTTTGAGTGACTATAAAGCTCATTATAATAGATGAATTTAATACAAGACAGGAATGAAATTAAATACTTCTACCCAAGACTATGTAAAAGGAAGCACCAGCCAGCTGAAATACTCAGAATACTTTTTTGTTAAAACCATCACCAAATTTGCTGAAAGTATTGAAGCAGGTGGCTGTAAGTGATCATTTGTAAGGACTGCTCCATCAAGCCCAGTCCCTGAAATCACAGCAACTAAAAGCATTGGATCTAAAAGGATGCACTGTATCATGTGACGTGACACCATGTCATGTTCCCCAATATGCTGTAGCAAATTTGAAACACAGAATAAACAGGCAAAAAAAAACACCTCAAAAAACATCACAAGAGCATGAAATATCAAATTTATGAAAAAACAGTAGTCTGTAACATCAAAATGACTCACAGAGGGAAAAAAAATTACTCTTCAGTAATTGAAGTAAACCTAAAATTAATATATCATACCTATTTGGATAAATTAAATTGGAAGATCCAAATATTATTCACTCCATCTAGAATTATATCACATTCATCACAAAATCTTTTCTTTCTTTCCTTTTTTTTTTCTTTAAAGAATTTATGCAAAGATATCCATCAATCATTATACATTTCTCAGTATTGCTCATACAGATTAGCAGATTGTGCTAAGGAAAAAAGGAAATCAAGTTATGTTCTAAAGCCATTGTATATTTATTTTAAGGTAATTTAGGTTTTATATTACCATGTTCTTCAATGGGAAATGACAGGTGAGTAGAAAAAACAAAAATGACCGTTGATAGTATTTCTGACTGCTCATACCAATTTGATAGCACAAATGCTTTCTTTATGTGTAATAGTTGGCTTTTTCATGCTTATGTTTTCCAGAGATTTGAACTACCCTATAACATGAAGAACTGGAAACGTAAAGACATTTTTACTAAAAAGATTTTAAAAGAAAAAAAAAAAAGAGAGAGAGCGATGTTCATAGAATGTCATAGCACCTCTAAAAGGACAGACTGAAAAGGGCAATAAGATAAGGGCAATAAGGACAGCAGTTCACCAAACTGATAGAATCTGCAGACTTGAGGCTTTAACTAAAAAGCCAGCCTTCCAATGTGATAGCATATATTAATCTATCCTGTTCAAGTAAAGGATAAAAGTGTTCTTACTCCTTTCAGCAACATATCCTTAGAGAGTTCTGATAGTTTTGTTTCTAAGAACTGGAAAAGTGATAAAGTTGCTTATTAAAAGATATGATCAAATATAGAAAGAAATAGGTAAATACAGATCATTATGAACAAAGATGTAGTATTAATCATGTATACTGTAAACAGATATTTTTTTTTGTGGTTTTCCATGTAGTCATCTGTGTTTTACTTTGTCTCGCTTTCTTATATTACAAGTTATTCAAAGACTATGCTCCAGAACGATAAAACTGAACTAAAACATGACAACTAGTACAAGAAATAGGTATGAAATAGAAGACATATTGAATAACATCTTCCTCAAATTTTCTGTTATGATTTTAAGTCAACCCAGTAGAAATCCTGCAAGTAAGAACCATAACTACAATGTTCCACTGCATACTTAGAAACAAATGAAACTAAAAATTGCCACAAGAGCACTGTAATAAAGGGTCAATACATATTTTTGAAACTTTTTGCTCATTGAAATTACGAAAATAATTACAAGAAAAAGAATTAGGGCCATATCTTTCATTAACAAATACGTGTGTGTGTATCAACACATAAGAATCCAAACTAGAACTCAACAGAGCATTATAAGCCCTAAAACTTTGCTAAATTATTTTCTGTCTAATAATTCTGGGCTGTTACCTCATTAGAACTGTGAAATGCAATACTGCAATTTCACAGGAAGTTCAATGGCAGTATGAAGCCATATAAAGTTCCCAAAATATCACTGTCGTCTTTGATGTCAATAAATTCAACTCATGTGAAATATAACTGAAACTACATTTGCAACAACGTGAAAATTCCTCCCCATTTATATTGCGAGATCACAAATGCTAAGACATTTCAGAGAATGAAATTAGAGGAAATTAATTATATGCTAATGTCTTGAAGGACCATGCAAGTCCCTTCATATGTTGTGTGGCATCAGCATCCTACAGAATCCCACTGAAGCGCATAAGCATGATACTATGTGAAAGACAGACACCGTGCTGAGGAGGTCATAAGCCGATTGAATAAAAATATCAGTTGCAGACATGTCCAAGATCATCACACACACACAAAAAAAATCTAATAGGCTAACTGAAGTCTTAACAGAAACACATTCTTTTTTTTCTGAATACAAGTGCAAGCACTTGGCTGTTTGTGAGGCACATCATACAGCTTTCCAGAATTTGTCTCCATACAGCAGAATTTATCCCACATTAAACCTACCTACACAGCAGGGGTTTTTTTTGTTGTTGTTGTTGTTTTTTTTTTTTTTTGTGGGCATAAACAGTAATTTTCTACATAGCTGACAGGTGTGGTGCTATACTAACCAGAACCAAACAATGCAGGTTATGATGAGGAACAAGAAACAAGTCTACACAGTCATGATGCTCAAACAACTTTTAGCAGTTAGTCCTGAAATGCTCATTTTTTTTGAAACTATATTTTACCATAAAATAAGTTATTTCTTTTTATCCCTAGCTGTGTAGCGTGTTGTTTTAATACTGTATGTCAGGAATAATTGCTGACATACAGCCTTTAAGAATGCATGCCATGCCCTCACCATTCATTCAGGGAAGTCAGGCAGTAGGCTCTGCTCTTCCAGATTTACATGCAAGTATAACAGGAGAGAACACACAGTCACTACTTATCTTCAGATCCCTTAAGTGTCCATCCACAGAAATAACATCACAGAAGATCAACTTTTCAGATTGTGCTTTATATCAAAAAAAGCAGAAAGAAAATTTCTTAGGTGCCCAAATAGCCATAGTGCTTACAGGAAACTTCAATAAGCAAATGTGATGGTCTGAATCACTTGTAAGGTGTATAAGGCCTATTAGCAGATTTAAAAATTAGTTTATGATGCTCTAGCTTCTGATACAGACTTTCACATGAATACAGCACTAGGAGATATTCATGATTCAAGACCTGATTACTGCAGACAGACATGTCACAATGTGGAATCTGAGGACTCTGTTCTCAAGTACTGACACAAGATTCACCAAAAATTAAAATTCAAGTACTTGAAATGAAGTTTTAAACGTACTAGAGATTTTCCACAGGGGACACCAGACAATTCCAGCTGAATCATGCATTAATCTATCTAAATAGAAAGAAGCAAACTTCGCTTTTGAGTCAAACCTAATGTTTTCACTGAAAAATGTATTTTATTTTTAATATACTCGCAATATAGTACAACTAGAGCAAAGTACAGCAATAAAGCACAACAAGAGGAAAGTAAAGCTTAATTTCATTTGAGCAACTTAAATCCAAATCTGTGATTTCATTGGTGGTGATGGTCAGCAATAACATGTAAAACCAGAAGAACACAACCAGACGTATAGATGTTGCATTGTGTTAGTAAAGCTAGTAAGAACTTTCACACCTAGGACACTGATTTACAAAAGAAGCGAGAAAAAAGCTATGGATCCTAGGATACATTTCTACCTCAAAAATATGAGGCAGCAACATCAAACCAGTTTTGTCCAAAGCACTGCATATATTGATATTTTTGTAAATAAAAATATGGCAATTATTTTAAAACTTGGGGTAGAGGTTTATAAGTTTCTATGGTTGATATGTATCTTGTCCTATCATAGAAAGGCATACACGCTTTACTAAAAATCTACCATAACATATTTGTGTATGGGTATAAAGTATCATTTATTTATTCAACGAGTAGATTACATGTTTTATATCTGTAGTGATTACATAAAACTTAGACAATAGAAACAATCAGTGACCAAAGACAGCTCTAAATATGCGCATGAAGTTTTAATAACAGGAAAGTCAAGGGAGGGAGAGTGGGGAGAGGCAGGTTATGGTGAAGTTAAATTTCCAAAATAGTTAATACTTGAAATATCCCTCCCATCAGAAGATATGATAATTTCAAGATAAACAAAATAAAAACATGGTTAATTTAAAAGTAATGGCTAGAATAACAATAATTAACAACAATAAAGTATCAGTCACCATGACAAATAGCATTATTGAGTAATAAATTAAATAAGTCAAGGCTCTGGTCCTGAGACTCATTAACACTGCACGAACATTGGTTTTTGTTGTTCTTACAAAAACTACTCCAACTTCCTCCCCCTACCACACTTTCTAGAACAGAACAAGAATGATAAAAAATAGTATAATACAATGTACTGTAAGGATTTTCATAGCATTTTTGCTGCATAAAACATTACCAAATTAAATTTGGAGTAATTTCCACTGGAAGTTAAAAAGAATTTTATGATACCCTTGCATGAACATGCAGATTTCTTGGGGGTGGAGGTCTCAGTTTCATAAGCAAATGTGCTTTTCACTTCCACAGAGAATATCCCACAGTTAATGCTTTAGTTCTCATTTCGTAATGGCATTAGAAAGAGAGAAGACAGAGATCGTGTTTTTAATGGGGGTCGAGGAGAGTGTTTTATTGTTGCTAAGGTAGCAACAATCTTTTTTTGCTTTCTTTTGTCATACCCTACAGTTGGCCAATTTTAAGCTTTAAGAGTGGACAATCAAGCTTCCCCTCCTATACATGAACAACTTGTAAAAAAAAATAAATAAAAGAGGGGTGGGGGTGGAGATTGGGGCTGAAATCACATCAAAATTTGCTTTAAACTAAGTACATTTTAGGCTTTTACAGGGCAAACCACAGTAGCTGATCGGATCCAGTTGGATACGTTTCCACAGTCTTGAGTAAATAAAACTTGTGATCCAAATAACCCTTACCTTAAGGTTAAAAATAAATTGTACCATATGGTAGCATTTCCAGTAGAGAGGAGGGTGAGGTCTTTTTTTGTGCTGTCCCTTTTTACATCCCATTCCAAGATCTCCTATGAAATTTGAAGAGGTAAACTGCTAAGTCTGTTCTTTACTACAGAAATTCTTATGCCTTCAGTGAGAAGAAGCATGTCCACAAAGGACTGGGGTCTGACTCAAAATCTCTCCAAATACAATTATAAGGGATCTTCTACAAAAAAAAAAGCAGAATTCGTTAGGTGTTAGTACTGAAAACACAACTTTCTTTTCTTTCCCATTATAAGACACAAATAAACTTCTTTGGGTAGACCTGTGTGGTGCCAGGAGTTTGACTCGATGATCCTTGTAGGTCCCTTCCAACTCAGGATATTCTATGATTCTAAGAAATTGGACCAAGTCCAGTGAAAGCCACCAAGTTGGTCAGGGCTGGGGCACTTGCCCTGTGAGGAGAGGCTGGTGGAGCTGTGCTTGCTCAGCCAGGAGAAGAGATGGCTTCGGATGGAACATTCCCACTTAGTATTAGTCCTGCTTCAGGTCATTTAAGACATTTTTGAAAATGCCTTTTTTATTTACTCTTGTTCATAGTTTGTGGTAATAATTAGAGTATCTTGTGTATTACACAGCAGCTACGTCTTAATGAGTTAGGCTGTATTATCTTCTGAACACTTCTTAAAGATTGTTTTAAGAGAAAATTTAAGCTGTTGGCAAAAGACTGAAATCTTACTGCTGAAACACTCTTTCATCTGCATTGCAAACTAGCAGCTAAGAGCACGTCTTCTTGAAAACAATATAGAGAGGGGCATGGAAATCCCACAAGCTTCAGGATGAGGTTATTCTTCCATAAAATCCATGAACCTGAGCCCGAAGCACAGCTTTGTGCCACACTGATGTTCTCATTACTTCCACAAACTTGCTAAATATTATGAAACATTAGAAACATAATTTCAAAGTCTCTCTTCGAGCTTGAAATTGTGTCTGTTGTGCTTTACAACTCCTATTGATAGTTACATGAGATCTCAGTGATAAAATAGACCTATGTGTGAAGGAGCTGCTAGAAACATGGGACGAAGAGTTATGATACACCAGAAAACACACCGACTACATCATAGATCATCTGAATTGTTTCTCTTTCAGGACCAAGAAACTATGACAGCTTGTTTGAATCAGATGCTGTGTGAAAAAATAAATAAATAAATAAATAAAATCTTATTTTTGAATTAAGAGTATTTTAAATATGCTCAAAATTGCTTATAACTACTTTCCTCAAATGCCATTCTCAAAATATCAAGAATATATTTAGATAAAAACTGGCATCAGCACACATTATTACTATAAAGCAAACAACTTTAAAAAAAGATATTCTAGGAAGAAGATCTTTACTGTTCTCCACTTAATGCGAGCTTGCCTGAAATTGTTATCAAACTGCCTATAGAAAGTTATTCTTCTGTTCTAGCTACAGAAATTACTTTGATCTTTCTGTTACAGTTTCTGTTGCATTGAGGTAATTACTCTGGCTGACAGCTCTGCCATTGGTAGGGTGGACATGTAACGATGACAAACAACTATTTTCTGCGTTACCATGTAGGTCTCACAAAATACAAGATGATCACATCTTGTATTGGCTGTATGTGCCATGTTCCTAAGTGTGATCAAGACAGACCAGCCGCCTGCCTAGATATTTGCTTTTCTCATCTCTTTGCAGCAGTGATAGTTGAACAGAGTGGTAAGATATTACCGGTGCTTTCCTGTCTTATTTTGTTTTTTATTTGTTGAAAGAGAATGGAGTTTCAAAATCTGACAAAACAAATCAGTCTGGTGGCTGCAATTCAGATCTCATTCAGGTAGCAACTGCATCAATAAAACCACCAAAATTCAGATATGTGATATTTTCCTTAGGAAACTGCATTATGATAAACAAAAGAAGCAGGTCCCTGCTCTCCCACTGAGGTTTCTTCACTTCACAATATTATAACACATCAATAGAGCTGTCTGCGCACCTGCCTGTTGTTATGGGCTATAAATCCCACAGTATTACCAACCACTCCAACTTCGTTTCAGTAAAGGTCTGTTACTGATTAAATGCTCTGTTTCAAAGATTGCACCTTCAGTCAAAGACACACAGAAATAGCAAGGCTAACAAATCAGGCATGGAAAAGTTTTAGAGACAATTTCTCAGGGTTCTTTATGCTCTTCAGGTCACTGATACCCTTAAAATATGTGAAATACCACAACTGGGAGACTGGAATCAGGGGGTGTTATTTTCTCCCAAGAGAACTCCTGCAAACTTTTAGCATATACCAGTACTACAGAAGAAAGAAACTCTACTGAGCCATGATATAGTCTACATGTTTTACTTCTAGCTTCAATCTTCTTTCAGATTTGAATTGTTGAGCCATATTTGCCTTTTTTTTTCTTTTTTTAATAAAGAACAATCTAGGAACAATTTCTTCCTTATGAACATAGTTGAAAATTACAATTATATTGCCTCTTAACCATCACCTTAAGAAATTCATCAGCCAATTTCTTAAGACTTCCACTGGTAACAGTTCTGAGATTACAAGTCTTCCTTGAAACTCTTCCCCAAATTCATCTCAAAGTATTTACAGTTTTAAAAAAGCATGGATATCTAATCTGGACATTAATACATATATAAAGACTTTAAAATGCCACGTGAAATCTTTGCTATTAAAATAAATTGTGAACAAATCTAATGCTGTTGCCTACCTGTCATACACTAAATATAAAGAGTGGAAGGAAGGTAGAGATGGTCTCTCAAATACTGCTAAGTGGCTTGCATTAATTTCTAGTATTTCCTCAGCAATTACTTCACGTGATCATACATACAGTTTTACCTTCACCTTATTTCAGTGAAGGTATGGTAGATTGTTTTTCTTTTCTTTTTTTTTTTTTTTTTTTAAACAATGCCTGTGCTATCAGAGGTTTGTATTCATAAATCAACTTCCACTTCAATATCACTCACTCACCTGCTATTTCCTCTCTCTCTGGTTTATTTATTTATATATTTATAATTTCACATGGAATCTCATACACATGTAGTATGAATTACCTCTACCTTCAAAGGATGTGTGTTGATGGCAATGCAGTCAGCACCTACTGGATTACAGCTAGAATAGAACAGTTCAGTTGGACACTTGTGTTCTCCTTTAAAGCTTTTCTCTGACGGGGTCTCTTCCTAGAACTGTATGTAATTAACAAATGTCTCTACAATACAAATACCTACTGAAGTTCAATTCTGACCTAACCTGACCTGCCACATTAATTGAATTAAAGTGGTTCCCTGGAAGGACATTGTTTATTGACGAGATGACCTAACCAAATGTTAGCTTGGCAGGTGTCCATAGTCAATATGGAGCCATATAGAAATCAGGGGGAAGCAATCAGATTGAAATTTCCTCCCATTTCTTTTGAAATTAGGCTACTTTAGCTCTTAAGCTTTTTGAAACACTTGTAATACAATCTGCACAAAGGTTTGGTAAATATTCTGTCATTTAGAAGCCTGTATCTGAATTTCCTGAAAAGCTACTGTATTCAGCTAGTAAATATATACGTCCACACAGATGCTGATATTATCAGGGCCTTCTCTAAGAAAACAAGGTACCTGCGATGAAAACAGCAATGGTGAAAGGGGTGATGCAATCAAGCTTGTAGGTGTTTTTTTCTTTTGTCTTGCTTGTTTTTCTAGTCCTCTCAGGAAAAGATACAGGGCTTAGATGAAAGTACCAGGTCCCTCCTGGAAACAACATGTGCCTGTGTAGAGATGCATCCAGAAAGGGTCTCTCTCCTTTGACCACAGGATGCTGTTTCACAACAACACAATACTGCCCAAATAGATTTAAAAGTGTCTTTGCTCAAGAAATTACAAATTTGCTCATGTCTGAGAAGAGACAATAACAGAAAGCCATAGATAAACACAAAAATTACTCACTCAAAAATACTAGGAAGTGGAAAATTCTCATCAAGGAATGAAAAAGACGATGAATGCATCTAAGGTGATCATATACTAATCCAAAAAGTATTGGAAAGGTGTTCAGGCCTCAGACAGGTCCTAGTCTAGTCACTTAGCATTACAAAATGAAGCAGATTCAGTGAAGAGACTGTGCGAGAAAAATTCTGCAGAGCCTCCAAAGAATAGTGCCTTGTGATAATGAAGAAATTGAATTAAATAGCTGACTATTGGGAAAGAAATACTGTGTAACAGATTGCTGAGCAACATATAATTTCTTATGACAATTTTCTGATGTCTGTCTTATTTTACGACGATATTTGTACATAGAACAGGGGTAGAACCAGAGGAGGGCAAACAGTTTCTATGTTTGGGAACAAAAGACAGATGAAGAGTTTAGGATTTAGAAATAAATTTGATTTCTCAGGAAAAAAAAAAAAAAGAAATTGAAAAAATAAAACAACGAAATGAGTAAGAGCTAGTGATTTCTTCCTATGACAAGATAAAAGGTTTTATGGAGATTTCGTATACTATCACTTGAGTTCAGGGCTTTGATACTGCCTCATCTGATATGCTCATAAACAGGGGAGAAAGCACAGCCTGGATGAAAATAGATTAGCACAGAGGCATAGCTGCTTAGAGAATGATTCTCGGAAAGTTATTACCAATGCCTTCTCATCAAAATGAAACAATACATCTGTTGAAGTTCCCTATTGATTCAGGCCTACTTAATGTTTTCATTAATGATGAGGATGCTGAAATATAGAACATGACAGCCAGCTAGAAGGACACACCTAGAACTGGAAGTTATCTTGACACTGTGGAACTATGCTTTGAAAAACCAGATTGAACCAAATTGCCCTTAAATGTGGACAATGTTGTGAACCTAGAGCCAGTAACCTTCTACATAAATACAGCATGGAAAAAATTGTTTCACAGAAAAGGATTTGGAAGTTTTTATGGCTTGGGAGCTAAACATAATTTTATGCTGCTATAAAAGCAGTACAGTACATATTTGGGATGTATCTGGCAATACTCAACCTGTAAAAGGTAAGAAATTATCCTTTACTGTACTTACCAAGGTTAAAGCCTCACACAGAATAGTGTCAAATTTCAGGCATTTCAGTGAAGATGAGGGTCAGCTGCAGGTAGTCCAGAGGAAACCACAGTAACAAAAATGGAAACTATGGCTTGTGAAAAAGGGAGGAGGGAAAAATGAGGGAAGAGTGAGACAAGGTTATGATAAGTTTCCAAATGCTGAAAGAACTGCTGCGAAGAGGATAGCATGAATCAATTTTCCATGCCTAGGGATTACGTAACCAACTGTAACAGACTTAAACTGCATCAAAAGGAAAAACCAAGTTAGTCCTAAGGAAAAAAAATCTAACCATGTGGAAAATAATATATTAAAATATAATATGGAAATCAGGATGGCTCTATCCCTGGAATAAGTCCCTTCAGAGGGACTTTGGCAGGGCACAGACATGGGCTGACAGAGACCTAATGAAGTCTGACAAGGGCAAATGCAATGTCTTGCCTCTGGGATGGAGTAACCCATGCCAAGTGACAGCCAACACATTAAGGAAAGTGATTATTTCCCTCTACAGCAGGGAAATAATCCCTCTGAAACAGTAAGACTCCACTGTAGTCCATGTGTATTTCTTGTATAAGACATGCTGATGTACTGAAGTGAGTCAAATATGATTTGGCACCTGGAGCATGTGATGTACAAGGAGAGGCAGATAACTGGGGTTCAGTCTTCAGAAGAGAAGGCTAATGGGGCATCTCGCTGCTGTCCTCACTGCCTCATGGGAGGGTGTCAAGAAGAGAGCCTGACTCTCCTCAGCAGCATGCAGGAACAGATGAAAGGAAATGAACACAAACTGCAACAAGGATAAACTGCTTAGATGCAAGGGAGAAAAAAAATCACCTGTCAGACATCGCATCTGGATGCCCAGAGAAGTTGCCACATCCCTAACTTTGAAGATTTTCAAAACCTGGGTGAACAAAGCCCTCAACCAATGAATCTAAGCTGGCCATACTGAGGACCTGTGAACTAAATGACCTCCAAAGGTCAGAATATTCCATGGGTTAGAGTCCTTCTGAAAAAGCATTTATCAGTAATGACATAAGCGTACTTGATTGTATCTTATATCATGAGGGTGACTACATTACCTTGAACAATTCTGTCAGCAATATGATGCTGTAATTTTCCACCTTGCAGGAGTATTTTGAGGATTTATCAGTTGTGAGATGCTCAAACACTAAGCATGCAATTTCACAGAATGACAGAATAGCTGGAATTGGAAAGGACATCTGGAGATCATCCAAGTCCAACCCCTGGCTCAAAACACAGTCAACTACAGCAGTTTACTCAGGACTGTGTATATCTGGTCCTTAGTATTTGGAATATCTCCAGGGATGAAGGCAGTATCAAGAACAGATGTGTGCTTGTAGCCAGTTTAGCCTGCTGCTTTGCAAGTTCTGATCTCACAGGGTCAGTCAAGTTTGCATAGCACATATTCCTACCAGACCCACAGGCATTTGAAGATACCAAATCAACATGCCACTGGAACAGTGGACCTATCTATAAACCAGGAAAATGCTTACAATGGCCTTAACTCATTTTTACTTTTTTTTTTTTTTTAATATATATATTTATCATCATCACTTGCAATAATAATCCAGGGAATTTGCTAGCTTTCCTTGGCACAGCTGGAAAATCTATCTCAATTTTGCCTTACACCACTCCTTTCCCTGTACTCTGCATGCGGTTATTTGTCATAAACAAATAAATTAGCCTTAACAGTTATGAGTACACAGACTGCTTTCAATTAGAGGTGGCACCTTCAGACCCTGTTCACTCAGCAGCAGAAGGACGGGAAAATATTTCTGTTATTGAACTCCTTGGCACTGTCTTGCTTGGGGATATTTATTTTAATAAACACAAGGTCGTTATGCTAGCATGAGGACACCACAGGTTCCCCCTAAGTGTTACTCTTTGATTACACGTTATCCATCTTGCTATTGTATCTCTGGCTGAATTTTGTCAGCCTCAACTGAGCAGCTCCTGTTAAAATTAGAAAAAAAACCTCAAGGGAGGCCATTCTCATAAACAGAAGACTGTAATTCCGGACAGTTAGCAGACAGCTCCATATGCAGTAACAGCTCCAGCTACCTTTCTGCTGCTTGCACTATCAAGCACCTGTCACCTCACAGTATGCTTCAAGAGTTACAGCTAAGTTTGCATACTAAGGACAAGGTTGCTAATTCACTTTTTTTTTTTTTTTTTTTTTTACACAAAATGAAATGTAGAAATGGAGATGATGATGGTCATCAAAGAGTTTTTTTGTTTTTGTTTTTTTTTTTTTTTTTCAGATAGAAATGTTAGAATAACATTCTGACTAAATCCAGAATGAACAATTACAGACTATTTTAAACAATCCTCGTTTAGCAGACTGATTAGTTGACCAGCCAATGACACTCAGTTTTGTGTATGTTTTGGTCCACTACCATTAAGCACCAAACTGCTACAGTGCAGAACTACAAAAGCAGTATGATGAAAAATTCATACACGTTCTTACAAAACATGGTAAGAAAGATCACTGTACCCCCAGTGAAAACAGTCTCTTTGTTCTATCTTTTCTATGCCAATGAATGGTGAAATAAAGGTACTTAAAAATATCTCAGAAAGAAATGATGTCCTCTATCAGTGCTGAAACAGCAAAATAGACTTTTTCAATATTTGGAATGAAAAAGGAAGAAAATAAATAGATCATTGAGTGAGGAGAAACAAACAAAAAAACTCCCAAGCCTTCAATTCTGTTAACAAATCACTTAATAAAGATTGAGCTATTTTACTGAATGCAAATATGGAGACACTGTTGCTCTGTATTTTAGAAAACATAAAGGAAGCCTTGCTATTGGCTTAGTGGATTAAATCATACTGGCCTAACAGATACAAGCAGTGATTGCCTTCACCTGTGTGTTGCATGCCACAAAGCACAATTCTGCGGTTCAGTTAAAAATAATGTTAACTGTTCAGGTAATAATAATGTACTGCTACTTCTAAAAGATTTTTTTTTTTAATGACTAACCTAAGAAAGGTTTGGAGAAGAAATTATTTCAAGCTGAACAACTGCAGTACAACATATGGCTATCTTCCTGTTTTACATTCACTTAAGTAATGTAGTAGTTTAACTGAAACGATAGAAGAGGGTTTATTTTTTTCCTTCTTTAATACTTTGATTATTAATCAGAATATTTCTTCTATAATTAGGACTAAGCTTCTAATATTCTTAGAAAACTTGTACACCTCACCTGCATCTAGGACCTACTGTTGCATATGGGGATATTTTGGAAATCATCTAGATACTGCATGTCTGTTTCTTCAGGATAAGAGAATGGCAAAAAAATCAGTCACAGTGATGTACAAGAATGCAAACACATTTATGCTCCCTACAAAAATGGACAATAATTTGGATGCTGCCAAAACCAATTGTTTTCCTGTTTACTCTGCTATTTATGTTACAAAAAAAAAAAAAGTGTAATTCAAAAAACAATTATTATTCACTTTCAGACTGCCAAGCACTATGGAAATATATTTTCTTTGTTATAGTAATGAACTCCAGAGTATCTGCTTTCTTAAATATTTTCTAGTTGTTTCCTCAAGATAAATTACTTGCTCTGTACTTTTGGTGAAGACAGGCAACCAAACTCATGTTTTCAAATCCCATCATTTTTCCTAAACACCCAGCTCAAAACCAGAATCACTTTATGCCTGGAAGACGGGATGAACATGGACAATTCAGTCACAGAAAAAGTTTCTTGGTGCTCTGTGCTGAAAAGCTACTTATACAAACAGGTTTAAGTGCATTTCTTTCAAAACTGAACATGCCCATTTAACTATGCTTACTGGAATACTTCACAGTGCCCAGAGCATCATCCAGAGCAAATGCAAGCCTGTGGTGTTTGCCATCAATTCCTACTTCCACCTGGTATGTCTGGTACACTGATTCAGGTCACTTTCTGTACTTAAAGCACCCTAGGTACAAATTGTCCTCTCAGTAACCCCAACCATACAAATTGCTTTGCAATTTGCCTTATTAAAATCTCCTTTATTATCTGTTGTGAATTTTCCTCTGTGTCTGAAAATATTCCTTATTAAAAATCTCTTCTGAGTCACTCTTACACCATATGTAAAGCAAAATTGTCTTAGTATTTAGTGGCTTGTTGTGCCAATTTTGCACATCCTCCATCTCCACTATGCACATCCAGATACATTCAATCTTTTTCCCTTTTTTTTTTTTTTTGCCTTGCAGTTCCCACAGGTCATTCAACTATTTTGTAAAACAAAACCTAGAAAACCTGAAAAATAATAACAAAAAGATTAAAAAAAAAAAAAAAAGGAGCAAGCGGTTAACATTCACTTTTTTAGATGTAAACATATTAGTTTCCTTAGTTCGCTATAGGCTTTACTACAGATCATCACTACACACATGTTGAACCTGTCTGGAAACAGACACCCTTCTGGCAGACATGCTGCTTGGCATCTGAAAGTCCCACAGATGTATTTGTCCTTCAGCAAGGAAATGTCCTACTTCAGGTTCTGATTATTCTTTGCGGGGAGGAGAAAAGAGGAGGGAAGGAGAGCATGATTAACTCTTTTTGAACTGCTGTACTATAAAAAGAGAAGCCAGAAGCTTATATTAACCAGGATTAAAAATTAGAATTAAATGTTAAACTGTTCTATGTCTGTTCTTATAAACATTTTTAATGCAGTAATAACCTATTCAACTACTTAATATTTGCAAACTAGAAAGAATAGCTTGCTGAATGCTTAGATCACAAGCTTAAACTGCGGGCTTCATTTCTGGTAATGCCATGATTGAAGTGCATCTCTCTCTGCAGTGAAAGTCTCCATCTCAAAAAGCAATGTAATGCCTTATTTCTCCCACCCTCCTCCTATTGTATACTATCACTCAGTCTTAACTAATGCCCATGGCTCAGTCAATGATATCATGCATTTGCTTTGAGTAGATTTGCCCCAGGGATTAATTTAACCACATTTGGAAAAGACTTTAATACCATCAAGCACTAGGTGTTGCATAAGGATAGGGAGGGGGCACCTATTGTTTAATACAAGTTAGAGATTTAATAAAGAAATCCTGTGAGTAATCACATTCTCGAATACTGCTGTGCATTTTCATTTAATAGCTCCAAAAGTAATTATTATGTAGCTACCTCAGTGTTTTGGAAAACATAACATGCAGCTATTTTGTGATTGCATGTTATTTTTTCATATCAACCTTGGCACTTCAAGAGGCCTTAAAATATAATGAAACGATCAGAGATCCTGTGATTAAGCTGAAGAGAACCTCGTGCTTTCAAAATTCAGCATTCAGCTACATCATTTAATAGCTCTTCAGAAAATTTTAGATTAAAAGACATTTAATAATAAGTATTTAATCAATCAGAAAAATGAACCATTACCATTTCCTTTATAAGGCACATTATTACATTCAGGCAGCACCAAGAACCTCTTTTTGCATTGCTCTATAGAGCACATCAAACATATCAACACAATAAACACAATATCAGCCTGGAGGTGTTCCGCCTGAGGGGAAGCTGAAGTACCATCCTCTTCCTAAAAACAAGGAAGCAAGGCTCGAGCAAACTGCTTATGCTTTATGCCTCTCGTAGCTCTTCCACACAAAGGATGCACAGACAATTATTTGAGGATACAATGCACACTGCAAAAAATAGCTCAAAATTAGGATTTCACTAAAAAATCTGGATACATACATGCTCTCGTAAACACACACACAGATTTATATTGCAATTTTAGTCCTTTTTTTTTTTCTAAATTACATCTACCAATGTCCAATTACACTTAAGTCTACACTAAACAAGTAGAACAATGCTAATTTTGAATAAAACTGTTCAGGACCTGAAAACAATCCAGCAAAAGAAAAGTGGCATGGAGCTTGAATTAACCTCCTTTGTTCTCAGCTGCACAACTTCCACAGCAAGACCTACTTCAGGCATCTCTACCACAACCCAAAATTAAATCAGCAACCAAAAATGGTGTTTTCAACCCAGTATAATATTTTATCATGAATTATCAGCAGCGTTAAAACTTGAGGTTTTCAGCATTGAAGTATGGACCTTTAGAAGACAGTAAGGAAATTACTTGAATAACTTGGAACTGCTGCAAGACAGTAATGCATTAACACAGAACCTAAGTATCACAGAACATTGTTGAAATCTATTTGCTTCGTACCAGCTGGAGAAAAGACATCTCTCGCTAAAATGTGGACAGCAGAGGAATAGTATGAACTTAATTTCATTTCCGCTGATGCGCCCTTTTCAACCAGCAGGGTAAGCAGTAGGGGCAAGTACCTCGCTACTACTACTCAGCAAGTGTCAGGGAGCAATTCACCTGCTACTAGTTCTTGGTCCTTCCAAGTGTCTTCCAGCGTACTGTGATAGGAAGTGACTTTTTCAGCCCCACAGAACAGCTGTCAAAAGGTCTACAGATTTCACACAGGCTGTTATCTGTCTATGACAGAGCTGAAAATTTAGTCAGGTATCAGTAATCCCCTGGCTGGCATCCTAACCTCTGGACAAACTCTCCATGACAGCAGAAACATCACAGTTGTTCAATGAACCAGACAGCAAAGGGTGAACACCACAAACATTTTGCAACTGCACTTAAACATCCTTTGTCTTTTTGTGAATCATGAAGACACTGACCCTTCAAAAAGGCACACTTCTGTTCCTGTGGAGCATCCCAAGAGACAGGAACATATGTGCAGATGTGTGTAGTTGTCCTCACCTGCTCTAAGAGGAAACTGACGCCTGTAGACTGTAGTTGTTGGGATTTTTCCAATACCCTGGAATCGGCAAACTTGGTTCAAACTATAAATCAAGTGTCACCTCCTCATTATGAATGGGATAACTGCATTTTGGCACACAGGCAGAAATATGCTGAGACACTATGAGATGAAATGCCGTTATTTAACTTACAGGTGGTATATGATAGCTTCCTAATAGCTTATTGTTTGTGAGGTTGATCAATTTTGCTTTCCTTTTTTTTTTTCCTCAATTATTGAATTAAAACAATCATCTTTCTGCATGTCAGAAAATAAGATTGATATAAAGATAGTCTATAATGCCACCAAGTCAATCTGAACCCCAGCCCTTTGTCTTTTGCTGTCAATATAGTTAGTTTCCCAGTGAAAATAGCCGATACTGAAATTTCCCTCCTACAGCTCAAATATATACTATAGATGTAGTATGGGTTACAAGAATGTTTGGAATGGAATAAAATATATTAATCATATGTTACACTTTAATAATTTATGCCACGATTACTTCTTGGAAAAAAAAAATTAAGACATTTAACCTGTAGAGTAGCAAGGACAAACCTCTGTCACTATTAGATCTTTAAGACTGGATCAGTAAAGAAAAATTTGATGCATTTTTACCTGTATTCTTGGTACCACACACTGAGAAGCTGAATCTTTATACCTTCTATATGTTTACTTTTAATAACCTCTCTAACAGCTTAATCTACAGCCCTGGAAGTCAGTAAGAATCTCCTAGTAAAGGAAAGATAACCTCATATTTTGGCACAGACTATTCACAAGCGTACAATAAAGTCATTAAAATGCAACACTAAAACTTAGACACATAAACAAGTTAAAAAGTCTAAACTTCCCTGAAACCACTGTGAATTTCCCTTTTGTATACATTCAATTATTATTAACTCTAATTACATTACTGTCTTAAAATGCTCTTTGGGGAGACCTTCCTCTGTTATCAGCAGTTCTGAAAGTAACTGAAAACACTTCGTGGATGTTTATTTGTGAAGCACTTGATGCAGTTATCCTGTTGCTACAGGCAACGAGGCCTGTCTCTTTGATGGAGCTTGCTTTTAAATGGTTGCTAAATTTCACTTTTGCTTGCACTTTACATCAAGCTGCACTCTGCTTTCTAAAAGCTGATGTGCTTTCTACAACAATCAATTACTAATAAGAAATCTTCATCTTACACCTCTAAAGGAACATAGCAAAGAATATGTGGTCCAAAAAGAGGGGGAATGAGGCAAAAGAAATCTTGGATTTCCCAGGATTTGGCATCCTGTAAAAGTACAAAGCAGAACTGAAAGTTTCTCATAATGGAACATGGGCTATTCTTCTTGAGATGATTCTCATTTCAGCACTTCTCTGTTAAAATGTGGATACCTAAATATTTGAGCTGAAATGTTTACCAGAGCATTTGGACAAGCTGTTAAATTCTTACAACCTTAAAATGCACTTGACAAGACAACAGGGAGCTCTTTAGGATTCAGGTCAATAGTTAAACACATCACTATTATCTCATAACAGGAGATAATTCTATATAAAGATTTTTAGAGAATCCCACATAAAACAGTAAACATTGATTTTTTTTTTATTATTTTTTTAATATTTATAGAGTCCTGATGGTATCATTTCTGTTGAATTTTAAGGTTCTCAGCAAGTAAGACGATGATCCAGTCTAAAGGTTGGAAAATTGAAGGAAAAAGCCTATTTATAGAATTGAACTTTTACCTTAATAACACAAGTTAGTTTAAAACCTATGAATACGCAGTATCATAGTATCTTCAAACTAAACCAGACCTTATTTCAAAACTGCCCCTCCTATAACCACATTATGAACAATTCACATTTGATCTTATATATATGAAGTTTTCAAGGTGGTAAAATCTTTCCTAAGCAGTCACAGCTGAATTGACAAAGATTGCTAATTACTGGAGAAGAAATCATCTTGGTGTTTGAGATTCAAGCTACTTATAGGTTTGTATTACATATCATTAATACAAATGAATTATACAGCTTTAGATTTACTATGTTCTTTCCACAGCCACTGTCTGAAAACACTGTCAATGGTAGAAATAAGAAACTGTGTGCCCTATATCTATATCCCCACTCAGTTCAGCTATTCAGTGATTGAAGCAGTGTCATCTACAGGTGATAATACTCCAAGACCAGAAAAATAACTCTGACAGGTCTGAACATCACCGTTAAGCACACAAGCACATTGTCTCCAAAATAAAGCAATGGATAATAGGCTTCTGATAATTTTGGTGGGGGTTGTTTGCTTTTGTTTTAATATTTTTTTGTTTGCTTTTTAATATTATTGCTGAATGGATTGTGACCTGGGATTTGCACTCCAGTGCCACAGAGTCAATGCATTTCAAATCTTCTTTTGATTTAACCAACTTGTATTTGTTACAAATTATTAACGGCATAACTAATGAGCTTTAATGCCATCCCTCCTTCTCTCAGAATATTATTTTATTAACACCTTAAAAATTAAAAATATTTTTAAAGAAATTCCTAGGAAAATATGCTGTAAAAATAAACTCTTTCTTGAAAGATATGCCAACAATGCATGGTAGTTCACATTTGAGATAGTACCCTCTGGAGAGGATCCCTCCAGTTGAGCCCAGTTGGAGCCCAATGCATGTCCTTGGGATACATGTCCTGACTAATTTCACAAATGCAGGGCTTACCAAAAATGGAGAAATAAAGATATTACACAATATCTAATTCAGGTAGTTAGAAGTTATGAGGCAGGCCTCAAAACACCTTGAAATTCATTAGCTGAGGGGAAGGGAGAAGGAACAGTAACTCTTCAGCCAGCCTCACCTTCATTTTGTGAAATTAATAATCTCACACGCATCTGAAAGTTGAACAGTAGCTCAGACCCAACTGTTACGAAAAGACAAATATACCACCCAAACTGAACTGCCTTTAGTTAAAAGTAGGATAACAGTGCTCGTAATGCCCAGATAATCAACTCAATGATATTAAAATGCCATGTATGCACAGCAGAGGACACTTAACCATGAGTACAAAATCCAACGAAGCAATGAGGACTGGTCAAATGCATCGTATAAAATCACAGAGAAATGATCCAAGAAGTAGGAACACTTAAGCTTTAACTCATATTTACTCAGTAACTGACCTTTGCTATGTGACATGTTACTGATATTAATTAGGAAGGCTACAAAAATCTTTATGATGTGTGGAAATATCCTTCTTCTTTTACACTGAGAAAACTGAGGCATAACAGGTTAGAATCTCACTACAGTAGTATCATAATAGCCCAGGTTATACTTTTGTACTCAGGGTTCTTGTGCAATTATTACTTAATAATTGTTACCAAGCCCTTGCTTATACAACATAGATTTTAAAGGATAGATTAAATATGAATAGTTTAAGTGAGGTGATCAGAAAAAACAAGATGATCTTCTGGACTGTTAATTTTATACGAAGTTGAACATGAAGATCCCTTTCCCTAGCCTGCAGATTGAAGTATGTATTAACTATGGAAATTCAATGAAAGCATTAGCACATACTATTAACTTCAAGTTAATAAAGCTGCAGATGAGAATTCTAACTGCTTATGGAAGAGGAATGATCATACATTTAAAACACGTCATGTAAAGAAGCGACCTGATTTTAAAACAAAACAAAGAGCAAGATAAAGGGGAAAATGAAAGCTTTTACTGCAAGAGGTATGAATCACAGCAAGGACAGGACACTGGTGGTGCTATGGACGACCCGAAAGAAGGGTGCCCAGATGGCTTTGAGGTAAATACAAGTTAATTTCTGGCTACATAAGCTTACTTATCAATAGCAAGGCATGGAGTGAGTAAGCCTACTGCACATCCATCATTCACATTTTCCCATTTCATTATAGACATAAAATGCACTTGCAATATGTCAAGCTGGAAAAGGTCTTGGCACGAACCAGATAGGAAAATCCATAAAAGATCAGACATGAGGAAATGCAAAAACATAAAGAACTGGTGAAGTGTCTGTTCCTACCAAGTGTTTGTTTCCTTTTCTTTGGAGAAGGAAAATGCACCGTTTTGATTAAAAAATAAATAAATAAATAAAAAATCCACAAATACACAGTTTCTGATTTTCCTTATTATTGTTGAAGACTAATATTAAAAACAAAACAAAACAAACACAGAACACTTAATCCTCCCTATTACCCATACAAGAGATGTACAAGAGATGGGCAAAAGTACAGACTACATTTGGCTACAGTCTAGAATACTTCTCTTTTTTGCTTCCTTGCCTTTTATCTTCTCAAGAATTACCATGTGTACACTTCCATAGAACTATGCAGATTAGAAGAGAATATTCTATCAAAGAAGAATAAGATTGATTTTCTGGATTAGCCAGCAAAACTCCAAATAGTCAAATTAAATTCAGAAATGTAAAAATACAATTGAATACAAAGATATCTTAATAAATAAATGAAATTATTTCTCCACGTTTTGGAATTTTACATTAACTTCCATTTGAGCAGTTAGACCCAAGCAATCATACCCTTTCTTACAAACTTCTGTATCCCCAATGAACCAACACACAATGATTTTATGTAAGTCATAACACAGAACTATCATCCTTCTTCATCCTTTTCTTAAAGGATTTTTATTTTTTATTTTTTTTTTTTTAGTATAGAGAGAAACTCTTTATCAGGGAGTACAATGATACGACAAGGGGTAATGAGGGAGGGTGGTGAGGCACTGAAACAGGTTGCCCAGAGAAGCTGTGGATGCCCCATCCCTGGAGGTTTTCAAGGCCAGGTTGGAAGTGGCTTTGGGCAACCTGATCTAGTGTGAGGTGTCTGTCCCTGACCATGGCAGGAGGGCTGGAATTAGCTGGTCTTTTAGGTCCCTTCCAACCCAAACCATACTACGTATCTCTAATTTTTGTCTCAACATAGATATTTTCATTTCTTTGATACAATATTTGTTAAGGTTTTATAAGGTTTTCCTTCCCATTCTAAGTGAGTGGATCAGGGGAAAATGATCACAATAGAATTGGAAAGCACATTTTTTTTACACAGGCACACACAGCAACAATGAAGCGAGAAAACTACATCCCTAGGGAATGTAAACCGGAGGAGGAAACGTGATTTGCAGAAAGACAGTTGCACAAAAATGTCCTTCTTCCAAAAGGACTTGATCTGATGCTCAGCAAAACTGAAAATGTATTGCCTGCAATCGTTCTGGAGTGATTAAGGATTCTGGATGAAACCTGTAGTCACAAGGAGAAGGTCTAGAGGAGGAAGTGCAAAGATAAGCACTAGAGACCAGTAAGCTCACACTGACCATCTGGGACATGAGGACACAGACATCTGTCAGGCTCTTTGGAGAGGAATCAGAAGGACTGGGAAGAGAGCACCAGTCAATCTGTGGCGCAGACACCTAAACACGAGACAAGTAAGATACAAGACAATTTTTATATGCATTTTGCAGTTCAATAAGCGACCTGTTCATAATCAATCTTATTACTGTGAAAAGTGATTTTATTAATGAGCACAGCAATACTTTTTCAAGGCTTATTTCAGATTAATCTGAAGAAAAAGGAAGACTTCCAATTTTTCTTATTTCACTTTTTTTCTAACCTCAGCCACATTTGATCCAAGACATTTTTTATGCAGAGGAAGGAAATTAAGATTTCAATCAATGATGCATTTTAATATGCAATACCCCATGTGTTCATGGAAAAAAAGTTTAGTACAAATGTAATACACCTCTGATACTAACAGCCCTTCCCTACAAGAATTACTGGAAATCGCTTCCATCAGAAAACTCAGCATTTTGCAGGAATGCATTGTTGTGGGCAGAATTTGACACAGAACATTGCTCGAGTGAATCACTACATATTCCGATTTAATTTTAATAATGTTAAGATATTGTTTTGATAAGGTAGATATAAATCCTTAATATCTTCCCTGTAATGTCTCTATGACATTTTAGAATATTTGAATTGTATGCACTAAGAAATATGTTTTGATATTTTCAAAAGAAATTCTTTAAAAAAGAACCTCAGGTTTTTAATCCATCTTGGAACTAAAAAAAATGGCCAGTTTGGAGGCAGAATTCCCATTAGAAATACAATTCAAAGGTGTTTTAACTTCAGCAGGCTGTTTGTGGATAAACATTGAGAAACCTAGGAAAATTATGATTGTGAGCCTATACAAGCTTCAAACGAGTCTTTTGGTACTTTTGCAGCTTCTAACACACTTTTTACCTTCAGTAGTGTCTGTATCAAACAATGTCAAGATGCAGTCAATAAAAAATGGTACCAAATGTATTGCAAGACAAATTTCTGTTGGATTTTTGGCATGTATCACTCACTATTCTTATTTAAGTCACAGTATTTTACATGTATAGGTGTTCATTGCTAAAGCTCTTTATTAGAAGAAACACACACTTGCATTTTCAGGAAGAGTTAAGATACCATATTTACAATGCCTAATATTATGTAGCGAAGTGAGGAGACTAGTCTCCCTTGGGTGCCTACGTATTTCTTAGAGAGCAACAGACTTCTTCAGAGAACAACTCAGACCTCCTCCATCAAGTTTCTGCTCAGTCATCTGCTGAAAGATCCTTTCTCCTATTAGGTACAGGGGACTTAGCAGATAATAAAGTAACGTCTTTAAGAACCAAATGCTCTGACTTAGAGCAAAGAGCAGCAAATATCCTTTCTGCCAGTTAAAATGCTCAAATTCCCATTCATAAAAGAAAGAGATGGGCACAAGATTTGGAAGAGTCAAGAGGTAGACAATACCAGAGTTAAGAAACCTTCATCCACTCCAGCAGGACCAGGAGCTCGCTACCAAGTCACATTTCCAAGTTTGGCACTGATTAGCTATGACACAGAGGACAACTCCTTTAAGTCCTCTGAACCTGATTTCACAGAACTCATTTTGTTTTGTTTCTCCATCTGTAAATGGACAATTTTGTTTTCAGGTTATATCCGTCACTACAATATACATATGAAGGGACAGAAGTACACCCGGGTGGTGTTCAGGCTAATTGCTTAATAATTGTAAAGCACCTTCAGGCCATGAAGTGCACATTAAGTACTGCAAGCTCTTACCTCTTTTAAAAAGAAAGTTACTAGTGCTTGCAAAAACAAAAATAACTCCATGTAATTAAACGACTCAGACCCCTGCTAACTCTGCAGCATACAAGCCTGTATACCAGTCAGAATCCAGTATGCTCAGGTCCAATCCTGCTGAGCTGTCCTCATTACAACAGAGCAAACAAACATGTTTTCTTTATGTTCTCTCGATAATTACATTTGCTCTGACTCACTGAGGATCTCCTGCTAGCAATGAAAAGCGTGAATTCTTTCAGTGGGTCAATCTCTAGCTGTTTTATTTTCATTTCAAACATAGCAGACACTTCCTTTTTTTAACTTCCCAAAGCATCAACCAGTGTAGTTTCCTCTCTTAGGGCTGTTCAGTGACAATGAGCCAAATTTCATATCAACTGCAAGCTCAGCAAGCAATTAATCCTACCTTACCAATCAGCACAAAGTAAAATATGCTTTTCCTAAGACTTTGGATATTCTGTGACAATTATTACACCCAGAAGAGCTTGGAAGGTTCATACAAGTTGGTGCAAGCATTTCTTTTTTTCTCTTGATCAATCAGCCGTATACCTCCCCTTCAGAAGTTGGTTGACACAGAAGATTAAGATCTATTCCCTAAAATGGATATAAAAATAGATATTTAACATGAGGTATATAGGCTTCAAACAAATGCCACTAACTCCAAGTGTTGTGACTGATTCATAGCTCTGAAAATCAGAACTAATTGTCAACAAAAGGACAACATTTTCAAGTACACAATTTATCTGGGCACTTTTTCAAACATTAAAAACTCTACAGGTTAGAGAACAAATAGTCCATCTTCAGCTCATGCAGAGGGGCTGGACTGGAGGAGAACAAGCTGAGTTTGCCAAGACCTGGAATTTGTTCCACAGGTGATCAAATATTATTACACAACCCTACTATGCAACAAACCACAAGTACTGTAAAAACAAAAAAGTAGCATGAAACAGATCTACAGAATATATCATGAATTTGACCAAAATATATTTCTGAAGCAAACAAACCTTTTTTTCTGTTATACTCCATTTCAATTCTCTGAAGAAACTTTGTGGATATTAACACATTTTCAAAACATATTTTTAGATAAAAATTAAAAAAAAAAAAAATCCTACAAAACCCTTGAGAAGACTTGTGAATTGCATTTTCTCATGCTGCGCAAGGGCAAATAGTATAATTTATGAAAACTACAATGCCCAAATCCTCCTTACAAGGAATGAAAGAAAGGGGATGTCGGCACCAGCTTTACATAGAGTACAGTCAGGTACTCAGTACCAAGAAATTTGGAGGGGGGGGGGGGGGGGCTGAAGGGAAAATCATTTTCTTGTATGATTTTTATACCACAGAATAATGAGCACAGCTGTCTTTGCTCAAGTGGGATGGGAAAATAAATCCCAAGACAGTGCACGAATTATCTGAAACTATAAATTTAAAGTGAAAATAGATAAACCTAACACTTCGATATTCTCACTGAGCTCCCCATTGGGAGAATGTTGGGATCCTCCCAGCAGGGATCTTTCAGCTGAAGAACGGTAATTTCACTGCAAGGTAAAACAAAACTTGCAGAGAGAACACAAGGAGGATTTTCGAATGCACACTCAAATGAAGGTAAGGCAAACTGAATAGTAACGTCATTTCATTACTTCCTGTAAAAATTAGTGGGGTCCCAGATAGTCTGTTTAAACAATATTGAAGCACTTATTTCATAGCCTTTTAGTGCAGCTTGCAGCTTAATATGATCCAATGTACTTGAATCCTTGCCTGTTCGATGTCTTTTCTAGACAGTTCCAGGAACTGAGCCTCAGCTTAGATTCCAGTGATCACACGTTAGCGGTGGGGCAAGCATCGCTGAATGCACACACTGTCCAAGAGCACTGACATGAATTAAAGCTTCCCTACCGGCATTAGCCACTTAAGACTCATCTTGTATTCTTACAGCAAGCAAAGTCTGGCTTTAATAAACGATAAGGTAATGTATCTTCTCAAAGCAATTTTTACATAAGTAGCTATGTACAGAATAATACATCTTTGTTCCCCCATCACAGGCAGAGGGGGACTGCAAAGCATAGTAAAAACAGTCTGCTCACCAACACTTTGGCATCACATCAGCAAAGAAAGTTCTCACTATCACAGTCACACATTTGACCTTGGGAAAAGCTTAGTGTTGACTGGTACCAAAGGGATTACTAACTGCGCCGTTTTTCCAACACAGTTTTCAATTACTTTGATGAGCAATTAAAATGCTAATTAAAAAACAATCCAAAACTCAGTACTCAGAAGGTTATGAAATAATAAGCTCTTCTACAGTCACTGCAACTGGAAGCATTAAGAAGGTCACAATACAGCTGGAGCAGGAAGGTGCTAAAGAGAGGTGCTGTATTATGCTTAGGATTGGTTGTTTGTTTATTAAAGTGAAATAGGTACTTTAAAAACACATTGCCAGGTGTACTTAAGTGCTGGGTTAGAGCAAAGGTTTATATAAACAGCACGTTGGCACATATTGGCTTCAAGGCAGAATTCATTACCCACATGAGACAGCTCAACTTGAAAGAAAAAATAAAAGTATGTACTCTATTGTCAGCTTGAGAAGCTCAGAGTGCATCAAGTCAAGTTGTAAAGTAATCATGAAGTTACCAAGCTCACATCTGCAATTAAGAGTGCTACAAATTTGCTTTTACCTTGCTGCTGAGATTCTCATACAATTGTAGAAATTAAGAACATCTGAAGAAAAACCCTAAACTGCAAGTCACAACTAAATTATGAGAGGCAGTGGCTCTACTTTCATCACTGCGTTAAGATATGTTATGGGGATGAGGTGGTACACAGCAGAGGCTTAAAAGGAAAACAAAGTGCTAAACTGCTCATAAAAATTCTCTGCCTGTTGTTCATGCTCAAAAGAACAATTTTGAATTAAATTCTCTGCAGAATAGAGTATATCAAACTGTACCTAAAATAAAAATAAAAATAATATAATCATTCCTTGCCATAGCACCTGGGAAGGCCTTAGAGAAACCATTCAATTCCCACATACTGTGTGCTGCCAGTGCAAAAGAGGAGCCAGGTCCTGCTCACATTCAACTCTTCCTCATATGAACAGCATTTCACCTGCTCTTCTGAAAACACTTATTGAGATCTTGCGCATATACCATGTCACACTTTCAGTCATAGTTATAAATATTTACCACACCTTTTTTTTTTTTTTTTTTTTAATGCCATTAAGTTGCATGTAATGCAGCACAGGGGATGAAAATCTTTATTGCAATGCACTGAATCTATCATGAGTGCTGCAAAAAATTAATTCTGCCTTAAACAATCTGTGACTGAAAAGGCAAGATCATTAAAAAAAGAAGAAAGCAATAATGGAGCTTCAGTCTTCTAGGTATGCCAAAAGCCTGCTATGATTCATTACCATCAAAAAAAGTTTCTTAAAAAACACTGGCACTGGTTCTTGTCATATATTCAACAACAGTTCTGCATTCTGTAAGAAGTCTTGATTCATGCAATTGGCATCTATATTTCTGAGTGTAAAGATGGAGATCCTTTACATTGTTGGAAAGAACTGCATCAGTTCTCCTATCAAACTATTAAATTATTTTGCTTTTCTATACTTTTTATACAACTTCTCAGTTCATCGATTAGGGATGGAAGGAGGGGTGCAGGAATAACAAAATGACTGTCAGAAGAAACAAACAACAAATGCCAGAAGAAAAGCATTCATGACAGAATACAATTGAGATCTCAAAAATGATCAGAAGAAAACCCTCACCATTCTCTAGTGATGTAGCTGCTGAAACTGCACCAGGCTGTATGGCTACATGCACCCCAACACAAGGCCCAGAGATTTTCATGCCAGAGATCAGAAATCAAGCACTGGAAGCAGGCATTAATTTTCACTATCTTGGACCACATCCTACTGACTGATTATAAATACTGTATTAATTATTATGGAAAGTTTTATCTTACCTTTAAGGAAAAAGAGTAAAAGATAGAAAAAGTTAATCAATCATTTGTCAGACAGACTAATACTTTTGAATACTTTCTTCTCGGAAAAAATGCTTAAAGGAGGTCTAGCAGGTTTTGCATTATTTTTGTTCTTTTTGTTTCCCAAAAGGTTCCAGCCCCACATAGGAGCTAATTTTATACCTAAACATACATAAGGAATCACACTGAAGTAAACCATATACCAGCCCACAAAATTGGTGTCTAAACTCCAGATTTAAATCTCTAAACCACCTGTTAGTAAATATATATGTACACACACACAAATTCTTTGTTATATAGACTGAAAAATAGAACAGGTTACTACTGTACAGTCTACAAGCTGTTTTTTTCCTATTAAAAACATTATTCTATAATCTGAAAATTCAAATGAGAATTCTTGTATTATACTTTCTGCTTCAGAATATCAGTATGACTTTTTCTGATCTATAGATCTCCAGGGCTACACATGACAGCTGTTAAGAGGAGCTGATTATGCTGCAGGAAAGGAATAAACCTATCCTCTCCACTGGAAACTGCCAGGTAAAATTTGATCTGTTAACTGTAATTACCAAGACTGGATTTTAGCCAAGACATTATGAACATTAACACTTCAAATTATATGATATAGATCAAATTAACATTTCAAAGAAACATTACTAAAACCATGCCATTAATTTTATTTGGATACATCATCTGAAAAAAAAGGGTACTTTGTAATGTTATTAAAAATATTTCACTTATCACTGAAACGTTTAAAGAAGTAGTATCGGCAAAAAGAAAGCATGGCTGCAACCATGTTTAGAAAAAAAAATCCCTAAGGTGTTAGCTTTCTTCTCTCTTATTTCATTATAAATCCCCTTAAGTCTGCTAATCCAGCTTCATGTCTTCAGCATCATTTATATTTGCTCATTTCCCAGCAGGTTCTGGCTGTTCTAGGTATTTTCCTTAGCAGTCTGTCAGAGGATTCTCACTTTCTACACCATAAATCCCTGTAATGCATCCTATGAAGCATTGTGGTACCTGCTAGTGAGTTAGATCACGTTTCTTAGTTGACACTGTGAAAGTGGTTTTACCCTAAATCAGGGGAATCGAGTAGAAGTGAGCAAATTAGTACAATATTTAAGTAAAGAAGTGGTTACATCAAGTTGGACAGTGTGTGACTTCCTAATAGTAATGACAACATTTGATGAAGAACCTGGAAGAAAGTCAATGAAAGAACTGAACAGAATTCAATTTTTTAATCTGTGCTTTCATTATATCTATTAGGGAATGACATTATACGTAAGCCAGCAATTATTGTTGCATTTGTAAGAATACTGAATACTTTCTTCTTAACAGTACTAAGGATTAAACGGATCCAGCTCCTGCAGTAGCCCAATTTCTTATAACCTGAGTTAAGCAAGGAACTCTACCAATAGCTTTCAGCAGTATGAAACCTAAAAAACAGCAATAAGCTTGTTTTCATACAGTTGATGGCAGTATTCCACCTGAATGCACAAGTACTCCATTGCCTGGAGTTTATTTAGATCTTCATCAAATATGATAATAATATTAAGCTACTTGTTTTGAGATCATCAGTTGGCTTAAGGGTTCTGAAAATATTTCATATCTTTTTTTTTTAGCTTTCTTTTTTTTTTTTTTTTTCACGCTGATATTGAATTGGCTGTCCTTCAGCTATCATCAGAACAGTGAATAAAACTGTTAATACGTAGATTCTGTGAAGTGCATCACTCACACTAGGTCCACAGCTTCAAGGACAATATAATAGTAATTTAGGAAAAATACAAGTGGAAACAGTAGTTATGGAATCCATAAATCTGAAAGAACTGAAAGGTTTTTCAAAAACAAATATAAAGAAAGCACGGTATCAGAGAAGAAGAATGTTTTTTTTCCCCTTTCAAATATTAAACTACATAACTGTTTTCTCAGAGATGGAACCCAACTGACTCTTCTGCAGTCTGCTACTCGTATTTTCTATTAGCTTTGTCTTACAAGAATGTATTTCTAATACAATTGATATTTAGTCTCAAGCTTAGACATAAGACTAATATAGCATAGACATACTCCAAACCATATCTATATTTCATGACCAGAATTTATTTGGTGTCACATCCCAGAGAAAAGAACAGGAACAGACACACCAGTGAGCTCCAGAGGTCTGATGCTCAGGCTTGAGGTCTACAGTTATTTGGATTACAGCCACATATATCTTTGTCTTTTTTTTTTTTCTTTTACTATTACCAACATCCCAAAAGCTCTGCTGAGATATCAACAATAAAAAATGAGTTTTAAAGAAAAAAATAGGAGAGGGGTCACTGCAGAGGAGTTATGACCCATTCACCTCTGGAGATGGAAGGAGAGAGGAAAAATAGTTGGAGATGGAAAGCAGAAATGAAGCAAGCATGAGAGCATGGCTTCCGTAAATCACCTTTCCTTCTTTCTTTTTACTAGAGAAACAGAACTCTGGAAAATAAAACATAGGCATCTCTATCCACTGAGGTTTTAGACACTCCAGCTGACTGCTGTTCTCACTCAAAATTGCTTCATTCCTGGAATATATAGTTTGTGAGTCCTTTTCCCATTCTTCACATATCTTTTCACTGTATTCCTCTATTTTTTAACTTTTCCTACCAAGTATTTTCTCTTGTTTTTCCTCCTAGCATTCTCTTCAATATTGTTTCGATACTGCTTCTTTTGCCGATATTTTTATATTGGATTCTGTGAGCCAGATTATGGTTTTACAGCCAAAATATTTTGGTAATAGTATAATAGACAGATGGCAGAGTTTGAAGTGTTTTAGTAGTGATGGCCTTTTACTAGCAGTCAGTACATGGAGGATGCAAAAGGTTACCAAAACCTTCTCTCACAAACTTTTGAAAGTATGTAAAAACACTAGAAAATCTTGGAAAATGTTAGGAATTTCCTTTGTACACCATTCAGAGGTGGAGGGAGAGAACTCTTCTTTGTGCATGTGTGAAAGGAAGGCAAAAGGTTGAGACCTGTCTCCATGGCAGTCATTGTGAATAACCCAGGAATCCTCTCAGTTTCTTTTCCACAATATTTTTTTTTTTGTCATTTTGTTTTGTTGTTGTTTGGTTTTGTTTTGTCTTTTTGGTAAAAGCTGCTGCTCTTCATTTACAGCTTGTAGGCCATTCCCACGTTTTTACTACTTTATCACTTCTTATCAAGTGGACAAGGAACAAAAAAGACCAACATGCCTGCTCTGTCTTTGAGGACATGAACAAAAACATGCAAAGCTCATGGGCAGAAAGACTTCAAAGTTAACCTTTTACCCACAATGTCAGAAGGAACCACCATGGGTGCAGCTTTAGAGGAGAGTCTGACAAGTTGCTTTTCTTCACATTTTTATTCCCCTCAATATTCATCTCCTCAAAAACCTCAAACTATAAAGACCAACAGAAAAATGAGAAAAAGAACCACATGGTATCACCATAAGGAGAGTAGGTGGAAATATTAAAATGGAGACATCCTTTATTTTATGATGTGTATTTCCTCATTGCACCTCCCAGATGCACCCTTCCATCTTTTCAGTCTAATATTTCTGTATAGTCACCCACATAATTTGTTTTTGTATTTTTCAGTGTAAAAATGAAGCCTCCAGTTTGCTAATAGAAAATACAATTGTACCAGAAATTGCATGCTGACCCATATTTCATAATTTAATGAGAATCTGCACCTTTACTATTTCTACAGCGGGGCTTAAATTTGGGAAAAAGAACAAGTAGGTGACCCATTTGCACGCATACAACAAACAGTAAACTTTGCTGCTGCCTCTTTTAGAATTTTCAAAGCTTTAAAAGAAAATCAATCTTCTTCTAATTGGCATGGATGGTAATTGTCTGTGAGCTGAGACACAATTACTTAAAAAACACACGTAGCAGGGTTTGAACCTTTGTATTGCAATGAGCTTTTGCCACCTGTTTCACCCTCCTCCCTACAGAGCGCATGGGAAGCCACAGCACAGCAGCTCCAATGAAAACAGAAGAAAACAAAGCGTACCAAGGGAATGAAGGATTAACACCAAGCTTTCTGTTTGATCCAGTATTCTTATTTTACCAAGACTGGGTAGCATGCAAACATCCAGTAAAGATCTGACTGAGGGTTCACAGTCACTTTTGTGAGTTCGCACGTCCTGAGATTTCACAGAAGGCAAAGGCACTCCTCCCTCTGCATTCTGGTAGAAAGGTGGAAGCTCACTTCCCAGCTGACCCCACATCCACAGTTTCAACATGCAAGATTTCAGCAGGATCTAAGTAACAGATGATCATGTTACATCTCTGTATAGTGTCCCCTTCACAAGCTACATGTCTTTACAACTGCTGATGTAGGGCCACTACGCACAAACTAATGTTGTCAGAGGTATTCTTTCTAAACTAACCATATTTTTAAATTTTAGTAATAAACTTTGCTACCCCATCACATTTGTCAGATGTTCAGTTGACATCTGAAAGTCATCTCTATTCACTTTTTGCGCCTTAAAAACTGTCTAAAGTCTCATTAGCTTTTGTACACACAATTAGGATTTTTTTTAAAAAGCAATTTTACTTTTAGATCACCAAGATGATAGTCTGAGAGTCAGAAGACAAAAGTGCAAGACTGCTTCAAATGCAAATGGAATCTAAGACATTCACTTTTAATATTACTATTCATCAAAATAATAGGAATATGGGTAGAAGATGTAGATCAGAACCACCCTTCACAAGTCTGGATTTATTTGGCTACTGCAGGACATCATTTTTATACTTTTCCTGGCTATGAAATATGCACAATTACTACTTGCATAGTGGTGATTTTACTTAGATCTCCTCTCCCTAGTTTGCCTTTGACTGTCATATGCTTTTTTTCCATGTTTTGTACAACTACTGATTTTTCTCAAAAGGCATCTGCTGACATCATATTGATCTCTATTTCTTATCTTGCCTCCACAGCAGAGAAGGAATAATTTATCATTTTTCCTTTAACATAACGTCTCTGAAAACGGTCATATCACTGATAATCTGTTATGCCTTAGGTTAGTTCTCAGGGAGGCCTATGGCAGTGTTACACACCTCAGCGTCAGCAGAAGAGAAAAATATTCCCTTCTCATTTCAATTTATATCAATTCAGACGTTGCACCAAGTCATGCTTTTATCGTACGCCAGATAAAGTAGATCTAACAGATTTAGTAAACAATGAACTGATAAGTAAATCTAGCTCTTATCCTCTTAATGGATATATATTAAATGAGAGCAGCAGGGGGAAGAAAAAGATGGGAAAGGCAGAAAAGTAAAGAACTGAATACAGTATTCAGACATGCAAGCTTATTCATGGTATGACAGGAATACAAGGACTTCTATAAATGAACTCTCTTGGTGGAGGGCCTGTCTTGTAAACACTTCTCCCATTTGTAATTTCATGAATTCCTCCTCTCCTCTTCAGGACTGATCTTCTCCACCACTAAACCATTTTTTAACCACTTTACCTACACCCCTAGTTTGGAGGTGTCCAGTTTTTTGTTTTGTTTTGTTTTAATAATTACATTTAGGCTACAACATTTAAAGAACCACGTATGAAGAGAATTTAAATGAGGAAGAGAAAAATTTAACAGCTTGAAGTCAGTGCAAGAGTTAACTCTACATTGCCACATTCACCTTTCACCAGACTAAAAAGTTCTCAGTCTTCAACAATATTCAACAATAACAAGTGATGTACAGACCAGCCGTACCCCAAGCAGTGAATAACAAATAACTGAAGAAAATAAATGGCTCATTTTCAATGGTTCATTTCATGTCATTAGACGAAAATTGTTTGCTAAAAATAGCAGGTATTTACAAATGACTAGGACAATCACAGAAATAGGAGTACGCTAAAATGGAAAAGAAGAAACTGTTTCTAATTAATAATACTGGTAATTAATAGTTTAAATAGTCTGACCTGTCATGCATTTTATTCCAAGTGACCAGACTTGCTGAGTCTGAGGTCACCTGAAATGATGAATTCATGCCTTACAATACAAGAGGAAAACAGATATGGAAGCAACAACAGCATTTACACAGAATGTCAAAGGTTTAGGCATTTTCTGCCATCAAATATGAAATGTTTCAAGGAGTTCAAAGATGAGAGATGGGCTTCAATCCTATTGTGGTCTATGTTACCTTACCTAGGTTATCTTCGGTTCACACATGAAATATAGCTGAAGAAAAGAGTTTTTGCTGTAAGTCTGTTGTTAATTCTGCATCTTAGCCTACTGAGTTCTAAAGACAAGCCAACTGTATATTGGATCAAAAAACTCCTTCTGGAAAAGACTTAATCTTCTGGTTGGTACTGCTCACTTTCTAAACAGGCAGATCTCAGCAGACACCTGATGAAATTTCTGACCTGTTTCTCTCCTGTCCTGCTTTCAAAGTAGCGAACTCTTCAAAGGAAGTTTTCCCGTAGCATGATGGAGATACCAAAAGCGTGTTGCTAAACAGAAGATGAATAAAAAGAAGAAAGCAAGGAAGAAAAATAGCTTTTTAAACAATCGGCATGCATGCTGTAGTTATTTTGACATTAAATTAAGTAGTTCTAAGTCTGGTGTGAAAAATGATGAGTAAAACAAAATAATTTGTTAGGCATGGCAAGTTATTAGAGGAGCTTCCAAATCCAAGACATTAAATGCTATTAAGTGTAAATGAAGTGCTAAAGAATGGAATTAACAAATATGCCGAAGGGTAACTATTTCTCATTTTTAAAATAAAATGCAACATTGTAGAAATACAAATCAGCTTACATTTTATTTATAGCCTATACTGTACCATGAGAAAAGAATATACAATCAGTCATTCAGTTCAGCCCAAATGCTCTAGCCCAGTTCAGACAGTAGTTGGTCTCACAAGAACAAATACAAGTAGTGAGCAGTCAAATCTGGTACCTCCCTTGCTGTCTCCCAGCATCTAGCCATTCACACATACCACAAAGATATTTGAAGATTTTGAAGATTTAATTGATTAGGGGAATCAGAATTGAATATAAAATTTCCAAGACATGCACAACCTCTGGATTTATACAGTGACACGAGCTGTTTCCTAACAACTACTAACAGTTGTGTGTGTTGTTGTTTTTTTTTCCTGTTTCTTTCCATTTACTACCTGCCATGTTCTAGGGTGATATTTTATTGGACTTTCTAGTATAACCTCACAATCCTGCTCGTGAATAGTAACAATCATCTCAGAGTCTATAATTGCATATTATTACATTATTAAAACTTACTCTTTCCTTGCGAATAATTTTACCTTTACCTACACCAAATTTCATCTGCCATTGTATTATACCACAATTGAATTGCATAAGATTCTTCCCCACGTCTTCTGTGATGATACTTAACTTCACTACCTTCATTTATAGTCATCAGGCCTGTTTGAAAATTCAGATTTTGCACATCAAGTATACTCTTTTCATGCCCAGGAAGTAGGAAGCAAGAGGACACAAATTACCTTTATTGGTTACATGAGGCATATTTTGGCTGTTTATGCCTTTAGTTCCTTCTGAGCTCTTGTATGAATTTTGTCTGGTTCTGGCCCATTCATTTCATCTGTTAGTTGCACAGCGTCTAGTGCTGAAAACATTTGGTCTCTGAAATAACATTTCAGAGCATTCACCTAATTTAAGCCCTCAAAAGCTATTATTAACACTGAAAGACTAATTCTGGTCTGTATAACTTCCATCATAACTCAAATTATTTTATTAAATGTGGAAATAAATAGCTTGAGTTAATATATTTTTGATTTAACATTTAAAATATTTGCAAATGTATAAGTCTCATATCTATTGTCCAGAAATCAAAAAAAGCTAAATCACAAAAGAAACCTCAGACACACAGGAAGGGATCCCAACAGGCTGGATAGCTGTTGTAACTCGAAACCGTGGCAATGTTAGACACAGAAAATAGAAAGCGATCTCCACTTTAAATTCCACTGAAGCAGATACAGAAATGGTGTTCCAACATGCATTGAATAGCCTGTTTTCTCTTCAAAGGACTGATAAAAGTGCAGATTCATAATTATACCCAATCATTTTTAGAACACATTTCCACAGCAGCAGTTGAATAGACCTTACCGGTAATGAAACTAATCAAAATCATTAGTAGAACTGGCAAAACAGCTTTGGGAGACCACCAGCAAACATGGAAAGTCAAGTATTTACAGGAACAGAGTAACTCATAGTAAGCCAGTTCCTCATTACAACTCAGATTCTCTCAGGTCCATTGGATGTCAGGTGCATAACCCACTTGCATCTTTTCCCTTCGCACCTCTCTTAATTTATTGATGTGTCTCTTGACATTCCAAGTATGCATATATGCAATCTTACACATTATTAACCTGGCACCTTCTTGTAAAAAACATATTTTGGCAAGAATAATAGACCTTCCAGTATTCAACTCCTACCCATTGGTTAAATAATACTTAATATTCATCTCAAACATAACAGAACCTCTTTTTACGATTTATCAATGCCCTGGAGCCAGGAGTTGCATTTCACATTGAAAACAAAATGCTGATCTAAGAGAAGAGACTGCAGATTTCACATTGTGGGAAAGAAGGAAATCAAGAAACAGAAAGGAACATAATTTAGCAAGTTAGATGACTAAATCTATGCCTAAAATAGCTCCACTGAAAGCAAAATGATTATTTTTAGTGAGGGTGAATTCAGACCAAAAATATAAGTTATTGAATTGCATTAGCAAACAGAGCTTTAGAGCAGGAAAACTGCTTGAATCTATAGTGGGGGATAAAGATGAAGTTGATGTCTCTCAAGGCCACCACCTCACCTTTCTGTGAGGGACTGATGTCTGCAACATCCCTGCTGGAGTGATTCCCATCTCCTGTCTGGATAAACAAAACAAGGGAAAGGACAAAGTGTACTGTAAAGAGATTAAGTGACGGAATTAAGAAACAGGGGAAAAAATACTGAAAACTCCTCGCTAGATCATCTTAGAGCTAGCAGATCAGACAATAATTCCGGCAAATACATTACCCTCCTTCTCCAGTTATACTAGGATGTGGTGAGAAATGTGTTGCCACATTCAAGGAAGAACAGGCAAGGTGTTCAAACCCCTTTTCCATGAAAAACAAACAAACAAACAAAAAAACCCACGGAATGGTTGGGATAGAGATAATGATGCAAGTGGGGAAAAATCAGTACTTTTCCAAATGGTCCCAACCTTGATATTTAATAGCTCTGCCACAAAAAGATCTCAAGGGAGTTTTGTATTCTGTATCGAGAGAGAGAAATAATATATTTTCTGCTACCAGCAATATTTATAAGCACTGATGATTGGGTATATTTTGTCTACAGAAATTACCATTCAATTAGAAAAAAATGGCAATGTCGTCTTCTTTTCAGAACTCACCCTGGTACAGCCAAGGTTCCCAAACACCTCTATCTAAAATTCAATTATAATTGCAGGCTAAACTGTATTAAAAAGCTCAGGAAAAACATAATGAAACGGGATGTAAAGTATGATCTCTATCTGGAAAATTTGCATAGTATAAACGACAAGACAGAGGAACACTCAAATTACCTATTTTTTTTTCCTCTCTGTAGAGGATAAATCATTAAAATAAGCTACACAGAACTCTGTTTGGAGACAGGGCTAAGTTGATAGTTCATTTATGAAATGGTCATCAGCCTAGAATTTACTTGTGAGGAAAAGAAAACAGCCTGCTGACTTAACTGCTGAGTCTATAAGGAAGAAAATTCAGAACTTTTCAAGGAGCATGAGAAACAGCTTGTAGTCACTGCTCTACTGTAAAAGAAAATAAAAAAATCTGCTAATGTAAAAACATGGCTTCACAGACACATAGAAAATATTCTTCAAAGAAAATCACAAAAACCAAAGAAGCATTAAGTTGCTCTTCAGTATGTCACAGTATGTCCAACAGTTATTAGACCACTGCTATGTATATATAAAGTTCAACTGCACAGTAGGGATTTATACATCAAAAAATCCCCTGCCAGTGCTACATTATGAGAAATACGATTTTCATTATCAAGGATCCTATAAAACTAGTAACACAAAGATGAATACAGACTAAGCTGACAACCTTGGAAGCATATAACTTAGACATGAGTGATCTGAATGGATAAAATCTCAAAGAATTATACACTTAGAGGAAGGGTAACACAATAGTCAAAATCCTACATTCAGTGAAGACAAACAAGAATAAAATCTAATTATTTTGGAAATTGAAGTCTTCAGTTAAGAACCAGAGACACCAAAACAGACGATTACTGTTTTATATAAATCTAAAATCTCAGAAATAAAAGAGACTTGGTGTCAAGAAAGGATAAAACCATAATAGATAGAAGGGACCTGTTTTGAACAACCCTTACTACCATCTAGGAAAGGCAAGTAAGAAGTCTTAAGTAGCAGCCTTGAAAGTATTATACTTTTATTTAGTGTTGAAAGTTCTTTGAATTTCCTTTTTGACTGCAACAGAAAAAATATTTCAAAAATAAAATAATTAGCATTGGAAACATTGTGTTTTCTAGACCTTCACTGGCATTTGTGGCTTTATTCTGCATAATGTGTGCAGAATTTGCAAACTCAATGTGAAATATACTACTAATAAACAGATACACAATACAAATCCTAACAACTACCTATAATGTATTAACAAAATGCAGGTACTGAGCACAAATTTGGCTTTGTAGATATTTCAGTGTGCAGCTATCATTCTCCAGTGCAAGAAACATGTTTGTTGTGTACTACTTGAATCAAATACTTGTGAAGGCACGCAACTTACTGCAGCTCCATTCTGCTTTTACTGAAAAGTATCTCCAAGAACTCTCTAACATTAAATCAGATCAATCTCACTACATGAGATCACACTTACTGTAGATGATGAAACAAAGGTGCACAAGGGCTTTTAAATTTAGACACATTAAAAATGTAGGCGTCTTACAGGCTAAGTCACCAGAAATGCAGCTGTACATTTTCACTAAATATCAGCTCTACGATTGTGCACTTATATAACGTCATGTCATACGATGGCTAGTAGTCTGCTCCTCTGAATTGGGCCAGGTCGCATGCTGTGACATAATATAATGTGAAGTTCAAGTGGAGGACTCAGGACAAACTGATGAGAAGAACTGCACCTTCTGACCTCTCACATTGCTCATGGGCAGCCTCAGCTAATCCTTCTCTTCTGCACATTCCTGCTAGGCAGACCACTTAGCACAGGTATGGCTGCATGAATTCTCCACTGAATATGTGAGCCAGGAAGGGCTTTCAGCTCGTATCGCAGGATTGCGTCCTGGCCACACACACAGAATCAGGACGTAAAAGTAGCCCTTTACCCAACTGGGAGTTACTCCTAACTGTATCCATCCACTTACACCCCTGGGTAATTTAAGGTGCTCTGGTTCAGGCGGAGGAAGGAAACAAACCATTGTAGTTGGTATTCTGAATATGTTGTAGGAGTTTACTCTAAAAACACACACTGCTTATTTGGTGTCTAAAGCAGAAGAGCGAGCCAATGCTAATGGTTGTTACTAACTAGATTTTTAAAGAGCTCACTGGGAATTTGTGGCTAAAAATTACTGTGCCAAACTCCAAAGATCTGGCCATATTTTAACTGCTTGACTGTGTGACTGAAGCAGACAAAAATAGTCTTAAAATGTGGCATAATTATTCAGTTGTGTTACTAGCTAATACTCATTGTTAATTATGCATTAAAAGCTAAGAGTATTATTTATGACCACATGGGGCAATATTTATTTATAATGTATACCCAGGCTTTCGGACAGAAGGCTGCCTTATATGTGCTCCATGACTTCAGGGGAAGAAAGGAGGTCCCCAGATTCTACTTCATATGTATAACACTAATTTCTTCTTGTATACTAAACATAAGCAGTCACACAAGCTCATTGTCTGATGTAAGAGATGTTCAACCACCAGTTGAGAGAACAAGCTGACACGTAAACCTGCTGTGCAACTGTCACCAACTCTGAACGCTCCTAAGAAAAGAGGATGTATGAAATACCTCCAACACCTACCCTGCCACTGAAGTTCACAAAAAGATACATGAAACAATGCTATGAATTCATGCAGCCATCAGTCAATATGTGTCTTTCACAGTGCAATTTCACAAAAGACAGGGTTTTAATGAAATCTGCTGAGTTTGATTTTTACCAAGAACTTTTTCTGGTCACTGTCAGCTGTAACTAATGAATAGCTAAATTCCTGGAGAGAGTAGGGAAGGGGAGAGCGTAAAGGCTGCGAAGATTAACAGATGTGAACATTTGAGAGCGTATGTTCAATAGCATTTTCAAGGGCACCGCATCAAAACTATTAATGAATAGTAATCCAGAAGCAGATAAATTCGGGCAGGAAATATGTGGGCAGGAATCACATTTAATATAATTATAAGTTAGCAAGAACTGCACACATTGCTAAGATACTGTTCATCCATGCAAGACCAGGTAACTCATGAGAAATCTAGAATAAATGCAAATGAACCAAAAATAGCCATTTAGGTTTGTTCCATATATAATGGAAATTGATTTAAACCACAATTTAAATGGTTTCAGACTTACGTATGCCAGTGCTTTTGAACACAGCAAAACAAATGAGGACACCGACAAAAGATATTAATAAATCCTTATTTCTGTTATGCTACAAACCCACACAATTTAGAACTGAAATAAACACATTTTCAACCAGCTCTCATTTACAATTATCTCTGGTCACTTCTCAATTGGTTAAGCATGCTTCTCTTCTTGCCCATATGTATTCTTACAGATGATATAAACTTGAAGGAATAGCTACTATTATTTATAAAGTTCCTGCCACAGAGAGGAGAGCACACCCTTCCCTTCTCTTTAACATAAGTCTTGGCACTTAAACCCTCTTCTAACCTCTCCCATCACACTTCTACCTCTGTCTTTCACTGGCAGGATTGGTTAATGACCTGTCAAAGGGCAAAGCACTTCACTCTTCCAGCACTCCAGGCTTTACTAAGAGTAGCCAGACTTGGTTTTGCTAAGGTTATTCCAAAGAGACAGGGAAAAATGTATTCTTATTTTGACCCTGGCTGCTGGTTGTGAGAGTAATATAACCCTTTCCACTATGTTACTGTGAAACCTTCTCAGCAGACATCTAACCTCTCCTTTTTTTCCACAGAGGCAAAAAGACTACAACAGGACAGCTGAGACAGCATTCTGTTTCCCCACGGAAAAAGTAAGGACTCAAAGCAATCAGCTTGCAATACAGAGGAGAAAAATATTATGCCACCAAACCCATCATACAGTAAACAGATTAGGAATGCTGGAGGAGAAGCTAACTCAAAATCCGTGCTGGATATTTCATTGCCCACAGGATTTTTGAGGCACGTCAGAAAAAAATGCCAACATCGCAGTCTCTAGGACCTCCATCAGTACAACTCCCAGTCATGAGATTAGCAGGTTTTTGCTAATAGCAGTTTAAATCTCCCTGCAGAACCACAGCTTCTGATCTATCACCCTGCAATCTGCATTTACTGCACACATCCTCATTTTCATGTTTATATGAATAATTCCATTTACTTGTTGTTTTTTTCCTTATCACTCCATACACAGAATCACAGAAAATATTTCAATGTCATTGCAAACTGCAAAAAAGGAGTGATAAAACCTCCAAATGAGACACTGTGAATATACAAAGTAAAAAAAGTATCACGATAAATGCAACCTCTGTGTCTAGTTGAGAGCCTGATTTTGAAAAGGTGTTACAAATGCAATTCTCATTAGGTATGGCTGGAACTTCAGCCTCAGCAGCCAAACCTGAAGACGTTTAAAAGAAAGGTCACTAAAACCATCGATAGAAGCGTGCTACTCAAATCGCTGATCTTGACAGAGCTGGGTTAATGCAATGATCTGTATCATACGCATCACTGACAGCAGGTAACGTATGAGTAGAAGTGTCATTCAAGAAGGCTTCCAAATTCTCCCTTTTAAAATTAGACTTCCAAACCCACAGCATGTACCATGAGGAGCTATACTACTTTTCACCCTGGAAGATGTAAAACACGCAAAGCATTAAGACTGAAATATTTTTGCACTTGGATTGTCTCCCTGCTCTTCTGGATGATGAATGCTGGCAAAAGGGACAAAAACATTGCCCTACTACTAGCTATATAAAACTTTTATGGCAGCCATAATATACAAATCATTACATTAAAAGGACCACAGATCTATGTAATTTACAGCTCTGCTTCACCAGACATTCAAATTCCAGTTCAAATACAAAGTATAATCCCACTCTTTAGCTGATCTTCCTACCAAGTATTTTAAAATGGAAATTTGACTTGAGGAATTTGAGGAATTTAACAGGTAATGTAACTTTCTGTGAAATATAAAAGGTTTACAATTATCACCAAAAGAAAAGACAGGGTGAAAATGAACATCAAGGTGCTGAAGGAGCCTGGAAAGTGTTTTTTTTTTTTATTTTAATTCTTGAGAAGAGAGAGAGATAAAAAAAGATGATGACTGGGAGCATAAATTGTTGTGTGTTGTGTTAACAGAATTTTAACCAAAGAACACTTCCAAGATAAACAGGACTCTCAGAAACAAAGAGAAAATATACCATTCGATGACAAAATGTATATTTCCTTTTCATCCAAAGAAGGAAACCAGCTGTTAGAAAACATGTAAAGGAAAGTTAGCTAAGAGAGCAGGAACCAAGGGACAAGGGGGTGTCTTAGTAGCAGAACAAGAGTTTGCAGCACAGGACTTACATCTCATTTACACCTTACAACTGATTCTTCTGCTGGGTCATTTGTAATTCAGAAACTAATTAGCACAAAGAGTATTTTAATGTTAACGGAGGCAAACGGGCTTCAAAAATCAGGCTTGTTTAATTCTCTCTCCCAATGTCTGCCTGTTAGCTGTCTTCCCTTGGTATCTTATCAAATCTGTGCAGAGTTATTAAATTCCTAGTAAAACAGCCCTACAGAAATATAAGCTTTTCTTAATTGTTTTTGTCGAACACATGACTCACCTCAAAGACGTTTCAACACAGACTAGCCCTGCCAGTCATACAGTTGCCCTGTTATCACAGCACAGTTTTCCTACACCTCTCCAAGTGCAGCCTGCAAAGTGGCAGCTTCAACACTGTAGGAATCCCTCCAGGCCCCCTCCCAAATCCCTCTATCCCTGGATCCTGGGGGGGGGGTGGCTTCTCCATTGAATCTGGCTGACAAACCTCCTGCAATCCAGCACTGGCCTTAAAATGCTATGAGTGTTAAAACATGAGGGTTTGGTTATTTGCTTCCCTTTAAATTCAGGCAAACAACAACAACAAAAAACCTCATTTGAATTCAATTTCTACAGGGATAGTGGGAGAAGAATTTATTAGGCCACTCAGCCAGGCAGGTCCATAAGTGTTTTTTTTGTTTGTTTGTTTGTTTGTTTTCCCTCCCAAATTGTAATACTTGTTTAAACACTTATATTTCTCTACAGCAGGATAATATGTATTCTCTGAAGTCCTCCTGAAGGTGTTTATTTTCTTTTATTTCATTTTTTAAAGTACAAAGTTGGCAATTACCTTGACAAAGGACCAGTTTTCCAAAACTGATATATGTTAGAGGGACTTCAGAAACACAAACAGACAAAAGCAGACTACATTTCTATCTTAAGAATGGTGGTTATGATTATAACAGGATAGCCCTTTTCCTAAACAGAGTCATTGCCATATTTAAGGACTAGGTAGGACAAATTACTCTGCTTTGTCCTGCTGAGAGCATTAGATAACAATCAAGTCATTAATTCCTGGTTATTGTAATGTTTTTGAGACTTACTGCTGAAGGAATCTTCTGTCTTAAAATACAGAGGTTTGGCTAACTGCTATATAGGGGTTTTTTGTATGAAAAGAATTTTAGACCGTGCCACTAACACCACCTCCCTTTCTACCAAACCTTACATGGGGAAAGAACATAGACTCTGTGAGACTTGATGCCATCAGCTTCTCCTCACAGACAACCTGCCCTTTCCATTCCGTGCACGTACATGCATTCATCATCTCAGGACAACAAATTTCAGGCAACACATGCAAAACATATACTTAGGTATCTGAAAAACAAATGAAAAACTTTTTTCTTCCCCTAAATCATTATTTTTACAGAATAAAATAGGCTCCCCCTGTTAACAACCTAACATAGAAGAACGTTTAGGAATGTCTCAGGGCTCAGCATGTGTCAAATAGCAGAAAATGAAATCTCTCCAAGGGCACAAAGTAAACACACAGCCTGAAATTCACACACCGCCTTCACTGCAGCTTTTGTGTCCTTGAGCTTTGCCACTTAAAAGTATTCACCACAGACACTGTGCCTAGAGGAAGACACCTGACAGGAGCTATCAGAAGTACTCACAGGCCCTTTGCGACAGGACAGGACAGGACACTGAGCCACAGTGTTGATCAAGCTGCCTGTGTCAAAGCAGCTAACAGTTTAGGATGGTCAGGAGATGCTGTAATGTTGAGATTTCTGTGCAGTCTCCCTTCACAAGCACACGCTTCAAACAAATTGTTTTGTTTTAAAAATTCATTAGAAGGAGGGGGGGGGGGTGGCATCCTATCTGCTTCTGAATCAAAGCTTGACTTGCAGCAATAATGAAACTGAAGAGCTGTAAATTCTTCAAAAATAAAATGACAATAGAGTTTATTCTGAAGAATAACCCTCAAATGTAATTCAAATAAACAAAATGAAAACAACAGGCTGCATACTACAGGCAAAAGACAGCCCAAAGGCTGCATAAGACATTTAGCTCACCACGAGAGTTTAAAAAAAAAAAAAAAAAAGCAGCAATACGTACATTTTGAGGGAACAGCTGTGAGCAGCTGCCTCTTAGCTGGCCACCCCACAGGGCGTCTGTCTGTGCAGTAGATGTGTTGGCCCACAGGTTGGTTGCACTTCTGTATCTTGGACCTTGCCCTCTATGGGGGATAGTCAATGGTAGACAGCGTATCGAGGGTAAAAAGAAAAAGAAACAGGCAAGCGGGGAGAGACAGACTGGTGTAGGGAACAAGATGAGTAGAATGGAGAGGAGGAGGTACTACAGCAGGAAGGCAAAGCCTGTAACCTAGATCAGCAAGAGTACTTAACAGCTGATCTCTGCATTTGAGATGGAAGCCTTGACAACAACAGAAGCTGTATTGACATTACAGCTTAAAAGCTGTAATGGTTGCACAAAGTACATTAGACTATGAGGACACTTGACAAGGGAACAGGTAATTCTCTCTCCTGTCCTTTCCCTGAAACTGCCAAAACTAAAGCTGTCATTCCTAAGCAGTGAGAAAAAATGAGACTTTTAAAAGGTTTCCTGGTACCAGAACAGGACACAATACCATTTTTTTCATTTTTTTTTTTTTTTCTTTCCAGTTCACACAGTTGTAGTCTCAGTGGGGAATCAAATGAGTAGATGATCTTGGAGACTAACTTAAGGCACTGTGACTGGTACAAACTGTTCTCTGTTGGTTTGTAAGAGAGGGGGAAAAAAAAAAAAAAGAAGAAAAAAAAAGAAAGAGAAACGAGTAGGGAAATCTTACCCTGTCCACTGTACCACTTTTCCAAAGATCACAAGATCACAGGCAATGCCAGCCATGACATTTCACTTTTTGAATATTTTATCATGGAAACCTTAAAACATTCTTTAGTTTCAGTTTTATTATTTGTGATAGTAAGGCAAAGTTCTTATTGGGAAAAAATAAAAAAGCTACCCTATTTGCCGTGCACCCACTAAAAGCAAACAAAACACTGCCTGCTGGTGTCCCATGAGGGTAAGCCAACATTTTAATGTAGGTCATTCAGCAGTATATAGCACAGCCATACAAACACACACACACACAAAAAAAAGACAGCAAAAATACAGTACTTTGGGTTTAATCCTACTCTGTAGGTTCCCAAAAGAAGCACCTTCCACCAACCAAGAGTATCACCTCTAATGTTCTTTTTTGTACAAAATGGCTCAGTAAATGTGGAGCTTAATAGTTCCATTTTTCTTTCCTTAAAGCTAGTCTATCAAAAAATCTTTACTTTCTTACGCTGTACACACACAAGCTTAACTTCTATTACACATTTGATCAAGATTTAATCACTTGAACAGTAATGCAAAACACAGAAAAGACTTTCACGAACAAAGATATTAAACTTTAGCCAGGCATAATCATCTGAGATACCGTTACTCTGTTTTTCAGTTTGTCTTCATATTAAATCGCTCTCTAATACTTTTATTCTGGCAAAACTACTATGATTTCAGTTTCATTAAAGCTCAAGCCCAGCCAACCCTTTTTGGCTGTGGGAGGTGTCAGGGTGGGGGGAAAAAAAAAGAGTGAAGTTGTTTAGCAGAGTATGTGATGACCACTTCAAAGCCATAAATCCTACTAAAGTACCTCAAAGAATAATGATCAGTCAGGACTTTAATCATCAGGAAAAGCTAGTTGAGAGAATAAGGAGGGTCCTAAGGGTAATAGTTGTAAAATGAAAGTGTCTACTGAGAGCATTTTTTTCATTACAGACAATTGAGCCATTTCTCAACCTTGTTTATCTTTAGCTTTTCCTTTTAGACCAGAGGGAGAGTAAGGGATATTATACCCATCTTCCTCCAGTGAAGTAGAAAGAAAAATGCTAGAAATGCTTGGAGATGAATAATGTTGCTTCCACAGATGCGCTTATGTGCCCTTTTTTGGGGGCAGGTTTTCAGGCTGTGCACCAACCACTGGTCCCTTGAACATCTAGCATCTGGCTGAAATCCAGCTTCTGTCCTTAGCCCGGGATGCACAGCATACTTTGGATATCCTGCCATGCATTTGTGAGTACTGCAACACATAATATCATTACTCAGATTATCCCCAACAATCGCCTTGTTTCCTGAGTCTTGAGCTGATCCTTCATGCTGTCTTTTGGCTTAAATGCACCCAGTCCCAGAAGAGCAGGGAAACGTGACAGACATGTAAGATCAGTCATATGGATCAGGTTTTTTGCAGCTTCTAAAACCTTTTCACTATTTATTTTCTAATGCATAAAGAAAAAAAACAGCTTTAAAATCCAGAAAATAGAAATAATTTTCTGCTCCTATTTATTTGAGTTTACAGAGCATTAGATCAGGTTTGATTGGATTCATGGTCCGCCTTTTGAACCAGAGATTGCCTCTAGCACAGCTCTGCTTCTGTGATGCTGTCTGGTCCAGCCACTAACTCCCATTGTGCAAACATGCTGTAGGAATACTCTGTCTCCAGGGCTTCAGGCTTCTTGTTCCATTTAAAAGAGCTTGCCTTAATCCCTGCAGAAGTTCCTTTGAAACTATTTTTTTTTTTTAAATCTTTGTCCAATTCACCCAGTCCTGTTCCTGGAGATGTGAGAAAAGCACTAACATGCCAACCCCTTTTTCACCAAAGCAGCCATCAGTACAAAGCCTTCTGTAGCCACTATGGTGGGTTGGTTCTTGCCACCAAAATTAGAGTCATGATTCTGTACTCCATTGGAGAGCAATTTTCAGAACAATTTCTCATCTTCAAAGAGAATACACTCATTTCCCTAAACACCCGTCTCTGAAATCATGGTATATTACTGTCTTATCTGTGAAGCAAACCGGACCTACAGCAGCATGGTGTGATGTACTGATTTAATACCCGCAAAGTTAAGGTCCTCAGGTTAAAGATCGTGTGTAGTAGATTCTGGTACTACAAAAGACAATCTGAAGATTTTCTCTCCACTGAGTCCAGTAATGGCAACTTCATCTGAAATAATTTAGCACCATTTGGTTTCCTTTCTTCTCCCAGAGAGTTTTTGCATAATAAACACCTTTGTATTTATTCTTGAACTTTTCCATAAGTCAAATAATTGAAATGATTATGAAATCTATCAGTTTTTACATAATAAATACCTTTGTATTTATTCTCAAACTTTTGCATAAGTCAAATAATTGAAATGATTATGAAATCTGTCTCTCCAGCAAAATGCTCAGTCACAGATGCTAGCAGTTTTTATAAGCTGTGGCTAAATTTTTCATTTATCTCTGTTGACTATTATTGCTTTGTAATTTGAAACTCTTGAAGACAAATTCCATCAACCAATTCATTTTATTGATTATAAACACAAAAGACCAGAACTGATCAACAGTTTGAAAGTATATTTTATCAACATTTGCTCTGTTACAGTTTAATAGCTAGTGAATATAATGATCAGTATACAGCACACAGTCTCTGGTTGTACTGTTGCCGTAGTACATCAATATGAAAGAGCATACACATGCTTTCCAGGATGTTTTTAATCCTATCTACTTATTTTAGGAACATGAATTGTAATGCATGAAACAAAATAATTTCATATTTGTCTGAAATTTTCATTAAAATTTGAAAAAATCAATACATATATTTCTTTTTCTGCCAAAAGAGAAAATTTATTATTTGATTTTAAATAAATTGCAAAGCCAAAGGCCAGAATAAGTTTAAATTACTCTTTTGGCAGAAAAACTACAACACAATGAGTGCAAAGCTTTCCACTTACTCAGGTTTGAGTGACCAGCTTACAGAATCGCATCCTGTTGTGACATAGATACCATGTGGTGGAAACCTCACATAGCGGGATGTGGACGAGGAGCTGAAAAAGGACAAGGGAGCCGCAGCGCTACTCTAAATGATAATGAAAGATAAACCTGCTATATTTGGTAAAAATGGCAGCTCACGAGCTATTATTTAACAGCCCATTAATAATTAGTCACTGTGCTATCTTTCTTGCACAAAAGCAGTCTTTTTCAGGTTAAGAAAAAGAAAAGTTTCACATCTCTCAAGAAGAGAGAAAATAATCAGTAATTCTGTAGAACCTCCACTGTGTGTTTGCACAGCACACAGAAAACACTGTTCTCTTAAAGACAAACTAGAGAAGACGATATCATTTCAGTTCACAGAAGATTACGCAACATGCAGCAGCAATATTTTGTGTACAAAGTTATTTAGATTCAGGAAAGAATTTCTGAAGGACTTGAGAAGTGTTTTTTCAAGTACGGTCTTTAAAAGAGAACTATCTCACTCTGGTTTAGACACAAAATGATGGCTGGCTGTCCTCAGGGATCTGCCCTCTTAGATCATATTCTATCATCTAGCAAGTCATCAAATATATCTAGGTCATGCAATGCCCCATCTACCCACACGTTGGCCGAACAACTTTAAATATTTCATCGTATGGCTTTATATCCTGGCCCATTTCTTTGGGATATTTACAACATTAAAAAATCTTTTGGCACTAAACATTTTATAATAAACATTTCCCCTCTCTCCAACACTGCTGAAGCCTGGCTGTTTCAGGACAGAACGTTGGATCTCCCGTCTCCCTGCCAAGCCAAAGATTTCCTCATTTTCTATGGTTTGTTTCTTCCCTGCTCCTGGGGAAACTTTTGAAAGCTAAAGACAAATCCCACAGGCTACCATTTATTTATTTAATAGGCAGCACTTATTTCTTTCATTCTCTGTGCGTTTATCTCTAATTTCGAAGATTTCATGCCTGATAGCCTTCATGGCAAAGTACCTACAACCGCTTGTCCATCAGGCCACTGAGTTGGCTGTGTCCTAACAGCACTGTCCCACCGAAGAGACCCGCCTTGAGCATCTCACTTGCAGCACATCATTCCCCTTACAGGACAGGGAGGGAAGCTGCCTGTAGCCATTCCGGTTTTGAGCCAGGCAGGGACAAGGCACTGTAAGCTACAGCGTGGCAGGGAAGCCTTAGCAAGAGCATAAACCCAAACAGAAGGAGCAAATCAACCCCTTTTGGTGTACGCATTCTCAATAAATTTGGTTATGATTTTCAGCCTATGATCCTTGTGGGTGTGAGAATTTATGAGAGCACTCGGAATAATACAGGTGGGAGAATTCAGTGGAAACATTCCAAATACAGGCCAAAAAAGAGGTGTGATTCGCAATTTTCTTTGAACAACTACGTGACATTTCTATTATTCATATATAAACTGCAACAGAAAATTTATTTCCAATACCAAAATGTTGGTGTAAACAAAATAGCTGTTTAAGGAATTGTGTAACATTACTGGGCAACTAGTTACATACCCAACATGCTCCCTTGTACCTCAGCTGAAGGGCACACATTAAATTAAGCACACTGATAGATTTATTAATTTTTGCAGTGCAAAGTACCTATCAAACACCTAAGATGGAAATATCCACAAGTCATATCTTTCACTATGAGAAAGAAAAGATACTATTAAGTGTTAAGAGAAATCTCATCAGAATGAGTGACATCTTATTCCTTAATTCTTCTTCTTAATTCCTTAAAAATAATCCTGTATTCTTTTTCCCTCTGTGTCCAAACCAAGTACTAAATATCATTCCTATAGCAAATTACAAACAAAAACATTTTATAAAAATAAAATAAAAAATAAAATTGAAAGGTTTTTTTTCACTTCTTTGTGTGTGGCATCGTATTTTAGGCAAGGTGAAAGTTCCATACATCCATCTGTGAAATAAATATAATGTGCTGCTGCTGCAGCCAAGAGGTCACACCATCGCTTAGTCTTGTAGCTAGAAGAGACTGAAGTCCTTGTTTCCATTTACTCCTTGCTAATTTGGTAATATAAACTGCCAATACACATCCCAGAGGGAAATCCCTCACAAGCAGGACTCTGGGTATGGGCTGGCTGTCACCCAAGGGACATGCACAAAGTGAAATGCCCTTCTGACATCCCAGACCTCGCCACTCTCCCCTGTGTTGTAAAGCTGAGAAAAAAATACACATGGTGTTGTGATGCTCTAAGAATAGAGATGAGCTCAGGAAGGGACCTTCAGATTCTGTAACCATCCACTTAACATGAACTAACAGCACAATTTTACACAAAACCACTGAGAACTAGACCATTTTCTGTCAATGTGGCTATGTAACTAAGTTGATCACAAGGTTCTCTCAGTGAAAAGTGTGGAAACATTGAAACTACAGATGAGGATCAAGTTCATGATCAGAAAACTCTAGATACACTTCCCCACAGCCTGGAATGGTTGGAACAAGGAACTTGATTATTTATCTGGCTGCTATGATAATGCTTTCCTAACTCACAAGCAACCAGAGAAGAAAAAATGCTAGAGGTTGAGAAACATTTAGTCACCAAGTGTTTGAATGTCACCCTAGCCTATAATCTAAAACAGACCAAAAGAAACGTAGGTCCGCTCCTTTTTATAAACTCAGACAGGCACATAGAATATGTCACACATTGAACGTATTTGAAGAAATACCTATTTTCCAGAGACTTTCCAACTCTCCTTAAATCTTTAAAATGGACAGTTTCAAAAGCAAACAAATTCTACCACCATGCAATAATAAAAAAAAAAAAAAAGTCAATTATTCACAAGATTACAGATAATCGAGATGGAATTGGCCTTCCTTGGTAAGGTAAAGAAAACAAAAATAAATAAAATGAATCTGTTAAAGGAATAGAAGCCTCAGTCAATGCAAAATCACTTGGCAGATACAAATACAGTTTTTATTGCTGTTGTGCGTGGGGACAGGGGAAAAGGGTACCTTTTTTTTTGTTCTGCTACTGCTGCTTGAAAAGATGACAGCCTAATAACATCCACCTAGAACTGGATTGCAAGTTTACATTACACAGCATGTGTTCTATTGTTATTGCACTCTGTGGTAGGATAATGGTTTTACTACACAGTGCCAGAGGCAGAAGATGCTTCTGAAAAATCACTTAGGCATCAACAGCGCAGAAGACTAATCTAATTTTATTTATTTATTTGTTATTATTACCTATCAAACATAGAAATTCAAAATGATTATTATTCAATAAGAGAAGCTAGAGTTTGCATATCTCTCTGCCATATCTCTCTACCATCATCCTGATATGGGAACATTCAACAACAGATCAGTGCAACAAGCTGCCTTCTTCAAATAAACCAACCAACCAAAACCAAAACAAACAAACTAAAAAAAAACCAGCATATCAGTGCCTTCAGAAGGCATTAAAGCTAAGAGAAATCAGGAATACAAGTCAAAGCTCATATCCATTATCTACAGATGGGTCATATATGATTCCTTAGGTCTCAAAGTGAAGCCTTTTTCGGTTAAGATGGGAAAACTGTCAAATAAATTCCAATGTAAAGGCTAGAACAGAGTGAACGAAACCAGCACCCATGGGAAGGGTAAAAAAATAAAGACACTTGAAATAAGGAGAAAGACTCGTTTGTTACAGTGCCAAACATTTAGAATATATGAGACTTGTCTCCTGAAAACCCTTATATTAAGCATATGATTCTTATAATGAAAAAAAAATGATACTGAGGAAGAAGGGAAAATACAGATTGCATTCCTACAAAATTCATATTTATTGATTTATGTTTTACAGTTTTATGTTTATATTTATGTTTGTGTTTGTCACATGCACACACATTCTCCTCTCTTCCCCACCTACTTGCAGTTTTTACTCAGATAAAGTTTTGTCTCATCTGAGAATTCAATCAAAGGGATGCTTCAATCCCATTACATTACCATTTAGTTTCACAAGAACTGTTTTATCAGCCTTTGCACCTTTTGGGTATTGTCACTTTTTATTTCTTTTTAACACTGTACCAAGTTAAATATAAAGTGAGGTATGGATGGGCATGCTAGCAACTCTCCCCATATGCAGGGCTCTCCTGGCCCCTTTTGGAAGCTCAGTTATGGGCCAGATTGACCGTCGACTCTTGTGGCCTACAAGCCCCCTGTAACTACCCTTCTGCTGAGCAGCTCTCTCCTGCCACTAGAAGCCCCAAAAGCTCACTGGGTGTTACCAGCATGGGGATGAAGACAGATTTCTGTTGTTTTTTCCATGGTGCCCCACAACATGAAATACTTTCCGAATTCATTTAATCAGATTACAAGCTCTCTTCATTTATTGGCCTTGTGAAGACAACAGTGTAGGTAGCCTGCTCTTTCTGGTCACTCTGGCTCGCTCATTCTGTCCTATACTAACCACAAGCACACTTCAATCTGCAACGCACACACTTCAATCTTTTCCCTGTATAACTGGAGAACTTCAACAGCCTGTAACATGTCAGCTCATCACTCTTCACATGAAGGCCAATTTCTAACAGTCTGATTTGCTTTCAAAACAAATCAGCATGGCAATTAAACGTCTTCCCTTCAAAAGCCACAGAACTGGATGTTTTTGGCCGCTCTTTCTGGAGCCCGTGTCTGATGCAAAGACATCTTTCTGTCTCTGCTAACCTGCTCCTTCACAGCAGGTTAGCTAGGGAGCTGGCACAGAGCTCTCAGACTTTCGGTGGCCTAAAAACCTTCTTGCTGGGGAACTGCAGAAAAGTTTTCCAGTCACAGGATACTGAATTGGAACTTGAAGAATGCAAAAAAGTTGCCTGATTTCTCTTATTTCAACTTTTCACCTGCTTGAACTATAAGGGTCTTTCTGTAGGTATTATACTTCCCAATCAGAAACACTGGTGCTTATAGAAGACAGAATGGAGAAGGGATTCCTCACGTAGCCTTCCTAGATGTGTTGTAAATTTACCTTCAGTTTCCTACCCTTTCAGTTTGCTTGAAAATCCAGGGTCTGGCCATTCTGTGCAGCTGGAAACTACTCAGTCACTGAGCAGGGTGGTGACACCGACCTCTGTTGTGCAACATCACAGAAAGCCTACTAGAAGACTTGTATCAAATTCATGTCAAATCTTCAAAACCAAGCCAAGTTTACACTTCTTCATAAGATTGGCCTTAAGTATGAGTTTCCAGTACTATGTTTAACGTACTTTTCATAATTTTTTAATGTCACTAAAAAAAAAAAAAAAAAAATCTGAATGGGTTACTTTTAGGGAAACAAAGATGTTTAGCAAAATTATATTATTCATGACAATATAGGGCTCTGCCTCTCATAAAATGCCTTACTATTCCCTTTCTTTTCACCACTACCAGCAAACCTCAGACACCAACTCTCAATTTATAATACCCAATTTGATTCTACACATTACCTGGGTTAAGGGGCACACATTGGAAATTATGTGTAATTGACTGTAGCTGACTGAAAACAAGTCAATGTTTTGTTAAAACCAAGGATGTCGTCGTCATTCTGCACAAGGCTTGGCTTTTCATTTTCATTCCTCCAGTATCTGAGTAACGAAGAGCATTAATCATGCAAGAATAAAAAAATAAAATAAAAAGAAAATAAAAACAAACAAACAAACAAAAAACTCCTGGAAGGGAAGCAATAGCTAAAAACATTGAGCATAAGATAGAAACATTCAGGGTCTGCTGGCTCTGGAATTTAGATTCTTCAAAGCAAGAAAGCTTGTCAAGAAGTGTAATGCTTTTAATACTATACAGAATGCTGTGTGAGCAAGGTGTGATGAATTATTGTGAATTAATACTACAATTTTCAAGGTAAGAGCTAACTATATCAGAAATGTATTGCACACAATACTGCTGTAACAGTCCCTACTTGTCTTTTGCCTGCTTATCTGAGCTACCTGGCTTTTCCTTTTCATAGGTAGTAAAGCCAGAAGGAAGTACTTAAAGTATCATATGAAAAATATGGGAAAAAGAAAGAAGTAGGTGTATTGGCTCAGTACACCTGTATTATAAGAACGAAGGTTAAGCTTGCAAAGAGTTCATCTAATACAAAACCTCCAACTTCAGCCAACAAGAAACTGTAGAGATATGCCGATGCATGCCAGTGAATTACTAATAACTGAAAAGTCAGCATATGTGGGTCAAGACTTTGGGTTTTAGAACAGTAACAAACAACTGGAAAGTTTCCCATAATTTATCAAACTAATGCAAGTAAGCTCCTTCTCTCTAAGAAAAGTGGGTGGTTAGTGTGGGTACAGCATAACATTAAGCTTCTAGAAAGAGCTAATGCACATGATGTTACTATCTCCCTTTCTTTCAAACGTGTTAGTTTCAGGGCTTCCAGAATCATTCCTGTTACATTTCTGTTAATAGTTCATATGCTGTCACTGCATTGAAACTAGTGCTGCCATCAAAATAACCAGTACTGTTTCAGCATAATGTTGTGTTCCCACACTCGGTGCTATAGATCTGCTGTTTAGAACAGAAGCAACTCAGAGCACAAACCAGTTTTGCCCTCCTTGCTCAACTCATGGCATAGTTGTCACTGTTGCAGTCTCACAGTCAGTAAACGCAATTTCAGAGGTTCCAACTCAATTCCAGCCATTCACTGATATTCTCAATACAGATTAGAAACCATTTAAGCAAATATTCGTAGGAATGCGCTTGAAACAGAGCTTCTTACCTGGGAGTAACAAAGTAGGGGGAAAGAGAGGTAGCCTCAAGAGCAGAATTACACTGAATTTGCCAGAAAAACAAAAGATGTCTGGGTTTCCAGTGTGCTACCACTACTCTAATAATAATAATCCAGAAAAACTGTAAAGTTCAGAACTCCATTAGCAGAGATGAGCAAATAATGTTAATTACGAACAAGTTTTTTAATATTTTTTAATCTGTTCACATTCCCTTCATTTTCTTTCCAGTTGTGTATTCTGTTTAATGCGTTTATTGCTGAGAACATTTGCCAAAATTATGTTTAAATTCATTTAATTAAAATTTGTAAAATGCTCTAAGATTCATAAGCAGGGAGATTCTATTGAAGTAAAGTATTCTAGCAAACCTGAGAAAGATAAAAACTTAACAACTGAAGAAGATTTTTGTCATTGATCAGTGGGCTTTGAATAAGGCCAAATTTCTACTTTGCTTTCAAATGACATGCTGAAGGAAACACTGCTCCACTATAATAGCTGCCACTAGTTGAACTGCAGTGTCAGCTGAGGAATGTCTCTTGCTGTACATGGATTTAGGGATCTCTGTTATTTTGATACATGAGTCAAATTTCATCTTTAAAGTATTAAGACTACATCCAAGTTTAAGGTTCTTCCCCTATCGTAACAGAGATAATTGATTTTCTTACTTTCTTTTACACAAAGAATTCACAGTGATAATGAATTCCCAAAGAATGCCCCTGCTGAAGTTAGAATTATTGGAAAATTATTGCAGAGATTACTTCTTTTTCTGAAATACATTGTTATAATTTAGAGTTCAGTGGAGCTTTCTAAATGCACATAGAAAATGTGACACTGCCAAAATTGACAGCATCAAGTGCAAATATAGAGAGCTACAGTTAAAAAAAAGCATGCAATTTACACTCTTAAGCTGGCTGCCCTCACTCTTCTGGAGTTACAAACCTCAGCTGCCACTAAATTGTCAAGTACTAAAGCAGCCATGTTCTGGGACTGATCCCCGCTGATGACTGTGATTTGAATTTCTTGGTATTTGAAGAACATACTCTGCTTATGAATTAAAGAGGTATTATTTTTTCTTTCATTGTTTCTCAGGAGGCAAGGGGCCTTTCAGATAGCTGTGTTTACACAACCTGGCAAGAATCCTCACAAAAAAATTGTATTTTATCCTTGGATTTCTGCTTCAGATGTGTCTTCCCTGACCTCCTGTTTCAAATCTGTTGTCTTTGTTATTCAGCCTTAATTATCTAACTGTTATTATGCCCTGTCCTTCCCCCGAAACCCTCCATCTGTGACTACACATAAAATTTTCATTTCTTTCTCATATGCTTCCCAGTCATTCGTCATCCCATTTAGCATTTTTACTAACTCTACCTCTGCACTGCCTTTAACACCATACAATTTCTGTACTTGAATTGCTTGCCTTTGCATTATACACAGGCCCAAACATACTATTAACTGTCTTGGTGACTATAAAAACTGTCTTTCAAAATGTTTTTTTCAACAAATAGGCAAAAAATTGCCAAGTACTACGTATGAGAAAAGAGGAGAGGGGTGGACTATAAAACAGAGCTGGAGTACTATAAGCTTAAAAAGTCAGAGAATGGTTAGAGATTTTTAAACCACTTGCATTAATTCAACATGAAATTTTGACAAACATGAAATGTACTCAGTGTCTTGTAAACACATTATTACCTGTCCCCTGCGTACATTAAAATCATGTTCTGTCCTTTAATCCTGAGTATATGTAAAATGTACATTCGGCTACAGAATTTCCTTTCTTTCACTGTGGTAGTTCAGAGACTCTACCTCATAAAAATATGCACTTAGCATGCTAACAGTGCACCCCAGGGATCAGTAGTGGGTCCAATACTGTCCAACATCTCTTTATTAATGACCTAGATAATGATCTAGATAATAAACACTTCAGAAGCAGGGTATTTGAACAAAATTTCATTTCTCCATGCAATATGTACACACAATTTCTGAATGCACTGAAATTCCAATAAAGAATTTGAATCTCTTTGTACAACCTACAGGAATTCCATGAATTGGTATAAATGTCGAAATCAAAGACCATTCATCACGACTACTGAAATTACTTTCTTTTAGTATCTTGCAAAATATTTTCCCCTGAAGAAAACCATAATTGTGTATTCATTTATCCATTTCATGCAATGTTTTTTTCACTTGGTATGTGTAGAACCTGTGACATCAAATCTCTACAGAAAATTCTCAAGTATCAACATACACTGCTAGACAGCCCACAAGACACACAGCTTTAGGAAAGTGCTGAGTTGGGATGCAGGAGGATGTCTGTGCCCTTAAGTACATGTTTGCACACACTAATGCAACAACCAAAACCTTCTTTTTAATATGTAAATTGTATTGGGAACATAGCTTAGCAGACTCCCTTGAAAACACATTTCAATGTCAAGAAGCTGATAAAGTGTCAGACATTTTTGAAGCATCTCTGGCACTGGGAATAATGATATGGTCTCCATTCATAAGATTTAATAAACTTATAATTTTAGAAGAGTATGGAGAAGAATGAGGCATATAGCCAAGAAATGAATTTCTGTCTCAGATCCCAAACTGTTCTTTTGTTTTTTTTTTTAATTACAACTATTTCTTTCCTGTCAGGGGAACAGTATGACCTCACCTTTGAGAATAAGACCAGGAAAAGGGAGAAAAGGAGAGTTAATTCCTGTAAAAGGGGAAGAAAAAAAAAAAAAAAGGAGGTCCATCCCACAGTCATAACCAGTCTCTCTCTAAAACTTGAATGTTTGTTGTGGTTACCCTCTCTCCTTTTCTGGTCAAGGAAAAAGAAAAAAGGAAAGAAAAGGAAAATACACAGTAACATGGAAGAAATGTATTATGTTCTACAAAGATCTTGTCCACTTGACAATAGGGTTGTGGTTTTCACTATAACTCAATGAAAATTGCCACAGTATTCACACTGAACTACCTTCGTATTTACCTGGTCTTCACAGCTCATATTCACAGCTCATATTCTGAAGGTCAAAGCGAAGTTTCAAAACAGTGATCTATACGCTGAAAACTCATCTATACGCTGAAAACTTTTTTGATCTGTGCATTGCTTTCCAGAGCATGGATGGTTAGAGAAACACTAATGTATTGACTGCCTTTTTTTTTTTTTTTTTTTGATATGCAGTGTTTGTTAGGATTGTAGAGCAGAGGCTAAGAAGGGCAAACAGAGCACTGGCCAAAAACATAGCGTAAAGGCTACTGACCACAGGATGAACAGCTGCTGACTGAACCATTTTCCATGATGAACTGATACAAGATTCAACCGTAAGGATGACTGAACCAACTTCAACACTATTTCTTGTGTCCTGAGGCTCACTGATGTACACAGGAACCTTGCTGAAGCTCTGCCTTACCAGAGAAAGGAGATCTATTCAGTACTGAACAAAAAACAGTTGCTGGAAGTGATACTGAGTGCAGGAAATATTCAAGCAAAAAAATAAGATGTAACTACTAAGTTTACCATTTATTACATTCTTAATGGATGTAACAATTGCTAAGGCAGCAAAACTATGACTACTAGCAATAATATATTTGTTAGGTACTATCCATCTACAGATGCACATGAACAAAATGGAAAAGCGGTCTTCTCCATCATCTCTTGAGAGCTATTAAGGGAAAACAAACTGTAAATATCCAATTGTAACAGATGCCAGGCCTCATGAATATATCAACTTTCATTCATGAACAGATATTTTGAACAGCCCAGTGGGAGTATGCACATTTCAATAAATATCCACATGCTCCAAAACCAGCAACACTTCTTATTTTTAAGAGGACTGCTACATTAGAAAGATTATTACAAGAAAATACTCAAGGGGGAAAAAAAAACAAGCTTTCCTTTGTAATTAAACTTTCTTTGAAACTGAAACAAAAGACTTCCTGAAAAACGGACTTCTAAAGCTCTCAAAGTAGTGCTCTCTCCTAATACTCCTGCAACATTTAGCAAACAATTCTAACATTTGACTTTGCTCAAAAGCACAGAAACAACTTCGTTCTTCCTGCTTCCTTTCCAGGATCATTTTTTTTTGCACTATAATAAAACAAATGAATAAATAACACTTTGTATTAGAAATTGTGTGGGCTTTTGCTCTCACTCACCACATGTTTCCTCCATTCACCTGCCCACAAGAAGGTCTTTAAGAAAAGGTCAAGTTTCTTCTTTGGATATTAACAGTATGAGATTTATCACAAAAAAAGGATGTTATAATACATCAAATTTCTCTTTATTCTACACATCAGTTTTCATGAACCTGTTACCAGAAGATGTTATTTCTAAGAATACTGTTTCCATAAACTCAGAGTTACTTGTCTGAAACAAATTCAGAAAAATTTCAACTAATCTTCCAGTCAACAAGAAAAATGACATTCCAAATTCTTTTTCCCAAATGTATCACCTCCCTCTGAATTTGTTGTTGATGGGTGAAAAGTATTTCTAGAATTTCTGATTTTTTCCATTATTTTCAACCCACAAATATTTGAAAACGTGTTCCAAAGCAAGACTAAATTCTTTTCACAAGTAGAATAACTTGCTGCACATGGAAAAACTGACAGAAGAGGAACAACCAGATGAAACAGACGGAAAGAAAAAAGCTCTGACTCAACCGGAAAGAGACAGAAAAGGTCTTTCTCTAACCTAAGAAGAAAATGTGAAAAAGTAGAAAGATTAATCTAAAGGAGAAGAAGCAAATATGATTTAAGTCTCACTATTTGAACTCGAGCCAAGTGTGAGAGAAAGTAAAACGCCAAAAGACAGCCAAAAGAAAGCACCAGCTATAGACACAATGAACAGTGGTGCGGTTGGGAAACTTAGCTGTAAAGAAGCAAGGACCATCAGATTCACAGTCAAGTCACTATATGAAAAAAATTCTGACACACAGTGAACCCATTATGCCAAAATATTTCTGGATTCACCTGGCACCTTTGAAATTTTTACCCTAAATGCTCCCAGTCCCTATTGATAGGGAATTCATGAATTCCGTATGTGCACTGTGTACATGCACAAATTTGTATCTAATAGATATATACATATATATGTACATGGGAACTTGTAAAGTCGATGTACTCAGCTGCCACCCCAACAGATGCTCCCCAAAACCCACATGAAAGTTCAAGATGCTTCACATACTCTTGTGAGTATGACTTTGAAATTCAGGAACCCATGTAAAACAAGGCAGGCAGACAAATAACTACAGACAAAGATGATAATTTCTACTGTAAGTCAAAAATTATTTACTGAAACCTACGTTTGAATGTGGAATTCAAAGACTTAAAATTTCCCTTCATGTGGCAAATACTGACCATACAGAGTCCAGAAGAGTTCCTATGGGAGCCAAGGCCTCGTTTGCATCCTTAAAATAAGTTACTAGGAAAGAGCAAACCTTTCCTTGTAAATCACCAGCTATTCCCATGTGGGGAATATCATTACTGTAAGCAAGAGCATTATATTACCAGTTTCCAGTGCAGAGTAAAGTCAGCATGAGATTTTCTTAAGAAAAATTACCTCAAACAGCAAAAAATACTTAGGGAAAGGAAGTTTGCTGCATAAAAGGGACAGTGAGCAAATGGAAGAGAAGACTAACAAGTACTTCGGGATTTGACTTGAAATTGCTTGTAGCTGAAATAAATGAATAAACCTGTTACAAGGCATAATTTCTCTGAATATGAAGAAACAACTGTGAATGGAAAAGCAAAAAAAAAAAAAAAAGGAAAAATAAGGAGTTTAAAAATCTATGGGAACTTCTTTTTTTCCCCTTCTTTTCTCCTAGACACAAAGAACTTTCTTCTACCCATTTCAGCAGGAGAAAATAAGGCAAGATGAAGTCTTCCCACACAGCTTGCAGAAGCACTCAAAAGCTGGCAGTTTCAGTGCATCCTCCTTACTGTCTCTCTAGTTGCAAAAAGGAGCGTCAAAAGTGAAGAAACTTCTCTTTGAAAACAATGGCAACTTTTATTGAGATAGAGGAACAGTGTCAGAAAATGCATCCTGACATCAAAGCTCAAAACCCGAATTGTTATATTTCATCTACAATTTGCATTATTTCCACCAGTTAGCATTTAAGATGGGTCGCTCTGAAGTAAGGCAAAAGTCGACCATGCTTTGCAACAATTGCTGTGCATAGGCACCCACCACCCACTTTTGAGTGGTGTGATTCTAGTTAATGTAGATTCAAACCACCATAAATGAAGAAAATGGCTTTAAATCCTAAACCAATCTTGATTGATGCAGAAATATATGGTAGAAGCTCAAAGTAAATGTCTGAGGCATTACTGGCTATATGCATATCACCATATCGTCAGACTGCAGCAGGTTTTACTTCTCACACCCCCCCTTACAGGAGCAGGTTACATCACGGAAAACCCTTTGGCCACTGCATTAATGCCCTACTGCAAGAAACTGCAGCCTTCTCCAGCCATCGGTATATGGCAAGGGAATTTCCACCAAAAGACCTAGGAACCAATAGTGTTAACTGCCTAGAAAAGTGCATTTTTTATTGTTTTAAGGGGAAGGTGGTCAAAATGTAGATAAAGTGACCATTTTAGAAAAATACAGGAAACTTTTTTTTAAACAGTGTATTTTCTGTGGCTACTTGGGTAAAGATAACTCCACAAGGAAACACAATTCAATTCAGAACAAGTGCTATGAGATGGATACAGGCAGCTCCAGGTCACACAAGGGATAAGAGAAGAATCTGACAAAGAAAAATTGGAAAACTTACACTGATCTCCATGAATGTAATCAGTTGTCTTTTAATCTGTTGATCTGGGATTTTAGCTCATTCACATAATTTTTATTGATGCCAATTAACTTAGAAAGGAAACTGGCAACGTATACGACAATTTTCCCAATGCTGTTCACAGAACAGACCTATCCCTTTCTCCAGCCTCACATGGCAACACAAATATATTTAAGCAGCGCCTAGAATTCTCCCTCCGTCCCAGACTGCTGCAATGCCATCTAGTGATTCTGGAACATATTATGCCTAAAAGTTTAAAAAAAAAATAAATGGCTGCATGTTGACAGCATTACGCTTTTATACTTCTAACAGGGGAAAAGACAGAACAATAAAAAAGCTGTCAAAGAGCAGCACACTGCAGACAGGGATTTGCTCACGTATGGTATTTACCAGATCTCTCAGTGAAATGCAGTAAACCTAATACGTCCATTTTTATTTGTACCTCTTGTGAGGTTAAAAGATTACTTACTCCATTACATCCTCAAACACCATTTCAAAGGATAAAATATTCGTGGGAACACGGCTCTGTTCTGAAAAGAGCCAGACAGTGCTTTTGAAAATGCCAGTAACTACGATACTGAGTATTTTAAATCAATCCTTTTTAGCATTAAAAATAAGCTTCTATCCCAAAGCTACGCTGACTGTATTGCATTGGAAAAACATTTTTTTTTCCTTTTCTCCTTTTCCTTCTTGTATTTCTGCTTTGTTCACTGCTCTGTATCACAAGCAAAAAAGGAAAAGAAAAGCCAGATTAAAAAAATAAAAAACTGCAGTAGGGGAAAAAGAAGTAAAGACACCATAAAAGCTCCATATTTTCCAACTCGGTTTTCCATTAAGAGAACATTTATTGAAAATTGGAGCAAAACAAAGTGCTACCTGTTCAGTTTATATTTTGTAGATCAAAATACTACTTCTATAAGCTTTACTGTGGACCACAGTAGTAAGCAAAATGAGTTCAAACTGTGCTGAGACAACAGTTGGGAATTAAACACAGGTCAGAAATGCTGTTCTATGTTTTCCATTATTTTAACCCTTAATATTGAAAAGACCACCTACCTTTCTCCTCGGAGTATTGTTTACATCTAGAAACCAAACACCAAGCAAGGCTTATTCACATTATTAACAACCAAAATAGCTGAAAAGGGAAACCTTGGAAATCAGTGACACTGACCTCCTAAAAGGACTATGAGAAATAAACTTTGAATTAATAGATTGCTGCATGCAACTTCTCTTGAATGTCTCAGGATTCAGTTCTTTATGTAACGTGATAACACCCAGGCAAGGATGGAAGGAAAGCTGTAAGCAAACACGCAGAAGCTTCCTTGAAACCAGGCATCGGATACAGATAAAATTGCGTAGGGCAAAACAGAGTATAGAAAAGATACAAGCTTCCTCCTAGGAACAGTGTTTGCTCACATATCCAGGCACTCTCTAGACCCTAAAACTAATGTAAGGTTTTACTTTATTATTCTTATAAATAACTCTCTAATTACTATGTATCGTTACCTATGTCCTCAGCATATAGTATTCTGACATTGCCTTGAAATAAAACATTCTACAGGAATATACCATCTACCTCACTTACACAACCTGCACTGAATACATTCAATGCTATCCAAATACATTTGATATTAAAAAACAATCTGCTGGATGACTCAAGAAGCTGGGGGAAGGCGAAGAGGTGTCTGAGTCACAGAGATAATTCAACATTGTGCAGGCAGATCTTCTGTTTTATTAACTAGAACTGTGTAGGATTTAATGATCTGAATGAACCTTGTCTTCATGAAATGAACTCAAATGTCTTCCTAAAGTGGGAACGTACACACATCTGTCAAAAGGTAATCATGACAGTATGCATGACATATATTGCACACAGGCATAGGTTGCCTATATTCTGACAATTAACCAAAAATTCAAAAGCTACAAACACCAATTTGGTGATAAGGGGAAGAACCAGCTGTGTGCTCATATTTGCTTGAAATACACTGAACCAGAGTAACAGGAAAAGAGCGTATGAAAAAAAAAAGGGGGGGGGGGGAGTTATATAACAACAGGGAGAGGGAGCCAGTCCATAACAAGGTACTTGTTATCACTGGATTGAAGCAGGCTGTGGGGGAAGAAAGATGTTTGATTTCACTGAAAAGTTACAATTCCAACTATACTTTAAAAATAGCAATGCTATATTCTTCACTGATACGATTCTAATGATCTCAAGGGATTTGGGAAATCTTGTGGCTAAGCGACAAAATTACACTTGTGTGGTTACTGAGAAGAAGTTAACAAGTTTGGTTATTTCTGAGTTGAACAAACGCAGAGCAAGTCCATACAGCTACATGCACAGGGTTTTTTGTTTGTTTTTCCCTGAAGATTAAATGTCTTTCTTTTGAGAGAAAGCCATCACAGCAAATATTTGATAGCTTCAATGATTTTAAAAATCGCATTAAAAATTATACTTCTAAGCCTGAAGTTGATGTCAAATTCATGATTTATTGATGACAGTATCTAGAGAACTGCCGCAGCTTCTTCATCAAATGTTAATGATAAACCGTACCTCTTGCCCAAAACTACTTCTTCAGTAAAGCAGTTATTCATAATGCAAACACAGCAAGGTGACTACAATTTAGAATGAAAAGCTGGAGCAGCAAGGCAAGAAGATCCATTGCCAGAAAGAAAACATTCCTTTTAAGATGCTGGACTGAGCCTCAAAGAGCTTACTTCACACACATGACACGCGATTATTTATTATTTTGACATCTTCAACACTTAGTGTTTCTGTTCCTGACCAGAAAAGCAGAAACAGTAATGTGCTGATCAAAGCACAGTTTTCTTGAGGCCCACAGGTAACACACCTCCTTTCAGAAAGACTGGTCAAAAACATGAGGAGATTTTTTAGTACAGTAATAACCTCTGTTGGCTCAGAGCATCAGAAAAAATGGTGCTTCCATTAGTGTAACATAGCCTAGTATCATCCAAGACAATCCTTCAGTTCTACTCACAAGAAGCAAGACAACATATAGAATTAAAAACTAACATTTGACACTTAATTGCACAGTAATTGCCACAATGACTGACAGTAAGTCACCATAATAAAAGCTGCCTCAGTTGAAACGTACAAAACTACTGCATTTCTTCAGGTTCCATATCAGAATAATTCTGGTTCTGCTCACTTCAGTTACATTTCAGTTTACCAGATTCTGTTATTACTTGACATTCACGTAAAATGCCTAAGACTTTTAACATAAAACCTTCTATCTACTTGAGATACCCATGCAAAAGTAAACATCTAGTTTGACTATGTATAACAAAGGATACAAGAATATAGAGAAAAAAAATGAAACACTGCTAAATAGTACCTACCACGATGTCCTGTAGCTTAAAAATTCAAAGAAAAATCAATATAAAATCAATAGAATGCAAGAGACAGATATATAAAAAATCTTAAAGATATGGGAGTAATCTTATATGAAAATACAATAATAAAGTCTGGATAAAAGCATTTCTTCCAGGTAGAAGATTAATAATGGACAGTTACACCAGCATACTTCCTCCTTCCCTTCTCCCCCAAAACAAACCACCTTTCCACTGGCAATAGATCTATTCCAGATGGATCAGGAGATCCTTTATACATAAAGGATTGGACACTGCCATGAACCTGCCTCCCTGGCTGGAGTTGTGCCAACAGTGGAAATTTTGGTAAATAACGGGGTGGAAGAAGGGGGTAGGGCAGCACTTAAATGGGTGCTCCTTCTACTCCATTATGCGGGTTGTAATAACATGCATGCACACACACACACACACTATAGGTTCATCGGATGGTATAGTTTTCTTCTAAATGCAGAAAGATGTGGTACAAATCACACCATATCACAGAACCCTTTAGCGTTACACTGTGTTGCTTTCTTAGTGGTGAGCATTGAACAAGCAATAACAGGAATACACGCCTTTCTTATCAGGATAAGAAATTTTACATGAATATATGTCCATCTTTTGGAAAAAAAAAAAAATATGTGGGAGACGTATGGCAGCCCCATGGTCCTTTTACTCTTTGCACCGCAAAGGAGAAACTCATTGTGAGCAAGACCATGCAGAAGCTTTTCTGCAGGAGGAACAAAGCTGCTCCTTGGAGCTCGACGGGCAGCACACTCATCACCTGCTGCAAGCCAGGGAATGCACAGCTCTGGCAGAACCTTGCAGGGAGCACGCTACCAAGCACGTACAGCACTGTAGCTATATAGAATCTACAGCTTCACTCGTGAGTTACACCAAGACACATTTTCAACATGCAAAAATGTAACTATTTCTCTTGATGAGATTGGTTTACAAAAAGTGAAAAAAAAAAAAAAACAATAAAGGCAGAACAAAGGATGAATGAGCGCAATTATTACTGTGATAGGAATGATGACTCAGATTAGCTTGTTGATGAATGACAAAAGCTTGATAGCTGAACTCATTGTGTCTTCACTTTCTTTACTGAATTTGTTCAGGGGCTGTTCAGCTTAGATCAATTTATTAGGAAATGAACTAATTATTTGTTTAAATCAATGCAACTTTCAAGCCAAAGCTAACAACTTTCTGGCATTCTAAGGACAAAAGGGTGAAAAACTCTACTGCTAATAGGTCTGCTAACTCTAAAATCATTGCTATACAAACAGTGAATCAAAAGGATATTTTAAAATGTCACAAAATTATTTCGATCCACATGAGACATTGGCTTATGTGAGAGAATTACACAAGCATCAATAATATCAAATATCAAGATATTAGTAGGAGCAGATACAACATCAAGTTCAGAACCAAGCATGAGTTGCCAAAGTCCTTATCTGCCAATAAAAGGGTCCAATTGGAAAGCTTTGGAGAAGCAGGCTTTAAAGGGTAACCCTAACAGTGCCACCAAGATACAAGGTGGCACCCATTCCAAAAGATATCAATGACTGAACACAAATACTTTGATCACAGTGAGACTGTTCCTTTCACCAACAGATGCTGGAAAGGAAGCTGTAAAGCCCCAAAACACATCAAACCTAGTAAAAGCATGCAGTGAAATAGGATTTTTCTCTGTCTCTTGACTGCAAGGATTGAAAAATACTGGCAGCTCATACTTGCTAGCCCAGAAGGCTCTTAAAACTCAATTTGTAAACCCAGCATATTTCTTTAATTTCAGAGACTTTGGATCTGGTTGTACCCACCAAGGATGCATATTATAGAACATCTGTGTTTCACTTTGTCCTCTTATACCAAAAACTCCTACCAGCAACTCTCAAGTCTCACTAGTTAATTAATACTTAACTAGATAAGAAACAGCAGCCTTGGAACTAAATAGTGCACTGGCTGCAGATAACTTCAGCTGAAAAAAGAGTGATTTCCTTCCCCGCCCTCCCATGCTTTTTCACACCAGCTAAAACTTAATGCATAACTCTCTTCCTGAGAGCATGAATAATCAAAGCTAAAGAACGCAAGGACAGAAAATCCACCCAAAATATCCCGAGTATAACTTCTGTTCAAATTCTAAATGTAAATGAGCTTGCATTAAAAAAGTATACCATCCTACAACTACTAGATTTTTCAAGAAGCCTCCACACGCCACAGTGAAGACAAACTGAAATTAAAAGGTCATCACGAAGGAAGCAACAATAACCCTTGGTTTACCTTGACTTTCACAGTCGGCTTCCACCAATGGTAACTTTGTCACTGAAACCTCCCCAAAATTCCATCTGAAAAATATCCCTCCTCTCCAATCCAGTCTCTGCCATTTCCTCCATTTCATAATGCGGTTATTCTACATGATTCATAACTGTCCTGTGATTACTGCAACTGAGCTGTACCGAGAAACAGTCAGCTTACCAGAGGTCCTATTTGCTGTTGCCTGATATTTACCTAGTTATTTTGTCTTCCATGAAATTGGGATTGCTCAAATGAGCAGAATCTGACCCTGTTAAGTAGGAGTTTGAAAAAAAACAGTCCACTTCTCACCTGTTTACAAAGAGTCATTGCTCTTTCTACCCTGCTCCTTTCCCTGTACACACTAAGCAAAATATGTTTTTAAGGATTTGTTGTCATCATATCATTGTGCTATCTTTGTCCACGGTTGAAAACCAACGCGTACTAAATATGGTTACAAGGCTCCTGTTGTGCTTGTTTCTCCCAGAGCAGTACATAACACACAATCAATGTGCAAGTGTTTCGTGCCTCAGAAACAAATAGTGTTTTAAAAATATTCATTCTTCCTGGAGAAGAATTTTACATTTCACAGATAGAGGAATTAATAATGAATGATCAATCACTTGTCCAAAGCAATATAGTGGCAAATTCAGTAGAAGCACCCAAGTCCTCTATTATATTAATTAGGTCATACACTTCAATCTAAACAGTTACTATCAACAGAAACTCCTTTTGCAACTTTTTCCGTTTAATGAATCTTTCTGATCAAGCGATGCTTGCATGTCCCATTACAAAGAGAATAGATTATTTCTTCTCTGCTAATGGATTGCAATCTTGGTCTGAAATGACAGTACTCAACTAACAGTCAGGGGTTTGGATTGCTTGCCATCTGTTCATTCATGTATAATTTCAAAGGGAAAAATCATCAACTAAGCTAAATGAACAATTTTGTGATTTGAACTTTGTAGGCCATTTATCTCTAAAGGTTTAAAATAATTTGGCTATAGCAGCTACAACATTTTTATCATCAAATGCACAATGAAAGCAATAGTTGTTTTCCACACAGTTTCAAATCCTGAATCCAGGGACCATTTCTAGATGCTCAATATCTGCAGCTCCCACTGATTTCACAGGAACAGTGAGTGGTCAACATCTTTTGACTTCTTAGAAGATAAAAATGGTAGTATCAAACCAAGTAACAGTCTGGTAAGCTACAGAGGTCTCCTCATCAAATTGCAATGAGGGTATTGTTATATATATTTTTCAGAGTTTTACCTGCCCACTTACACATTCTTTTTATTATCTGATTCTAGAACACTTTCTTTTTAGCTATAGGCACTATTAAAAAAGGTTTAAAAACAAGATGACAGACTATAAATTTGTTTCATCTCCTCTACTCTTCGGTAGTTTGTTCTTCTACTCTTACTCTGTGAGTTACAGAAAGAACTTTTTTGAATGTAAGAAATAAAAGAATAACAATTTGAGAAAGTTTTCTGGGCACTGCTTGTGAGTGTTCAAACGCAGATAGTAACCACACTGATTCTGACTTTGTACTCAATGGGAACTCTGAAATACAGCAGCAATGGTTAAAGAGCAGTAGGGCATTCTCCTAGAGCCTACCTCCGTTACTGGGCAATGACACTAATGTGAAGATGCTAAGCAGAATTAAGTATTGCACATTTATTAGTACGTTCTGGCTTATCAATCCAGTTGTGAATGAGAGTTGTAGGGGTGGCAATTATTCAGAAACAACTAGAATTTGAAAAGGAGTTACTGACAAAGGAAAATTTAAGGCCAGCCTAATCTTGGAGAAAATTTCAGAAGCAATAGGTACTATTTCTCCAGGATCAATTTTTCTTTAGATTAAAGGGTCTGAAAAAACAAGAAGTAGTAACACTAAGAGTGATTCTAGTGCAAATATTTTGATTTAATTAAAGAAAATTTAAACACAGGAGTCATAAACTAATGACTCAGTCTTTAACTGATCAACACAGCACCAATTAAAAGGCTTCAGTTCGTTTGGTTTCAAAATTAAGCTCCACAAATTAAATGGGAGTCAATAATTCAGTAAAGCCACAAAGAAACTTATCAAATATATCCGGGGGAAAAAAAAAAAAAAGGAAAAAAGAAATGAAGATTTTAAGCAAAAGTATTTGGAAATATAATCAGTAAAGGAATTCAGTGGGACTTCCAAGACTGGAGTGAGGGAATTCATACTCTTAATAGGTTTGTCAATTAGTTTTTAGAGACAGGCTAGATAGCTCAGGGAATGCTGGATTTAAGATTTTTTTGTTTGTTTTTCCAAACTTACCCGCGTGAAGCTGTGCGTTAGTATCACAATGTCAGGACCTTGCTTAGTGACTTTGGATATTGAGCTTAGCTTGGTTATACTGAGGAGGGTAACCATCTAAGAAATACCATAAAAACTAGTTCTGTAGTTGGCCTTTTAGTAACGTTAAGATCAAAGCATGCCATAAAATAAACAAGCTCTCTCTAATACCTCTTTTGGAAACAACCCAAGCATTCGGGCACATAGTTTAATCATATTACCCAGAAGCTGAAATTCAGACACGCTTGATTGGGTGGTTTCATTCAGAACAAACTCTGTTCACAAAATCAGAGATTATACAGAAATAAATTTTGCAAATCAATTACCAATCAAGGTAAAATGGGAAGGGTGTCCAGGAGGCTTTATTTCACTATCTGACAGAATGAAGAAAGATCTTGCTTAACTGTTTCTATTTTCCCTTTTACCTTAGGAGCCCTATCCTAGGAGCTCACTGCCCCAATTCATTATATTTCCACTTCAATATTACAGCCTGACATCTTTGACCATTAAAAAACATTTATCACTATAAATTGTGAAGCGATGCAAAATGAAGCAATGATCCATCTCCAACTTGATAACGAGAACGGCTGGAAGAAATAACAATGGTCAGACTTCAGTTGAAATGCCTGAGTCTCAAATGATCAAAGGAGTATGTTATTCCCTTTAACTGGACTACCCTGCCTCCTTCTTGGGGTAGTTAGGGATGAACACTCAAGAGTGTTTTGGATTCAGTTATAAAATGTAAAGCAGTACAACCATGAAGTAGCTACTTAACCCCACTATTCATAACATTTTTGAGAAGCAGCACAAAAGCACTTTATTTCAGTACTTCGTTACTCCAATTTATTTATAAAATTGAAATGTGGTCAGAGTTCACATATCCAAATGGAGAAAAGCAGTGGAAGTTCCCTTCCTTCAGAAAAGGAGAAACATGTTCAAATACAAACTCAAATACTGACAGATCTCCCTGAATTTAATGTATGGTGGAGGAAATGCTCTTTCCTTCACAGGCAGTATTTCTTTTTATTTTGATACTGTAAACATCCTTTAATTAAAGGATGATATGTAGGTTATGTGCTTTCCCTCATCCTCATTTGTTTTCTTTAACTCTCTCAAACAGCAACCAGCTCCATTTATAAATCAAAGTACGCTGCTATGTAACTATTTCCATTTTAATTATAATGTTTGTTGTTTTTTGTTTTCAATAAGCACCCTGGATATAATGGACAATGAAGAAGAAACTGTAGGATAAGCATTCACTTTCCGCACTTCTTGAAGATTATTTTCCCTATACTGTTCTAACTCAGCCTTCTTAGAATTGCTGCTTCCTCATCATTCTTTTTCTGTCCAAGCTTTCTAAGCAATACAGTTCAATAAAGTGATGGCTGGCTGTCTCAGGCCTGAATTAAGGTGTTTTTCTCTTCTATTTGAATTATTTTTAATAAGTCTTGCAGCTAACACTTGCCATTTCCAAATGCCCTCCCAAATCTAAAAGAATAGTGAGAATCTTCCATTCACAGAAAGCCAATGTTTATCTTTTTTTTTAATAAAAAAAGAGTAATACTGGATTCTAAATATATAAAGCATATCAAGTTATATCTGTAATTTGCATCTTTTATCTGCATTTCATATTTCATTTAAAACTAAGTAGTATTAACATCTACATTAATTTGCAATGAATATAAAGCTATTGCCAAGTAAATCAAGTTTTAGCAATTAGAAAGCTCATTCGATACTCAGTAAGCACATAGTTTTTATATGGAAATAGATTGATTTTAGTACACCATAGGGGGAAGTAGGATTTTCTCTCCATTCAACTTGTAAGGCAGCACTGCACCGATTATTACCAGTGATGCATTTGGTTAGAGCGCAAAGCTCCTCTGGAATACAGTTGTTGTTACAGAAAGCACGTGTGGGATTGCACATGTGGCTGGCATCCACCCAATATACCAGGGAACCATCCTGCAGGAAGGTTGCCACTGGCAGTTGTGCTAACAAAAAAAAAAAGGTAGTATCTGTAATTCCTAGAGACCTATGTCGACACTTTTGTGTTTGCTTTTAGAATTAGGAAATATGCCAGGGGAGTGGGTTTGGTTTTGCTGTTGTTCACAAGGACATATCACAACTCATCATTTCTTTTCATAAAGCTCAAAATTTTGTTATGAGTTGATTGCATGCTTAGTCAAGCTAAGGAAGTGAATTGCTTTCCAGAAGCAGGTTTACAAAACTCTCAGGTACTGCAAGCAGGACTGCCTATCTTGACCAGAGACTACGACATGGTCAGTGTAGACAATGTTGCCCTTGGTACAAGAAATCATGATCTGATTCATTGGTTTCTGACAGCTGAATGCAACCTGCAGCCTAAAAGGCACACTTATGAAATAAGGGACTGAGGATTTTGGCGAAGGCAGTTTTCCCTCTGGATACAGTACTTTCATGTGGTCAAGGGCATTATATAGAAAGTTTTCACTATTCTTGACTTGTGAAAACAAGGTATGGAGAAAAAAAAATGAAGAGAGCATTCACAAACTCACTTCAGATGTTTATTCTACCTACCTGAGTGTCAAGATGAGGAGACCATACCGTTCACTTGATGGATTTTTAAGTTAAAGATGGTTTGTCATGAGTCCTTCACCCAGGCTCCCCCTCCAAAAATACACAGCATATTTTATTAACATAGTCATTAAAATGTTATTTTATTGGTTATTGAATGTTATTTAATACTTACGTATAACCTCATGGATACTTGACCCAATCTGAATTTTCTGCCAATCATGGATGTTCTCCTAGCTAGATTATGAAGGCATTGGCAAAGGGTCTTCCTGAACCATCAAATATTTAGCTGTCTTCTAGTTTCTAATGTAGGATCTTACGGTAAAACATTAATGCAGATACAACTGGAATGTAATTTGTTTGACTGAATGAATTCCAAAATACTTTTTGTAAAACTCAGGTTATTTAGGCAACAGAAAAATGATTTATTTTTTTTTAAGCTTCTCTATGTGATATTTAAGCTTTTATCTCTGCTCCATTTCTGAATAGGTCCTTGTTTGTTAGTCACCTCAAAGTAATCCCTTTGTTCATTACCCATAACTTTTACCTCAATGAACTACTGGAGCTTTTCGTAAAATATATTATCTGAAAGAAATAAACTGCACAGCAGATTTCACAATAAGTGTCTCTGATCTTCATATGCCTTCAGTTTCCATCTTTATAGGCAAGAACTGTGTGCTATAAGCAGGTAGGCAGTAAGGACATCAGCAAAACCAGAGTCTAGGTACTGTGGTTCTAATTACTGAGAGGATCAAAGTAGAAGCTTTACTTGTGGGTAAAGAAAAGCTTTCATCTTTCATGGAAGACACATTATTGGACTGTTGTCTTTTCATGCTTTTATCACCCAGTGATGTAAGTTACTTTTTAAGCTCTTTAGATCAGGAATTGAAGCTTTAATACCACATGCCACCTACAACTGTAGTCTGACATACAAATGTTAATATAACAATTGACCCCGGAGGCACCTAAAAATTCTGAGCTATCACTGGCTGTCAAAATGAGTCAGTACTACAATCAAACTTGTCATACAAAGTATTTTAGAATTGTTTCGTCATGTTGCAAAATATTTTTTTTTCATCTCTTTTCCTCATTAGAGCTCTAGGCTTCTTCCTCCTATTTAAACCTGACTTTGGAAAGTGTAAGAATTTCATTTATATTTTCTGAGCCTCCTTAACACTCATGGATAAGTTTCGCCCAATTTTGTATTAGAATAAGTGGATACTATTTGTTATATATTGAGATCTTATGCAGCTACACAACTCTACAGCATTATTTGCAAACAGAAAGCAGATTCTTTTCAACAGGTACATGCAATAGTTTTTGCAAATGACTGTAGTTGTTGCCAAGCTAAAGTATCAATCCTGTTGGATGAAAACCAGAACAAATTAAGAATAATGAATATGCCGGGCAGAGTTTAGATGATCTTGCTTATCAGCACATCAATGTCTGGAAGCTTTCTGTAGGTCTGATCCAATTCTTTAAACAGTCTATTTTCCCCTCCATCCCAAAAAGAAAATAGAAATTCCTCACCAGGTTGAAAATCTGCCCTGAGACCATACTGTGTGAAGAACAAAACTTTAAAAACCACCAGGCAGCACTTTCATTCAAAATAAATTCTTTAAAAATCAGGCTAGTAGACATGATGAACTCTTCACTACGCTTCAATAGAAGTAAATTTTTGTTTTGAATACTTAAGGCAAAAATGTCCAATTATTCTTGGACATTGGAGACTGTTTTGCATGTTTTACATTTAAGAAAGAAAAATCTAAGGTTCAAAGTTGTAAGCATTAGGAAATCAAAACTGTTTCACACTGCAGTTACTATATATATAAATATAAAATATTTCTTCTATGCTTTATTCTATCCTTTATGCTACTTTCTGTATGCATAGAAAAGTTTACACTTGTTTTTCTTTTAATACTTTCCCTGTTGATGAACAAGGGCTAGCAATGGAGTTTTCCAAGAGAAAATAGGGCCAAGGCCATAGGAGGGTCAAACTCTTTCCCTTTAGCTGCTCTGTCAGTATGCCTTAATGTTCTCCTCAAAGCTCTACCGTCTGGAGTTAAATTATCAAGAACTTTTCAGACCTTCTTCCTCAAACGTTCCTCAAAGATGAATACTGAGAACGTTCTAGTTGTCTGTACAGGAATGAACCCCAAAATCTTAAAATGCTTAGCAAAAGCTATCAAATAACCCTTTTTTGTTTCTTTTTTTCATTGGTTGATACACTCTGAAAGTCTCAGAAAAGGTTCCCCTACCCTAATAAGTATTTAACTTTCTTAAGTCTCTGAAGGAAAAAAAAAAAATCATAAAACTTTTATCCAGATTGGCACTTTTCCCCCCACTTCCGAAGATCCACAATAGATATTTAGGTATGACAGAAGAAAAGACATAAAGGTATCTTGCTTCAGGCTGTTGGATAGCTTACATTTTTTTCTCTCTAATATATATTTTGGAATAGATTTAAAGTCAAGCCTGCCTTCTAGCAGGACCTAGTCAAGATTTATCTTAGTTACTAAAGACACTGCAATTACTAAAGACTATCTGATGACAGAATTCTAAGAGATGAATGAGGGGCTTTAGACCAGTTCATAACATGCAAATACATTCCACACTGGCAATTGCAGCAGGGAGCCCCAGGATTCCTTTACTACTCATCTGGGGCACCAGTCCCTTCCCAGATCAGCACAAAAGCAGCATACAGAAACCACATTCTCCAGCTCTGCTTCTCAATGACCTTTTTCTGATGAAAGCTTAGAATGAGGATTCCATCCTCGCTCTGCATTCCCTGCCAGACACTTAAAACATTTTTGTCCGAAATTTTGCATTATTGTGTTCTTTTAGCTCTTGTCATTCTGAGGTCCCATTTGCATTTTATATTCTTCTATTCATTACTTCAGCAACACGTCATTCACCTCTCCAGTGTTCACTGGGATTTTCATAGACGCAAGAAACTACAATCATTGTCTCTCCCTACTTCAAATTTGTCTCCTCTTCAAAATGAAGTCTTGGTGTGTCTAACGTATGTGAGACCTACAGGGCAAGTTCAACACAACTAAAGCACAGCTTCTGGTCTTCTTTCTCAAGCATTATTTTAACTCTTTACTCTCAGTCCTTCATATTAACAGATCAACCTCCAAAGCTGGGAGCAGAAACTATGAGACCGCTACAAAGATAAGAAGCCAGCTACCTCTCATATAGCACATGCTGCCACACGCTTAATTCATTGCATGATTCATCCTTCCTTGTCTTTCCTCTTACTGCTATATCCCACGTGCTAGAAAGAGGCTATCTCCATACTAGAGTTGACTAATTTTATTACATTTCCAACTGTGCCCATTTATCATTTTTTCTACGCTGTCTTCCCCTTCTCTTTTGGAGAGTACTCCTCATAAACACTCCCTACATCATTTCATTAGCAAGTTTCACATTCCTCTTTGCAAATGCACTCTGGCATCTATCATTTTGTTTTGTACAAAGAAAATGCATTGATAACAGGCCACTGTGTGCTTATACCACATCTAACAGGGAGACCAAGAGCAACCCATACTTTTTTGCATTTCACTGTAAGCATATATATTTGCACTATGAATTCTTGGTAGCAATACCAAACCATTTTTGTATGGAACTTCACAAGATCTAACGTAAACATGATACATTCATTTGTTGGCAAAAGTGATTTCTAATAAAACAACATCACAGAATGAAGATCTGTAATGTGGCTGCATTTGATAACTTCAACTTTGTGCAAGACAGATCTATCAAAAAGATTAAAAAAATAACTATATAAAAATATAATTTAGCTGTATTCTTTCATTAGATCCAAATCAGAGTATGGGCCTCACTATTCTTCTAGTCTGAGTTCTCTTAATATTCACTGAATCACTGAAATGTTGATTTCCAGCTATGTAATTGGCCCCTTTAGATATGTAAGAAAGAAAGATATTAGACATTTAATAGTATAATATTTGAGTTTATTTCCTGTACCTATAAAATTGTATGCCATTTTGTTTATAGTATGAGATGGGACTCTACATAATTAAAATGTTCAGTTTTAATGTTTTTTGTTTTCTTTTTAAATCCTTCACGTTGCATTGCCCTTCACTTTACTTTTTACACTTACCCAGCACTGAGCCTTAAGAGCCGGAATTTAAATCTTTTATTTCTGTCTGCTTACTGGTCTTCATAAACACACTAACCTAGCAATGCACAACGCGTATCAAATGTAACTTCAGCTTTTGCCCATAATGGCCAAGCAGCTGAAACCCTGCTATAGTTTTTTTCATTCTGACATTTTATTTATTCTTAAGGACATATCAGCTTTACAATGAGTTTAGAAAATGCAGCTCTGACCCAGACCCAAAGGAATTTATATGTGGAAAAAATAGGTATTTCAACAAATAGTATAATTTGCAGTTTTCCATCTTTTAAACAATCCAATTGCAGTTTTCCATCTTTTAAACAATCCAATGCAACACAATTAAGTTGGGAAACAAATCAGACCTGTAACTGCCCTTACTGCCACTCCTGGATCGTACATTTTTGAAAAAAGGAAGTAACTACAACTCCAATTACAAGTGGGGTTTTATCAGCTTATGAAATATCATTAACATTTACCACCACATGGAATCTGCTTTTTCTGTCTCCTTCCCACAGTGGATGGTCTGTTCATCTTCCTTATGATTTACACTCCAAAGAGACCACACCACATTTAAATTGGTGATTGAGTGTTCCATCCCCCTCCCCAGCACCTCAAAATATTAAATTTCCTTTGCTTTCCTGCCAAAACAAGAAAAATTCAAGAGTCACATCTAGGCTTAGATATTTGTGCTGAGCGGTAGTTTGTTCCTCAAGTAGTTTTGTGTATTACTCAAGAACAGTTATTAATTGTGAGCAACATTATATTTACAATTTCTGAAGTTTTTGATGGAATGGCAAGAGCAATGCGAATATCACAAGTGAAGGGAAGCAGTACGACATGAACAAGTTGAACAAAGTTGAACATACACTTATTACAAATTTATGCAAGGAAACCATGCCTTGTAGAAATAAATGTTAAGACATTTCCTATCATTTTGATTACATTTCTGGTTCTGCTGCAGACCAAGTGCGTGATCTTCTGTAAATTCTGTAAACTTCAATTTTCAAGAGCTTGGCATGAGAATACACAGTTCCAGTTGAACAGAAAATGATGCTTAAAAATTCTGAATCCCTGCCTATCACTGTTCTCACCGTACTAAGTAACTGAAGCATCTTTTATTCTTACCAAGATCTGACATAGTCCAGTGATGAATGTCTTAGGAAAGCTTTAAAGTAAATAAATGGTAAATTGCAAAGAAATACACCAAAGCTATATGATGCTATATTACTCTTAATTTAATCACAGAACTAGTTACCTCAGCAAGCGAAATAAACATTTTCTCAGAACTATTCCAATGGAAAGAAAGGAATGAAAATATTAAAATAATCATGCTTCTGTGTCTGTGCTTATATACTACTTGGATACTATAAAAGCATCTTAGAATAATGTTGTTTACCCACTTTCATTCCACTACATTGAGTTCTTCAAAGAATACTCAATATCAATCTGGCTACACTTAGACTGAATTGGTGGCATGGGGTAAAGAGGAGCACTAACAGTAACTATATTCAGTGAATTTTGAATTTAGCATCAGAAAAAACACATATGCTGCTTAGTGTTTATTTAATGTTGTAGTGGGTTTACGTGGCAAGGTTTTCGTAGCAGGGGGCCATACGGGTGGCTTCTGTGAGAAGAATCCAGGAGCTGCCCCATGTTAGATAAGGGCCCCACTGCTGGTCAGAGCCGAGCCAATGAAGCGATGTTGTTTGTGCCTCTGTGAGAATATATTTAAAGAAAGGAAGAGATGAAAAAAAAATGCTGGGGAACAGCAGCTGGGAGAGAGATGAGTGAGAAGCAGCCCAGCAGACAGCAAGGTCAGTGCAGCAGGAGGGCAGGAGGTGCTCCAGGCACGCAGCAGCAGTTCCCCTGCGGCCTGTGCAGAGGCCCCTGGTGGAGCAGGCTGTCCCCCTGCAGCCCATGGGTCCCACACGGAGCAGATCTCCACGCTGCAGCCCGTGGAGGAGCCCCCGGTGCAGCAGGTGGATGTGGCCTGGAGGAGGCTGCGGCCCATGGAGAGCCCCCGCAGGAGCAGGCCCCGGGCCGGAGCTGCAGCCCGTGGAGAGGAGCCCACGCAGGAGCAGGGGGTCTGGGGGAGCTGCCGACCATGGGGGACCCGTGCTGGAGCAGTTTGCTCCTGGGGGATGGACCTTGTGGTATAGACCCATGATGGAGCAGTTCAAAGCGCTGCTGCCTGTGGGAAGCCCAGGCTGGATCAGTTCGGGAAGGACGGCATCCCATGGGTGGGCTGCCCCCACGTGGAACAGGGGAAGAGAGTGACCGGGAAGGAGCAGCAGAGACAAAGCATCAGGGACTGAGCACAGCCCCCATACTCCATTCCCCTGTTCTGCTCAGCGGGAGGAGGTTGAAGAGGGTGGATGGGGGGAAGGTGTTTTTGGTTTCTTTCCTTTGTTTCTCACTTCTCTAGCTTGTAAATAACAGGCAATAAATTTTACTGTCTCCCTACTGTGAGTCAGTTTTGCCCATCATGACAATTGTTGAGCGTTCTCCCTGTCCTTATCTCAGACCTTGAGCCCTTTGTATCGTATTGTCTCTCTCTTTCCCTTTGAGGAGGGGGGAGTGAGAGAGCAGCTGTGGTGGAGCTCAGCTGCCCACCTGAGTAAAAGCACCACCAATGTTGATTCCAGTACCTAGAAGAAGAAAAGAGAGAAAACACTGGCTTTTTAGGAGACAGTTCTCTGACATCAAGGTGAATATTCAGAGTCAATAGGAATAAGTTAGTCCCAAGCAATGAAGAAATGGAAATGAAGGAGAAACAACAGTGGAAATAAGAAGGAAGATGAGGACTTTTCGAGGAATGCTACCTGCAGAAGATGAAGAGAATGAAAATCACTTCTATCACTAACAGAAAAATGGCTCAGTACAGATAAGTGAATTCCTTCCATTAGGGAATGGGCTGGTTAATGAAATCTCAGAAAATCTGTTCAGCTCAAGCTGCAGCAATTGTAAATGACAACTGTAAAAAAATGTGTCTCATGTTCAATTTTTGAGTAAGAGATTTCCTATTTGTTTAGCAGTAGTTAGGGGTACTAGGCTGGCAGCATTATGTCTCCCAGCAGCCCACGTCAGACAGTCTGGATGATGGCATGACCATTTGAAGTGTCAGAAGGCTGGGTGCTGCCCACACTGCAATTTAAACCACTGTGAGGTGTCTCGTGCTCAGCAGGACTACGACTGTTCTCCACAGATAGATATGATTCCTCTGTCTTCAGTTGGATTTGTAAACAAATTCTGCTGACATAATTTGAATTATTTTTTTTAATCCTCTCTATAGTAGAAACAAGGATGCTCTCCTCCCCAACACTCCTTTCAGATTATTATCACTGTATGCTAGAGATTCGCTGATAAGCAACGCATCTACCAAAAGCAAGTATTGGAGAAAGTTAGCCTGAATTCAATTAATATTCAATTTAGAATTTAATTAAATTAGTAGTCTGAAATAGAAAATTGGAACATTTTAAATACTGATTATGGTTTTCTTTAGAAAATAGGTTTTGAGACAACATATTTTGCATTGTGAGACTTTTAAAAACCATTTAATTCATTCATAACAGAACTTACTTGAATTTTACCTAAATTAAAAGGAAAATAGATTGAGAAGATAAAAATACTTTCTTAAAAAAGAGTTTACATCATGTCTCAGCTTAGGCGTAAGTGCAGAACTGTTTTGGATGATCCTGAAACAATTTTTTTCCTTCAAATATTTTTCAGTTATGCTGTCAGACATTTCTTTCTTGCTCTGCTCTAATACTACTATATTGTGCTGACCTTCTCTACCAAACTGTAGTAGGGGAGCTACCAAGAGACTGTTTGAGCAAGCTGTTAGGAAAGAGAGGAAAGCAGCAAAAAGCAAATAAATAATTACTCTCCTGACACCTGTGGCCCTAAAAATGAAATAATGGGACAGACAGAAGTATGCTCTGTCCTGGAACCTCTACTTTATCCCTTCTTTGGGCTTTCTGATATTTTTGACAAGGTTTTCATCATCTCTCAATATCGATATAAATATCAATGAGAATTGCACATCTAAACAAGGAATTACAAAGATTAAAAAAAGTTTCTGTACGATATAAAGATGATGGCCAATCTTAATATTTTTGAAGGTTGAGATGCTCAACATACTAGGTTGTAACTGCAACCAGGGAGTAAAAACTCAGAAAGAAGCTGCTGAAAAATACAGAACAAGCTATCAACAAAGCAAGAGGAATCTGCTAAGTAGGGAAAGTCAAATCAGTCCCAAGAAATTTACACAGGATAGATTACAATCTGTCACGACAGAGAATTCAAAACGATCCAAGAAAAACACCTAGACAGAAAATCTGTGAAGCCCCAAAGTCAAAGTCCCCACAAGCAGCACATGGCGCTACACATGCTGTAACAAACAGTGCCAACAAAAACAATGTTCTTCTGTACTGTGCGTGCAACCCACTCACCTTGTGCTTTACAAACATCAGACCCACCCCCGACACTTAGGCATAAGAGCCCTAAGCCAGCATGTGTCACCAAACCCCTCTTTTCATTGATCTTCCAAGAAATATCTACCTCCTCCTCTAAATCTGTTCTCTCATCTCTATATATCAGTGTTGTCAACAGTCATACACAAAAACATACCTTAACTACTTTATCAGTCTCAATCATTTTACAAGAAATATTCTGTGCTTAATTTTCTGTTGAATTGCATCTTTTGCAGTCGTTTCTCCTAACACCAGGTTGGTGTAAATCACCACTTTGATAATTGGGGAATTTTTCATGTTATTTTTAGTTATTCATGTTATTTGTAGTTGTACCGCAAATAAAAATAGCTAATCAACCAACTATGCAAGTGAATATTATTTATTGTGTTAAAGGTTAAAATTGTACAACCAGGATCTATCGTGTATTAGGTCATTATAATGCCCACCACTTCAGTAACAACCCCGTTTTGTAACAAGTGAGAAGTGTTGCAGAGTAAGACCTCAATGCCAGTGTATGCTCAAAAGCATTCGCTGGAGCCACAGGAAAAAAAATAAAATAAAATTTAACTTCACGGAGCAGGAAGATATTCACAGAACAATTTGACAAATACTGCAGTATGGCTTTGAAATGTGGAAATGTCCACTCAAGTAGCTGTGACCATGTTTTTAAGAAAAAATATGTGCTAGACAGATATTGGACAGAAAGCTGACCTAAAACTGATGTGTGAGGGGATATGAGATAGAATTGGGAAAAGACCCCCGACAGCAGGAACACAACATATGGCCAAATGCTTTTCGGACATTAAAAATTCTTTTTTTTGTAGCTCTGCAAAAATGTTTTATCTACTTCACTCCATGAGAAATGAGATCTCAAAATGAAGCATTTTACTCTAAAATTTGTTTTTAAATAAGCATTATTTTAAGAAATTCTACTAGTCTGTGGCATTTACTGCCACGATAAAATAATCTTGGAATCTCAGGACCGACCAAAACATCCTTAAACCCACAATATTATCTTACTCAACTAATCCATTAAACAGAGCATGCATGTCTGTGAGGCCTGAGAGCTTCTCTTAAGTATCCCTTGCCCTCCACCCAGAAATAGCTTTAATTTGTAAGAATGCTTCGCTTAACATAATATGAAGCATTTCTTTCTCCTCTTTATTTAAATTTCTTTACATAAAAAAATACAAAATAAAAAAGAATGTGCTTTTTCATCATGAATGAATTCAGCTTTTTATGCCAATGACAAATTATTAAAACAATCAGTATCCCTTCCCCTCCCCCCCCCAAAGTATTGCAAGGTCATAAAGTGAAGAGAGATAAGATCACAGATGGCAATCTCTCCCCTCAGCCCCCACTGCAACTTTTATCACAGTAGCCTTATGTGTAATAAAGAGATTTATTACATATCCTCTGCTGTGTTGCTTTAGTTTCTGAATATATATACTAAGGAAAATTAAGTAATAAACATCTTAAATTTATATCAGTTAGTTTAGGCATACTAAAAACTAGAACTCTGAACACCAAAGCATACAATAAATTCATACGAAGGTAGTTCATACAATAAGGACATTCTTAAAATCTGCCTTGATTAAAATTCTTCAAAACAAACTGATGTCTTCTGCAATATACCTCCAAGAACTATGAGGTATTGTATAGAAGACTGCTGAAAAGAAAGAGAGAGGGAACCATAAACAAGCCAGAACCCTTAGATGACAGAATAGCGAGTTAATGTAATGTTTTGTCTGTTTGCATTCAGTTTTTGTACTGTGCCATTCTCAGGCATCCTAAGTTTTAGTTTACAGAAATGCTGTTTCTTCACTTCTCCTACTACTGCTCAGTTGTTCTTTCCCTGGTCCAGACTCTCTGAGTTTAGTAAAAGCAGATGAGACTGTCAGGTTCCAGTCTGAGATCTTTCACTCCTACTACTTTCCTTCCCAAAGTCCATATGAAAATCACAAATACACTAACTCAGTTTGAAAGGTTAAATTCTAAACCAAACTTGAGAAAAGCAGTAAGTTTTCCAGTACGTACTAAAATCTTAAGGAGGAACATGCTGTGTTTCTAGAACTGGAGAAGCAATTCAGGAAATTGCTGAAACTGCAACACTCTTAACAGGGGCCTTGTGTCTATGGTGCAGCTCACTAGGTCACACTACACACAATGTGCTTAGGAGGACTACTACCAAAACAGGCCTGGTTTTAAACACTAAAGCGTGTCATGTAGGCAGTGTGACAAATGTGACACCACTGTTTCATGCTTGATGCTACAAGCAATCTTATTGTTATTTAACCTATTCCAGATCAACCCAGTGCAGAAGGAGAAGCAAACTCGTAGTAGGTGGCTTTGCAGGCAGTAGGCCTTAGATGCTAGCAACGCACAGTCTGTGACAAAACTTATTAATGATTAGTTCAGCAAAGACGTGCTCTGTAAAACAAGGACACACCATCAGAAAATCCTTAAGAAAAAGACTTAAAATGCAACTTCTAGCACTAAGTAAATAACTAGCAAAAAAAGATAAGCCTCTGAATACTGAGAGGGATGAATACTGAGACAAGACTCAGAAACATGACATTTGAGTGTCTCCTCAAAGTTCATTCAGACTGTGCAAACCCCTTGTATTTAAACCATTTACCCTAGAGTAAACCACACCACAAAGGGACAAGCAAAAAATGTATGCGTTAGTGAAGCAAACAAGACCTTACATTTTCTTTGTCTACTATTACATTTTATTAGCACACAAATTACAAGAGGGCACTTTCAGAGGGCTCACACTGATCATTGGGTCCTGAAAGACACAGACGAAGGAAAAGCAGTTTCCCTTGACAAGATTTGTGTGTTTGTTGGCTTCTTCCCCCCCCCAACTGAAATCTGGTTTAGAGCACAGCCCTACAAGCAACTGTATTGCTATGTTGATTATAACAATCTGCAGTGGCAGCAAAGAGCCTCAAGGTATGTCAGGATACTGCCCATCCCATGTTACAGGGAGGCCTGTACTCTAAGCCACCCAAAGCAGGACTGTAAAACACTCGGGTTTTGTTTGTCTGCTTTTTCTAAAGGATCGTGCAGAATTCTGAAGGGGAAAGGGTACATTTTTGGTAATGGGGAGTGGCTGCGATCGGAGAAAGCAGCATGTTCATGTGAACATCAACCACCATGCAACATGTCTGAACAGAAGGTAATGAGACCCTGATGCTCAATGGACCTGTGCTGAATACAGCAGTATTTCTTTTCTAGAAGCATAAAGTTTGTCAGATTTAGAAATATTATCCACAAATCAGAGCTTAAATTCAGTAGCAGTACAAGTTTGGGACTGCCTCTGTCTAAAGTGGGGAACTCCACAATCAACTTCTTTCATTAGTTCTATGTAAAACAAACCCAAGAGAATATAAATTCTCTGCCCCCCCCCCCCCCCCTGAGGCATTTTGGTTTTGTTTTCTATTATTATTATTTTTTTGTGGGGGTGTTTTTGTTGTGTTTTTGTTTGTATTTTCTTCTAATGGTTGACGCCGGGTGTATGTACATCATTTACCTTTCTCTATAAAACTTCCTTCTAGTTTGTTAGGATAAACCATAAGAAGACAGCAAATGAGGCTGGGGACTTCGCAATGACTGACAGCTAAAAAATTACTTAATAGACAATTCCTTAAGTGTAGCATTCCTCATTCTGCCTCTTCATTAAACCAGTCGGAACATAGTTAAGCTGCCTTGTTTTTTTTTTTTTTAGGCTCCTCAACTGATAGAATGGTGGCACAGTGTTTAACTTCATGTTAGGCCAGTACTATATTTTTGTTCATTTTCTCTGTAATAGCATGTATGTTATAAACAAATTTTTTCACCCTACACATATATTTGTTTTTCCCTAAAGCAAATTAAATATTACGGTGGAAAGATTCTAGACAGCAGCCTCAATACTAGCAAAAATTTAAAAGTTAAGCTTAAATTAAGCTCCAAAATTCACATTTAAGGCACCTACAGAAACATGTGAGTTTCATAATAATGAGCAGTATTAAATCTACTATAATGGCAGCTGCTGACTAAGAAGTTGCAAATGCTACGCCAACTTCTTACCTGTCTAAAAAGGGATGTTAGGCAATTAGTTTTTTTTGGAAGTCTTTGTCACAGTACAATATCATTAATTACCACCCACTTACGTAGGTATTCTTCATTAAACTACAAAATGGATTAAACATTCTGGCCCAATATCAGTCCCCTGTTTTCAGAGGAAGATGAATACAGATCCCACATTAGTGTCTTAATGGAGGACACAAACTTGTATAGATGTGTGGTCAACTATCAATATCCATCTTTATTAAACCTACCAGAAGGAGCAAACAAATAGAATTTTAACATATAATCAGTTTCAATACAATCTACTCCACATGCACCCTCGGAGCGGTGAAATTCCTCTCCTAAATGTTTCCCCCATTCTAAGATGAATTCTTATAAAGAGGGAAACAGCCCTTAACCACTGGTAATCAGATGGTGTAAGATCAGCTTAGGTGAAGGAGACATGATTCACATCACTGCCCTAAATTTCAAGTTACAGAGTCATAATATCCAAAGGATATTTATTTTCATTAATGAGAATGCTCTGCCAACAGGAAAGGCTGATGGAAACTGAAACCCCAGGTTGGGTGACACCCGGAGAACCAGGCATACACCCAGCCACAGAGCTACAATGGAAAACAATGGAAACAAAACAATGGAAGGTTTGGCTATCCTGCAGCAGCAAGACATTCCTGATTTATCTACAATACCTCATCTCCTGTGTTGCCTAATCCCTTCTTATGTATTTTGTACCTAGGTATACATTTTCTTTCCTCTTTCCACTTCACACTTTTTTTTTAGTAAGTTTTCTTCATAAATATCAAGAAAATTTTACATTCTAAGCCTGTCTTTGCAGCACCCAACATTCCTCCCAAGATGATCTTAGGTGTGAGTATGTTAATTACCACTCACACACTGGATTGGAGGAATCAGCAGCTTTTCTACTACTTTAATTACTTGCAAATATTTTTACCACCACTTTATCTAGGACATGGATTAGGGTCTCACTGTGCTAAATGCTATGCAGCAGAGAGGCATCCCCTGGAATAAAGTGTTTCTTTTAAGCACACACTGAGACAGCACATGGACACAGGCCAGCAACCAAAAAATAAGCCTTTCAAAATGTATTTTGGTATCTCAGCATATCACTGGTCTGAGACAACAGAATTCACACACACAGAGCAGAAATCCAAGAAAAGCTACTGAGGGAACTGGCAGTGTATCCGCTACCACATTGCAACAGCCAACATAACGCTCACTTTCTTTGTGCTAAGCTTCTGAAGAAACATCTCTTGTATTTGTAAATGGGGAATTCAGGTGAGAGATGAATCCAGGCAGCTGTGTAACAGCATACACCAACATAACAGCATACTTTGTGCAATGCAGAGTTGGCTACACCTGTGTTTCTGTGAGGCACAAACAGCACACTGATGCACAGATACCACAAGATGTGCTAGACTTGTAAGTGGGCTGCAATCCTTTTCTCCTACGGTCAAACCAAACTTGCCGTGGTGAGGCTCTTGTTTATGACAACCTCAAATACCTGTTTGTGCACATCGTGATGCTGATGCTTACATACCCAAGCACTACTTCAATTTCCAGCACACTCACTGCTCACATAAGGAGTGCTAGCACAAATCAGCTTCAAAGTAGTGAAACGTTATCTGCAGTATCCAAGTTTTTTCAGCTATGTACAAGCTTGGGAAAAAACATTAGGTTTGCTTAATAGATTTCACAGATCGAAGCTACCTCATAAACTTAAAACATGTAGTGCAAAGAAATTTATTTTTTTTTATTTTTTTTTATTAAAGCTCTACCAGAAGTTCATTGCTACTTGAGAAAGCTTATGGTCACAATGCTTAGATGCTTAGAATTAGTTATAGGATTGGGGGGGTATTATTTTCACTTTTTCAAGTGTTCCCACTGCTGAATCAATACGTAGAGCACAGATGCACAGAAGCTGAGGCTTGAAGTCACCCCTGGAGGTATCTGGTACACCAGACAGGCACTTGGCAATTACACCGTGCAAAATTAGCCCTTTTAGACGCTAAAATAGGTGAAGGAGATGCCAGTGCATCACTCAGCCCCTTTGTTCATCACTCATGCTTCAAGAGATGATCCCAGCATGACACCTAGTGGCAGCAGCATATTTAACCCCATCAGTGCCTCTACAGCAGTGCTGTTTCCAATAGTCACACCTATTTTATTTTTAATTTTCATTTTAAAAGTTTATTCTAGCTTACTTGGAGATTCTTGGACACACCGAGAGAAATAAAAGCCTGAATACTCTCAAAAGTAGTGAACAGCTTTGTTTTCTTCACTTTTAGCCAGAATTAACTGAGATATATCAACAGCCTTTCTAAAATGCTAAATTCTGAATAGTCTAACATCCACTAACAAGTTATATGTTCATTTTTTTTTCTCCTTCGTTTCTGATCAATGTCTAAGGGATAGGAATTTCCCAACTAAATGACCTTAACAAGTCTGTCAATCCCTCTGAATTTAATACTATGTACACACTTTCTAAATACTGCTTTGCCTCTGTAACTTGAAATGAGACCTAAAAAAATCTTTAGGCAACTAATTACCACTGTCTTACTAAGTCGGGAGACCTCTTCTCTTTCCAGCCTTGGGCTTCAGTGTCTGCACTACTGGGATGGCCGAACAGGCACAGCTTGCCTCCGAGCCCCCCGTCTGCTCCTTCCACCAACACCTTTATCAAGAATCAGTAGGTCAATATAAAATGCCAATATGATTTGGAAATCCAAGTTTCCATTTAGATGATAGGGATGAGGGTCTGTGATTTAATTACCCATCATACTTGGAAGGTTAAAGGTGCTGACGTAGCTACGATTTCAGCAGCTACTTGCGGAAAATTACAAAGGCACCATAAGAAGTTAAACAATTTAAAGTAACAAAATTGGACAATTTAAAAATGAACACTATATTTAGTTTTGAGCTCTCAAATAGCAAAGTACATTGGGATGGAATTTCCATCTGAATATGGGTTGTGAATTTATAAATTACTTCAAATATTCCTAATGTATGAACCTCTACCCTCTGTCTCTGCAAAGAAGGGCAATGCTTCTTCAGTGTTACACAAAAAAAGAAATTCATTATTATTATTTTTATCAGCACCTAAACTACAGTTTGGATGCTTGGTTGGCAGAAGCAGGAAATCCCCAAAGTTTCCTTATAACTTAGAATAAATATTTGACAGTTCTCACTAGAACACAGGTTTTGGGGTGTGGTTTTTTTTTTGCTTTTATTTTAATTTTCTTGCTTAAAATAAGGAAGACCAGCAAGCAAATCCAGCAACCAATATTAAGCCAGAATAAATTTTCAGGTGGTAGTCTGATAGATATTTCAATGAACTTATTGAACAGCCTCAGGGAACCTCAGACTATCAAGACTCGATCACAAAGTATTGAAGCAGAAAAGACAACAAATTTAACATCTTGTATTTAACCGCCCTTTACAGAAGCATTATTATATAGCCATATTTACAGCCCCTAGGCTGACAGCTTTCTTTTCATTTGGAACTAGAATGTTTTTGTTGTTGTTGTTTTCCCCACTTCTGATTGCATCTAGATTGAAATTGCAGAGAAAATGATAGCAAATTTGACAGTTTCAATTCTGAGCAAAGTTTTTGGTAGTTCGTATTTTCATTCTAATTTTTTACATAAAGAAGGATATAATCTATTAGTCTCTTCCTTGGGAATCAAAGCTTAAATTTCTTAAACACATATTAGTAGTATAAATATATATTGCTATTGCCAAAAGAAGCCAGATTTTTTTTTGTATTCTGAAAGAAAAAAATAAGTGATGCCACATTTTTTTTTTTTCAAATTCTGCATCATTTCATGAAAACACTGAAGAGCTTGTGACCACAGTTAGTCAACACTTTAGTCACTAGTCATATAAGCTAAACACCAATATCAATAACAAGGTTCTGAACAAAAAATAAATGACTTAGCACCTACAGTAAGTTAACTCTGAGCTGCAAAACCTCCAAGGAAAAGATTTAGGTTTTGTTTTAGAACATAAATCACATATGCAGCCTGCAATAGAACATATTATATGTATATAAACTATATTTTATATACAGGCATTATAGGTATTATCTCTAACATATAGATGTTAGATGATCAATAAAGGCCTGATTATATATACATACCTATATATGCACACACATATATACACATATGTACGTATACACACAGTCTCTCAAGATTGTCACCTTTTAAACACTAACAATATTGTCTTTTACAGCTTTATCTGCTTTGTCTCCCAACTGGTAGCATCCATTTTTAATCCTCTCACAGAAAAATAATTTACCGAATTAATGCAGTGATGTTATCTCCGAGATCAGTAAATTTGGTACCTCCACTAATTATAAGAATGTAAAGAAGCTTCTTACACAAAAATTGCAAGCCATTATTATTTGATATGCAGCAACGTTGCTCCTATTAGCTGTATGAACCAGCAAAAGGCTATTACGAACAGGTCTTATGCCTCTTTTATTTATTTATTTATTTATTTTAAAAAGAGGAATAAAACCACTATAACAGCAACAAAAAACACAGTGGCACTAAAGCAAGGCTCATTAATTTCATTAATTTCCAGGTCAGAAGAGGATCTCATGTCACTATCTCTTCAGCAAGCTAGGACTTTATATATATACACATATATATAAACAACCACCAAATAAAAAACAACAACCAATTTCAAACTACTTATTCTCAAATTTAGGGAAATATATTCTTAGACTGCAGTTATGTCCTTAAGGCTTAAGGTTCCTTATTAGTATATGCAAATACACTAATGGAAAGGAAAAAAACAAACTAGAAATATTCCCGAAATAAACAGCATTTTGCTATTTTCCTCTTCATTAGTACCAACCCCCCAGACACTAAGTCCATAAAATAAAAAATAACAAGTAAACTGCTTTTTGGTTTTAAGAGTGCTTCTATGTTTTGTTAGAACGCTAACATTTCAAGGCCCTTAAAAATTATCTGCTTGACTACACAGTTGTGTGCATCAGGCTTATTTAACCTAATCTGCAACTCTCCTGTGTGGGAGTAGTAGGCTTAGAGAAACCCTGCACTGCCTCAGACTGGCCGTGTTCTGGAGTTAAGGTGGCTTCATTGCCCAAGGACTGACAGATGGATTCCCCTCTCAAAGGGCCTCCTCCAGGGACAAATACCCTTCTGCAATCTTCAAGAGACACTCAAGAAAAACATGAACATGATCAGTCAATGTGTTAGTAGTCTAGTGCTTGCACACAACCAGAAAACATTTGATATTGCAAGGCTTTTCAGTCTTACAAAGAACGGCATAAAAAAAACTCAATAGCTGGAAGACAGTAATTAATACTCAGACCTTAAAAAAAGAAAAGGAACGATGCAAATTCACGGTAGTAAGTGAAGCTCTACATTGAGATAGATTACCAGGGCAATAATAAATCATTCACAGCTTCACGTATTTAAAGCAAGGTTGGCTGTCTCTAAGGAGTGTGCCTAACATTTGTAGCATCTAAGATACAATCAGTAAGAAATTCTATAAACTGGAGAGAGGATGGATATTAAATAGGTTTCTTAATCATCAGAGAAATGAAATACTAACAGACTTCCAGCTGCAGTATTGAGATCATTTTATGTTTGATAAGTATATGAAAAGAATTTTCAAGCAAGCTTCCTCTTATAAAAGTGAAAACTGACTTTTGTGACTCCAAAGGTTCCCTTCCTGTTATATGCCAATGAATTAAATTTTATTCTTACCTTTTCTTGAGAAATTACAAAACAGTAATTATTAGAAAGCAACAATTTTGCTGTTATTTTATGGATATTGAAAATATTCATAGAGGTTCAAACAACTATTGAAATCCCCAGAGTGAAACACTGAACAAGCGGCATCTACTTTGAAAGTATACAGATAACTAGAAAGAGTTTAGCAGAAAGGCAGGTAAGAGAGAAACATAAACTAAGAGTACAGAAAAGCAGTGGAAGTCTTTTGCTTCAGGTCTCATTAAGAGAATGTGAGAACGGAATAAGTACCCTGTATCTGAACCCTGAACAGTGGCCAAAGACTAATGTTTAAAGGTAAACAAATGAAAAAGACAAAAAAAAAAAATTCTTCCCCTAAACACTCTTTTTCCTACAATACAGAAAAGGGAAGTCAGGAACAGAATGCAAACCTCATTTTTGATCCAGACTTAAAAAACAAGATCTGCATAGTGCACAATATAAATATATATAAACATATTTTGATAAACAAGTATGTATCTGCATAAAGTAACATATAGTACATTTAAATCCTGATAAGACAGAACTGCTGAGATGGGATAACTTGTGAAACAATAATCCCCAAGAAATTGGCCATTACCACCACTTAGGACTATTTTTAGTTCATTATTTTATCTGGTTGACTCCCTAATAAACTTACTCAATAGTTTCCTTAATTGGCTATTTTTAATTTATAATTTTAGCAAACTACTGAGCTGGCTAAGAAATATCTATTCAGATAAATTTCTTTTACTTGAAATTACTGCCAAGTGATTTTACCATCTGGACATTTACCTCTCTGTATCAAGTGAGTCACCACCACCAAAATAATTAGTGTCACATGAGAAGTTGCTTGAAGGGAAAAATAAGAAAACTAAAGTTAATTTTTCACAAGTCCCTAAGCAAGATATGAGCTTTAATTGCCATTTTCAGAAGTCCCTGTTCCTCTCATTTTCTTTAACTGAAACATAAACACAGGCACTTATCTGAAGTATTAGAGCTTAAAGAACTACCACCTGCAAGCTGTGCCACAGTAACTGGCAAAACTCCCGTTCTTAAAACGGACCAGCAGACTTCTCTCCAGTCTATCTGGACTCATAACAGACTTTCTGAAGACACCGTCAGTCTCCCACACGCACCAGCCATGAGCCAGAACTTACCTGCTTCACAAACTCAGCCAGTTAAACACAACAAAGCGGTTGGACTGCTTCGGATACCTGCATCCCAAACATATTCCTTGGTTACCTAAACTAAGATGAGTGACTAAGTTCGGTGGATAAGGAGCCTTCCTGAATGATGTACTGTTGACTGCAATTTTAGGATGCAGCATCTACCAGACTTTCAGAAGGATGAGCATGGGTTTGTAACATCACCTTCTCCAGCATAAAGCAGTGCATTTTTCCTTCTTCACTGCAAAATCTAAGATGGGGTTCAGAAAGACATTTTCTCAAGGGACAGACCTTTAACTCCCTAGTTTGAGAGGGTTTGCACATTTTGAAAAATAGCAATTATTATATTTGTCCCCAGAACAAAATAGGTAGGCATGCCACTCATCTGACAAGAAAAGGCAGCTCCTCTACATGCTCCTGGCTGGAATCTAGCTCAGCTCAGTAACAGTAAACAGGAAAGGATGCCTACCCAGCCCCCCCCCCCCCCCCCCCCCCCCTTTTTTCACCTCCACCTTGGCAGGGAGGGGAAGGAGGTGCTATTGATGAGGTGTGGGTTTTTTTGTTTGTTTTTGTTTGTTTTGTTTTCCCCCAAGGAAGCTTCTTGTTGCAATCAAACTTCATTGTGATGACTGTTGCTACATTAGAGCTTCAGTAGACAGAAATTGCTGATCTCATTTAAGAGTTGCTTTTCCAGACCGTGGAGGAGGACACTGTCAGAGCAGTGACAAAGGAAGACTGAGTTGTTACAGACACAGCAGTACCTGCTTCAAGATAAAGGGGTCATCACAGAAACCTACCGAGGTGACTTTGTACAAGTATGCATTACCACCCAGTAAAAGCAGATCTGGAACATTTGGAGGTGACATTGCATAAGTCATCAGTTCCAGTTCTGCATTACCTATAATACACAAAACTTACCGCTAATAACCAAGCTTTCCAAATACTGTTAAATGCAAAAATTGATATTTTGTGTTTATAGACAATAACAGTGAAATTACTGTACAATTTTTCTTTTCAGGCATTTTAATTGCTCAGGTAAGGTACTGAAACAACATTGAAGACAAAAGCTTAACAGAAGTAATTATTAATAACAATACATAAAACTTTTGAAAGGCAGCCTTCTGATCCATGTAATAAAGTAGTCATTAATAGATAGGATTGTAATAATTATCTTAATTTATTATCACCTTTAATGAAATTATTTTTCTGGCTTAAGATAAAAGATAAATTAAAATGTCCTAGAGGTGAATTGTCTCCATTATGGCAAACTGCTCAGAGCAAGAGGTTTAGTAAGTTTCTATAGTATATATTGTGAAGACACATTAGTATAAAACCATTTCTAAAAACTTCAGATCTGACAATGACAAAAAATTAGAATTAGTATGGATATGAGTGAGACACTGGCTAGTTGTGAAGTTTAATCTGAAATTTCAAGATACATTAACCTCTGTTTTTATTACCTATTTATCATTTAAACCTAGAACTTGGATGTCCTGGGGGCTGCAAGGAGATTAAAAACTCATAGTTCACAGAGAAGAACACTGAAGCCTCTGGGGTAGCAGATCCTGAGCTATGCCGGGTTTCGCAGTGCTTATAGGGCTGCCGGACACGTCAGCCAAGGGGCCCCAGGGCCAGGCCTGCCCCGGGGCCAGGGCAGAGGCAGGAGCCAGGATCCCTGCTCATGGCCTAGTGCCGAGGTCTGAGAGCACCCACCTGGGGGACAGTCAGGTCCCAGATCAGAAAAGCTTTCTTCACAAGGAGTGAAGTAAAAATGCATCAGATCAGTGGGTCTCCTCTGTGATTTTATCACAGCTTTGTGATAACCCACTGATAATCTGGGAGCTTAAAAGCCTTGAAAGGCCATACTTGGATTTCCAGGCTAAACAGGCTCCTGGTTCTGTGGCAGAACAGATAATTCCTGTGTTTGGGGTTGAGTACTCCCCCCCCGCCCAGAAATACCAAAATCTGGCATGCTCTGGAGTCCGAGTCAGTCCAGGCAGAAAGGCTGTCCGCACCTCCTGACCCTGCGGTTTCCTAGGTGGACAACAAACTCAGACAACTCTCCTGTCACAAGTTCATCAAAATCCTTGTAATGCTACACAACATGAATACAGAATCCACAGCTTTTTTTTCCTTACTAAAAACCTTCACAACAGAAAATTCTTACACAATTCAATAGCCAACCCTAACAAAAACAGGCATTCAGAAAACATCAACACACAGATGAAAACGGGAAACAAATTCCTGATTAATCTCAATAGGTCCTAAACTTAATAAAGCCTCACACTGTGGTGGGAAAAGCCTGGAACAGAAGGAATTTGGACTGAGTACCTTTTGAGGAGAAGCAGAAGGACTCGTCTGGTTTCTGTCACAGCCTCAGAAACAAAGAGGGGGCAGCAATCCTGAGGGCTGGCAGAGGGGTTTGGAAGCACCCCAGGCCTACACCACAGGGACCAAGGAGCTACGGGATCGAGTCAAGAAGCAAAACCCGTCCCCACAACCTGTACAGAAGCTACTAAGCAAAAAGCTGAAGTAATTTTAAGAAACAGAAAAGGTCCAAGATCCAAGAAGGTGCTTTGGAGTTTGGAAGACACAAAGGGATTCTACTATGAAAATACTAAATTATCTTAGTCCTTGCACTTGGATAAAGGAAATACAAGAGAAGAGACTAAATATCTAAGATGCTGTGCCACCTGGGAATGTCAGCCAGGACTGTCCTTCACGTTTAAATTTTAACCTTCCTGCATCACGCCTCACTGACTGCCCACACCTTCTGTGCTTAAAATCAGCCTGGAGAAACAATTTAACATCAGTATCTACAACAATAAGATCCAGATTAAAATTCAGATAATAATTTAATCCAAACAGATTTTTTCTTTACACAGCTGTTCAATATTATATAATTAAGACTGTCCTCTTTCCCTGTTTTCCTGTGACAATTATCTGCAAGTCAGGGTTCCAGGCAGAAATGTGTGGGTTTTCATGCAGGATTCATCACTATAGTAACCGAGCACAAATCATCAAGTGTGAGAGTTTTTCCTGTTTCCCTCTTTTTTTTTCTCCTTTTTTTCCTACCCTTTAAACTGACAGTGAAGTGGGGCACACAGATGACAGTTGAGATTCTCAGAAGCTTCTACAGAATCCCAGTGACATTTGGGTGTATAACCCCTCCAGAATCCATCAAAAATCCCCACGTAAATAGAATCACATCAAATGTCTCTGCAATATTTTAAACACATGACTATGATAAGAATAAACTCTGTTCCTAAAATTTCTCCAACAGGAAGCATGGGGGGATGAAAGGTTGTACTCACAGGTTTTCTAGCTTCATGTTTCAGATTAAAACTTGGATGATTTTGAGATAAGTCATAAAACATATCAAGGACCATCAGTCACTGGTTAAACAGATTACATAAAGCCTGAGCCCAACAATTTGAATAAAAGCCAGGGATAAATATTGCCTGTCCTTTGTAATCATTTTGAGAAAACATTTTAAGCAAAAGAGTAGTTTTTTTTTTTCCTGACAAGAAATATTTCTAAATGTGATGGTCCTCAAAACATATGCATAACTAAGCCCCTGAAATCAGCATCCAGGAAAAGGTGTTAATTGAAAGACCATATGAATATGTATATATATACACACATATATGGATGTATATAAATTTGTAAAAGATTAATGAGGGCCTCAGGCTGCTCTGTGATGAGCTGAAAGACATTGCTTAGTTTGTCTTATAATGATGACAAAACACTTATTTAATGTTTCTATTTATTCCTCAATCTGCAGTGTTATTTGGATTCTATTGTTCTTCAAACAACTATGAACATAGAAATCCAATAAAATTATTGTGGAATCTACAATATAATGAACAGCTCTCTGCTCATGTAATTGCTAATCTTCCTAAGAACATGCATAGCACTGAGGCAACGGAGCAGGTATCAGAAGCGTGCTGCAATCGGACAGAGATTTCTCACTGTGGTGCACAGCTCTGACAGTGCAGTTTGACATAACACGGTCCGAGAACTGAATGACCAAAATAATGCAGAGCAAACAAGTTCCCTGAGTCTGATTCATTCAAATCAATTTTAAAACGGAAAATAGTGTAGATGAAATGAGTGTGTGGTAATCACAACTCAGTCAACATTTGTCAGCTAATACGATACAAACACTGGCGCAGAGAAACAGCATTTTAACAATCATAACAGTAACTTCCATCTTGAACCAAAATGAAATTGAACATGCTCATACAGTGATTAAACACAAAGGTTTCAAATGCAAACATCAGAGAAATTGGTTAATCTCATTATTCAGTTTCCACCCTTTACTCAGAATGTCTACTCCTGTGAGTTTATCAGAATGGAAAAAATGTAATAGCGTAGGAAAGCATAAATTTATTTGAGGAAGCAAGTAAAAACGAACATGATGACTGGGTCAGTAGAAACAATCAGAATTTGAGGCGGAGCTGTTCAGGTTCGTGTTACCTAGTCCAGTCCTTCACCAAGCAACAAAATATTTTAAGAATCTCATGACCACTGGCTCATCTATAATGATATTACTTTGCCAGATCTGCTTGCTTCAAGCAAACATCTATCCACATACTGAAAAAATCATTTTAAGTGACACCAGATCTTGCTTACAGGACTGAAGTCTCAGCTGAGATGACAAGACACAGTAACGATAGGACATACGCAGATCTAATGAAGATTCACTATGGCAGCAAAGCTACAGTGCTGCTTGTTCACAGCCTACAGATTTGCATTTAATGAATTGCTATAGAAATGTAGAAATGGTGTCAGTCTCCTGCACTCAACTCAAGTACTTTTCTCCTCTCTCAGTTCTCATGAATTTTTATAAACGGTATAAAATATTTCCTAACATGAAAGCCAGCAACAAAAACTGTTATACCAAAATGCTATTTATTTTCTGTTTCATCTTGTGAATTATAAAGTAAATGAGGAAAACAAGGCAAAATGCACTGTTATTGATTAAAGAAACCTGAGAATGGAGAGAGCCCTCAGTCTAGTCTGACTTCCTGTCTGTCACCAATCTGCCTTATACCATGCTCATTAATTTGCATTTGATGACAATTTAACTTATATTTGGCTAATGAATATTTTCTTGAAGGGATAATAAATGACATCAAAAGATGAGGAAATACACCTTCCATGACAGTTTATTCCAGCAGTTCATCATGTTAAGAAGTACCCATTTCTAATTTAAATTTGGCCAGCCTCAGCTTTCTAGGGTAATTATCTCCTTTTATCTCCTTAAGAAAGGAGAAAGCAGTTGCTCCTTTTCTCAACAAGACTAGAAAGCCCTACAGTATTTTGTAACATTTATTACAAGCAAGTAGTTTAGTGTTAGTTCCTCTCCTCCTAACAAAAATTTCCAACAGTGATCATACTGATGCTACTAACCAGAAAGTAAGAGACAAACAATTAAAAAATGAAATGATGAAAAGAATGAAGTAAAGACTGAAAATACACACGCACACAAAAAAAAAAAAAAAAAAAAGGAAAAACTTGCTTCTCTAGTTGGCCAAGATGAAAGATTAGCAACAGAAAAAAGAAGTTCTTCCTTCCAGGAAGCCAATACATGAAAAGTATTCCATGTATTGACTCTTCCATGAGCCAATACTGGAAAAAAAAAAATCTATATAGGTTACATGAGATGAGCAAGACCCTAAAACTTCCCTTTAGAAGAGTACTTGGAAAGGAAAAAGTTAGCAGTGCCTGGGTAGGAAGTTTCAGCCGATATGAGGACATGAAGACAAAATAACCCCTCCCTAGGAAGAAAACCATATACTTGCTGAAATGGTTTGGGAAGAACTGCTGAAAAAATAAAGAATTGAGAGCCTGCAGCCTGTTCCCCAAAGACAGCAATTGACTAAGATGGCATTGGCTAATTAAAATGGATTCTCTTTTTTATACATAGAGGAGATACAGGAAGAGTAGATTGGGGTATAAGACTAATGGGGCAGAATAGCAATAGCTATGAAACAACTGTAAGGCTGAATTATCACCCCAAGGATCAACCCATAAGGATGCAGAGTTGTGTCACACTAAAAAAAATAAAAATGTCTTCTGCGTTCAGCCATAGGATTTTACTATCTCCAGCATTTTTGGAATTAAAAACAAACAAAAGGCTTATTTTCTCTAGTAGCATCTTGGGAAAACAAACTTTACTCAGCATCGGGATATATAATAAGAAGAAATTCATGAAAACACTGACTCCATTAACAGCTAAACTGTCCCTGTAAATAAGCCAATTGCACTAGAGAATTTCTTTCTAAAATATGGAAAATGTCAGAATAGCATCTTCCCCCCTTCTCCCCCCCCAGTGAAGAGAGGAGCTACCTAATGAGGACAGACCTAATTCACATCCACCGTGGCAGCTGTCTTACAAGCAGATTCACTGACTCTCAATAACGTTTTTCAAACTAGTTTCCGTAGCAACTGCCACCTCATACGCCTGTTCCCAAAGCACAAAACATCTAATAAAATAATAATAATAGCGACAATAACAACAATACTATCTACTTGCACAATGTTTATCAGAGGAGTAGGCTAGATTTCTGCTGGGAAACAAGGTTGATTCTTACAGTGGGAGATCAATCTATTGCAAACACATTATAATGTATTTTTTATTATTTATTTTGTTTTGTGAGATGGAAAACACAAGCATGCAGCCCTCTAGAAAATTAAATCAGAGTGAACTGTCCTTTCAATTCAAACCATTTGCAGCCACAGTAGTAATGAATTTCAGGAAGGAAAGCAGAGAAACGTATAAAAGAGAAAAAGGAAACACAACAAGAACAATCAAATAAGCTATAAGTTTCACTTGTTGGTCAGGCTGTGCCCATTAGGAATTGATTTAGGCAGTCCTCCTGACAGGTGTTGAAAGAACTGAGAAAACCTGTTAACTTTTCAAGTAAATGATGCCCACTATCAAGATCACTGACATCTATTCTTTCTTTGGCAGCAGTGATAAAGGAGTGCAGTATTTCCTGGCTCTTAGAAAATTCCAGGAGAGTTGTAAAAACAGATTCTTCTGCTACAACTACTTCAACAGAGCATATGATTTTAACCAAGTAGTACATTTGCTATAAAGCCTCGCAGAAACACCACTGTACAATACCATAATGGTACCTTACACTGCTATCACCTCTTCTTATTCCCTCATGGATTATGCATGGCCCTTATATCCTTCATTATGATTGTAAAACTGCTGAAAGTCTGCGCAAGTCTTCTCTCACAGTAGACAGATTAAAAACAGATTCACAGATGTCTTAAAACAAGCTTAAAGGGGAGATATTATTGAGTTATTCCAAATAGAATGTGATATTGAATTACTCAGTTTATTTACTCAGTTTAATTACTCAGGAATTACTATTTAATATTTGAATACTGATTATTGATGTAAAATAAATATTCTCTGGTACAGCTTCAAGATGGTATGCACAACTACAGGACTAATAATGAGAACGGGCTACTTTTATAGAGAAATTTGAAATTACATAATTCAGGAAACAACCTCCCTCCTCTTCCACCCACTTTTTAATACAACCTAGCATAATACATTGTATTCAAGTATTTGATGACAAATGTATTTCATCTTGAAGTTGCAGGCTCAGAAACATTTAGGGTCATCAAAGACCCTAACCTGCTACAAATAAAAAGCAGAAAAGTTACAAGGATTCTTGAATGTGTAAGGCAGGACCATTAAGTGTGGAAGAAATCTTTGTAATACTTTCTGTTGGTGTTGTAACCAGTGCTGCTGGCATTCAATCCTCCAGAAAATAAATAAATAAATTAAATGAATAAATAAAAATTCATCAAGTAGACCAACCACCAAAAAATTTTGTGGTGACTGAAGAACAAGTCTTATAATGCAATGCTAGAGACCATCTGATACAAAAATAAGTTGAAAAGTGGTTTTAAATCTTTGTGTACAGATGTATGCATGAAAAACACACATTCATAAGGAAGTTTTCTGTTCTTACTAGCAAAACATAACTTCGAAAAAATAAGTCTTGAAACAAAACAATTTCCTGGAACTAAGGGAATTAACACTGAAATGGTTGAAGCAGTGAAAGGACAGACTCCATCATTTACTGTCCTTGGAACCCAGGGACATAACAATCACCCTGCCAATCTGGGAACAATCTTGTTGATTTTGATATATGAGAATGCCTGGACAGAGCAGTCTCTTCCATGCCTGTGATTAGTGAACCTATTCATTTTCTTAACTGCCTTTATAATTCTTTGCATCGTCCTGGTTACACTCACAATACTACAGGTAATCATCATTAATATTTCCACAGTTGGAGACTTGTGTGTATATCCATGTGGGATGCAGCTCTGATCACACAGAGGAGCTGTTCAGTTACATCTCAAAAAATAAGTTAATCATCAGATTTGGTAAGAATACACCAACAGGAAAACTTTTTCCTTTATCTCAGTTTGGAACATGACCATCAGTTAACCAACACACCACAACAGCAAAGCCTTGCATAACAATGATACCAAGCTCTTGCTTGGTCTCTGCTCATCTCACGCAATAGATTTTGTTTCACTATAGTACAATAGCCCTCAGGAAAATAAAGCTATTGACTCCTCCATATGACTATCTGCACAGAATTTAATAGCCTATAACATAAAGTAAGATGAAATGGCCAACTAATCCCTTCCTGATTTAAACTACATAACTCCTGTGAAACACCATACTATTAAAATAATGCAGTGCATGGGATGGAAGCCCTAAACTACTAGCTTCCCACACACTTCTGAACACACAGCTCAGGCAAGACTAAAGATAAAATATAGCATTGCAAATTCTTGAGGAAAATTTAGCTTCTTAATCACATGTGGAGAAGACTTCTAGAAAACTGAAAGCAGCAGTGAAGGGAGCAGGGGAGAGGGGTGAAACCCAAGGGAGCTGTGGGACAAGCTGAGGACAGCACCCCTCTCTGTGACCCCTGCACACTGTATTTGAGTTTAAAGGCTGTCTGTTAAAATATTCAGAGATCAAATTTGCATGTGCAGCCAAGGAAGCAACAATAAACAAGCTCCAAAGTAATCCTGCTCCTTAAGAAAGCGTGAGCATGTCTGAAGCAGCACGCTTTGGCTGACAAGCAGCATCAGCATGATGCTCCCTTTTAGTACACAGCTGCATTTTGTTTCTGGAGAATTCACTATCAGGTTCCAACACTCAGTGCCACCCCAGGAGGCTAAATCTAGGTGACATCTGTGGCACAACCACTTTTGCAGAGCAGTATATACTGTGCTGAGGTTCCGCATATCCTATGCCTTCCCCATTGTTAACAGTATGCACACATTTACAGACTCCCAACGTATACGGGTTGCACTTAAACATATGCTTTTGTTGGTAACGAGGCTTGTTGCAGACTCAGTCTTGCTGAGACCGTGTTCCCAATGTTAAGTTTATGGAAGCTTGACACTGGGAGCCACACAGTCTGCTACTCTTTTTTTTTCTCCCTAGTCTTCCTCCCTCCAATTACAGTGAGGGAAGGAAAAGAACGAGGGAAAGAAATGACAAGGCACAGGTTGGTTAAGTGGTGACTTGCCAAACCTTCTCCTGTCACTGTACAGGAGCACCAGCAGTGTCTGGATACTTGTCTGTTTTGCCTCTACCACTGCTTTGTTACAAAACCACAGGTAAGTCGCTTACATCCCCGTACTTTTGTTGTATCATCTGCAAAACTCAATATTAATGCTTATATTAATGTTAATATTAAATGCTAATATTTAATTCATTAATTCATTATTAAATTCATGCTAGTATTAATGTTTATGTTAAAGATATTAACATTTTTGTATAAAGCATTTGCAGATATACTGTAAAGATAGTTAATTATTAAAGCACAACTAAACTTTTCTCTAACATAGAACCAGTTTGTGACAAGTAACAATACATCCCCTTATCTCCTTGTGCATGAACAGCTCATTTTCTTAATAAGAAAAACTCCACTTTTTTTTTTTTTTTTTTTTTTTTTTACAGTTCTTAAACAATAAGACACTGGAAATCTAACAGGCAGCAATACCACTTGATTGCATTTTAATACTAAAACAGTAAATGGTTCCAAGATCACTGTTACTACTTCTTGAATAGACGAATTATCCTCGCTGTTCCATCAGCTATGGCAGAAGTATATTGCTTTGTTGTTTCTTTTTTGTTTGTTTTGTTTTTTAAAGGAAGATAGAAAAAGATTTTCTTATGCAGATGACGTGACAACCTGCATTTTATTTTACACCCACTGCAGAAGGAAACCCAAACAAGAGGGGAGCCTGGCAGCAGCTCTGTGCGCCATTTCAGTGGCAGCAGACGCATGGCTGCTCCGCACGGTTCCGGACCTGAGCGGCAGACGTGATGCTAACCCAACCAAACCACGCACACACCCCAGCTAGCCGCGGCACTCAGCCTGGCACACTGCCTAACCGTGTGCCAGGCTGACTCCTGGCAGGAGACAGTGCTCTCGCTCTGGCTCAGTGGGCTGCAAGGGCATCGCTGCCACAGAGCGAGACAGGGGGAGGAGGAGGAGGAGGAGGAAGAGCAGAATTCCAGCTGCACTTGCTCACATAAGAGCTCCCTGTTCAGCAGCCTTGGAAACAGCCACAGCACCAAGTTCAGAGGAAGCCTGCACGGTGCCAAGTTGGCACCTGCTGGGGCTGAGAGGAAGCTGCTGGGGAAAAAATCTAGAAAGAAAAAAGTGGCGCAAAGAGTCACTAGACAGAAGAAAGTTAAGTATCTAAAATACGTATGGAAAATGGTGGTTAAGAACTGCTTTTGCCCTAAGACTGGTGTGGCCGGACATCCTAAGTTGAAATAGCTGAGAAAACGCAGCTGCAGGTATTGGTCTTGCTGAAGGACAGAAAGCAGGCAGAGCGCAGTTTGGTGGATGGCTACACAAGGCAGATGGGAGGTTAAACTAATCACGGGAAGCAGTGCCAGAGATGCAGAACATGGTGTTCACCATCGCATAAAGGAGACATTTCATTGGCAGCTTTATCTTTGGGATAGGTATAAAGCAGAAATAAAAATCTTCCTATTTATTGGAAAGTTCAGCATTTAAGATGTCTTCCCTAGTGCCCTAGACCAATTCAAGCACTGTAATCAGGTGTCTTCTGCTCCTGCAGTCTCAGGCAGCTCATATTATAAGAACTTTATCACAAGCTGGATTTTTTTTTTGTTTGTTTGTTTTTTTTACACATGGTGGTAGCCAAAAGCAGGCTTGATATTTATAATCACAAAAATTAAACGTGTATGAGCAATATAGCACTCAGGTACCTGCATACTCGCAGAAATCTAAGTGTTTGACAACTACTGTGTTTCAGCCAGCATGACTATTTGGAGATTTTGTTAATTTCAGCTGCAGGTTTCCCTAGCACTAATCCCAACCTTGAACCAGAAGAAAAACTTCAAACCTTCGACTAGCAGAACCACAAAATCCTATTTTCAAAATACACCCCAGTGGTCATTTTATTCTGTTCCACAAGATGTTTTCTCAATTATTTCACTGGATTTTACTAAATATTCTCTCTCCTTAGAGGCTTATATCTGCTTATTGCTACTATGAACAAAACTGCTAATATATATTAATGTAAAAAATAAACTTGGCAATAGATTTTTTTCTCCTGAGGAATTAATGATGTGAATCCTGATATTATTTGTTTTGAGATGATATAACAACAGATACTGTCTCTGCAAAAGAGAGGTTATGGTGACTGTAAGCTTACTAATGCTCCTAAAAGATTGGCACCTGCCACTGAAGATAAAGAACAACTGATTTTAGCTGGAGGTGGTGGAGGTGACAATGTCTAGCATGCATGTTAGCTAGCAGAGAGAATCTAGCTAGAAGAACACTTCATGTATTCCACTTAAAATGTTACCCTGAGTATAAAGAAGAGTCCTTCGTAGTACTCCTTTATTTCCAGTGACCCATCTGGGGGCAGGGTGATGAGGGACAGATGTGCTGAGCTGCTGTTTTTTTGTTGTTGTTGTTGTTTGTTTGTGAAAGAAAAAAAAATCTTTTATGTTAAAAAAAATATTTAGCCTGAAACAAAATATTGGTTGGGGGTTGCATGAGTAGCCTTTATTATCATTATTATTTGCAATTAAATAAACTTATCAGAAAAAAAAAAACTTTAAAACAAGAAAACAAGGTCTTAGAGTTGAAACAGAGGTATTTGATTTGTGTTTGAGTGAAAAAGTGAATTCATTTTCATCAGATTTGATACGTTTTCCCCAACATTAAAAGCCGTTAGACTCCAGACTTACGCTGGAAGGTATAGTCTGTCCTAGCTGGAGTGAGAACTCTGCATCATTACATTGGTTACAGCCTGTTAAGCCTATAGTCTGCAGACATCTTTGGACAGTACATGTGATAAGCAGCAGCAAAAAGGAGAAAGATTTAGGTAAGGTTTGCATTATATAAGCTCAGGCTGTGATATTAGTTGTAATTTTAGAAATCGCAATATTTCTATGTTTAGGATTTACGGGCAAAAGATGGCAATATAACGTCAGACTAATTTGAAAAAAAACTCAGAAATACATGGGAAAAAAAATATGCAGTTATCTCTGGTTTGAAAATAACAGCTGCTAAGCAGTTGGAAGACATAACATAGAAGTTAAGGGAAATAAAAAATGGTAACATTAAATTTAAGAAAATAATTCAAAATTTTATGACAATATATTCAGTAAACACTATTAAGTAAATACCAGTTTACTTAAACCAATCTGTTACATCAAATATTTTCAATTAAAATGTTTGGTAATTAACGCTCCTTCCATAGCACATATGCAACAATTTGATACAAGTAACTGAAACGCGGATTGTATTGATCTCAACAGAGCACTCACTTCGAAGACACATTTCTACTCAACATGAATGAGGAGGCTATAACCAGCACCCCACAGGAAGGGCTTATCCTCTAAGGTACTGGTGGTTTTGAAGTTTCTCTCCCTCCAGTATTTTGCCCTGCAGCTGGGATAACTTATAGGAAAAACTTAAGGAAAATTAATACATTTCTTTGGAAAGCTATAGTTGCCAAACCATATTTATAATCAAATTATGTTTCAGAAAACTTGATCAAAGTTTCCTCTAGTAAATTTAGGCTTAACCAATTCTAAAATTAAAAAAAAAAAGTCTGAATATTTAGGAAACTGACATTTCTGTACCCTACACGGGTTTTGTTCTCACCTCCAAAGCAATCCTGTAATTTCATAGCAACTGTGTAAACTGCTACTTTGAAATGGTGGGAGAAAAGGTCCCTTAGTTTTGTAGAAAGAAGCAAAGTAGGAAGGAGGGGATGCTCCCTTTATTCAGGATCCCAGAATTGCTTTGTAAGAAATGCACAACTCAAATTACTTGCATTTGGAGGTCATTTTCAAGCTGGATGCCATGTGTAAGCACAATGAAACTCACAGATTGTTCATGAAAACCTTCTATTACTTTTGACTATAAAAAAGCCAAAATTAATATATCCACTAAGTTAAACCTGACGTGGTTTAAAATGCAAGCCAATCTGTTTTCAATTCTGCAATTATTCATTCCTCCAATTTTATTAAACCAAGAGACAGAACAAACTTAAAATGCATTAACTTAGTTAAACAAAGCCTGATTTTATGATGCAAATGTCAGTCTTCACAGTTCAGCAAGTTCTTTTAGATGTTATACAACTTGTCTACATTACTCCAGCTGACAGATTTTTTTTTCCTTTATAGTTCTTTTTCTTTTTGGTATGTATCAGGGTCCCTGCTTCTGGTACCACCCACAGCTGTGCTGATCCAAACATCATCTGAAGTTACACACATTTGCTTCAGAAGCAGCTCCCACACTGCAAGCAGACACATGGCAAACACCATGCTCTGAGCTGCTCCCAGGAGACGTCCTGAGCAGCCCCCATGGAGAACGTCTCACTGCACAGAAACCACAGACAGAGGCACGCATGGCGTGCAACCGGTGCCCACTTGAGTCATTGTTTACCAACTGCTCTTTGCATTTGTCTCTTGTCTGGGAACCAAGTATTATACCCTCTTCCTTTCTGCATTAGAAAAGAAAAAAATTCGTGTGTAGATTAACTTGCTTTATTTTTCACTGGCTCGAAACGAGCAAGTTAATGAATTAGTCAATGTTAGGAAAAAAAAGTCTTTTTAAATTACTAGGAGGATATATATAAACAATGAATAAATTAATTATTCAGAGCCAGTGAGTCATCTAAATCAAACACTATTTTAGAGACACTGTCACAGGAAGGAAGAGTCATAAAAACTTCAGGCAGACTAAACAACTCCAGGTATTGGTAGGGAAAATGAAAAAAAGTGCCATTAAAATTCTGAAGATCCCCATGTGACTGTTTAAAGTAACTCCTAATAACTGAGTAAGAAATGCTTCTGGTCTCAGTCACACCAGAGCATTTTGACCCTTGCAACATACAGAGACACCTCATTCAGCATCAGAGTTCAACGAATATCATTAATTTTTCTAATGAAAAGACAGATATGGGGACTTAGCTTTGCTGTAACACAAGTCATAAAAGAGGAGAATATACTAAGCATGGATAGTACGAAGCATGACTCAATGCCTTAGCTATGCTGTTGCCAAGCACAGGTAAGCAGTAGATGGACTATTATAAATCACTCTGCACAAAAACAATTTCCTTTAAAAAAAGACAGTTCATGAAAATCCACAGATCTCTGATGCCATCTTGGAGAGTTATCAAGAAGTATGATTAATTATCAGTCAAACAAGCTGCAAGTAAAACCTTTCTTGTGTTCAAACTAAGCATTGAAATGTGAGGTAAATAACTGATACATCAAAAGCAGATGTGAAATAGAAAATATTTTCAACAGACATACACAAGCAATATGAGGATGGAGAGGTCTCCAGCACTGTGCTGCTGGGGAGCGATTATCTTTTTCCTCCCACTCCAGTCAGCCACAAGCCTACCTTGTCTTGCCTGCTTTAATGTCCTCATAAACAACTGTGTAAATTATAAAGTACTGGTAAAATATAAAAATCATCAGTATAAAATAACGACAAGAATAAGCTGTGTATGACCACTGTACATGCATAGCTTTTCCACCAGAAATTGAATAGAAAAATGCAAAAAATTATTTTAGTAGAATTCAGAAACTATTTTAGAGATCAAAATGTTCAGATTGCAATACACTCCTTGTCTGCTTATTCATCTTGATTTTGCAGGCTTGGAAAATTATCTGTAACTATCCCCCTCCTCAATACTCTGGAGCAGAGCTACCCGTCACTATAAGCAATTAAAGATGGAGCACAGATAGAGAATGATTTTATTATGATGGAGAATAAGTATTAAATACTTTCTATAATAGCATTATTAAATGAGCTTACAAGTATTTTAACCTGAGTGTTGAAAGAAAATAAAAATCACTTGACTACCGAGAAAGCACTATCAAACTTCCATTGCTTCCTCCCATTTTGAAAGGCTGTTTCTTGTATGCAGAGAGCACAGTGCTACCATCAACACCTATCTTTAGACAATCCACTACGAAGCAGTGAGCACAGGGAACACAGATGCCAGCACCGAGCACGGCGTGCAGTGACGCACGAGGAGAGGGGAACTGGCCATAGGCTGCACCTGCGCAGCAGCCATCGCATGGGGGATCCCCACCAGCAGGAACCCGTTAGAGCTGCTGCTGCCAATTACACCTGCTTTGCATAAGGGTGCAGACTCAAACCTGTTAACCAAATTCTTCTCCTGGGTGAAATTAATCCTAGTTTTACCAAGCCTTTACATCTCAAACACTCGGTGTGGCAGCATTTCTACATCTAAACAATTCCTTCAAACCCATTCTTTCTTTTTCTAACTTAAAGCCATTCAACCACTCAAAGAACCAAAATGCTACATTTAAGCTTAAAGTTCCTCACTTCAAAACATCATCTAGGATTTCCAAATTATAACACACAGTTATTACTTTGGAAGATACATTAAAAAGCTCATGAAAATGATGCAACATCAGCATAGCACCAGGACTACTTGTTACCAGTTTCTATTTTCACAGGGTATTAATGCTCTATGCAACTGAAAAACAAGCAGGTGAGACATCATAATTGCTATTGTTTGAGAAAATCCAGCATTTCAAATTACATTTTCATTTTCTATCAGGATTACCATTTAGCTATCATTTAGGTGGGACATTTAAAAAAGATGCCAGAAATGCCAAGGCAAAGATCTTTGGATCAAAATAAAGAATTTATCATTCCCATCACCTGTTTCAGTCCATTTTTTTTAGAATATCCTGAGTTGGAAAGAACCCACAAGGATCACGGAGTCCAACTCTTGGCTCTGCACAGGACCACTCAAAAATCAGACCACATGTTTGAGAGCATTGTCCAAGTGCTTATTGGACAACAGGCTTGATGCTGTGACCACATCCCTGGGAAGCCTGTCCCAGTGCCCGACCACCCTCTAGGTGCAGAACCTTTTCCTAACACCCAGCCTGACCCTCCCCTGTCCCAGCTCCATGCTGTTCCCTCGGGTCCTGTCGCTGTCCCCAGAGAGCAGAGCTCAGCGCCTGCCCCTCCGCTCCCCTCGTGAGGGAGCTGCAGGCCGCCATGAGGCCTCTGCTCAGCCTGCTCTGCTCTGGGCTGAACAAACCAAGGGACCTCAGCTGCTCCTCATGTGTCTTGCCTTCATAGTCCTACTTTGGACACTTTCTATTAGTAGTTTTACATTCTTGTCATGTAGTGCCCCAAACTGCACACAGTACTCAAGATAAGGCTGCACCAGCACAGAGCAGAGGACAATCAATTCCCTCAACCAGCTCGCCATGCTGTGCCTGATGCCCCCCAGAATATAGTCAGCCCTTTTGGCTGCCAGGGCACACTGGTGATTCGCACTCAACTTGCCGTTGACCAGAATCCCCAGATCCCTAACCCTTTCTGCGGGGCTGCTCTCCAGCCTCTCGTCCCCCAGTCTGTGCATATAGCCACAGTTGCCCCATCCCAGGTGCAGAATCTGCTACTTGCTTTTGTTAAATTTCATGTGGTTGGCAATTGCCCAGCCCTCTAATCTGTAAAACTATCTCTGCAAGTCCTCTCTGCCCTCCACAGAGTCCAAAGCTCCTCCCGATTTAATGTCATCCACAAACTTAGTATACCTTCAAGTCCTGTGCCCAAGTTATTTATGAAAACACTGAAGAGAACTGGCCCTAAAATGAAGCCCTGCAGTACCTGAGTGGTGACCAGCCGCCAGCCTGATGTAACCCTATTTACTATAACCCTTTGAACCCAGTACATTTCAGACTGTATGGAGTCTGCCCAAGTTGTTGCTGTGTCCCATGATCTATTGCCCTGTGCTGGCCAGCCTGCATTTGAGCTACATCTCCCATAAAATGACAAAGCTGTTCATCCAGAGGTTAAACTGGTGTACGCAGTTCTGGATGTAGTCCAGCCAGAGAGTCTAGTCCATGCACATATTCCTCTAAGGCATCGTAGCAGTTTAGAGGAAACATAGCAGTGAGCTGACCAAGCTAATTCAATTCAATTAAATTTGAATGTTATGTTTCAAGTCTACTGTACCCATAATGTTTTGTTTTTTTTTTTTCAGAGGAGGAGGAGAGGAGGCAATAAAGTTTACTATGCTTTTGTAACAAGGAAATTAAGCAAAATTATCTATTGACATATCCATGCAGAAAAGCTAATAAGCAAGTCAACATCTTCAGTTAGTATTTGGGAAGCCAAGGAGGTTGGAACAGGAATTCTATGAAGGAAACCATGCTAAGCATCTGATATTCAAGTCTACTGAGATCAAAGCTGGATCCATATTGAAACACACAGGTTAGTCAAAACATGAGTGAAGAGGCTCACAGGGACAAGTGTGAAAAAATGAATGGCATGCAGTCTTAGATCCGTTCTTGAATAACGTTCAATTTAGGTAAAATTACTTTAAAAAAAATCCAAATTTATGTTACCTCTAGTGCCAAAAAATAGTCCAAAAACTTTGGCAGCACTTCACATTGTGCATACAGCTGAGTATTTGTTGGAAGAATATTGGTGGATAGCAGCTCAAATTGAAACCCTCAGTAGCATCACTGGGAAGTGTTTTATATTCAACACAGAAAAGTTGATATGTGATATTTAAATGCCAAGCTATCTTAATGTTCTATATGTTAATGATCTATAATGTTGCCAATCTTGAGTTTTTTAACCCATAGTCTTTAACTTTTCTAAACGACTAAGTAGATAAAACAACATAAACATCATTTTTGCCATGAAAGCAACAGAATAAAATTATGTGTTTAGAATTTAATCCATCAGCTATCTAGTAGCTACAAATCTCAAAGTGCAGAATAATGTTACTCTAGTGTTACTCTACTATGAAAGGATTAGGATAAAAAATAAAATGTTGGAGTGAAACAAAAACTAGACTGTTACTGAAGATAGCCCTGCTACTAAGCAGCCTGATATGCCTAGTCTTCCCGCCGTCATGGCTAACTGAAACTACTGCTTTTCTTACACTGACGATTAAATAACAAATACAGCATTATAACAGGGTAAGATAATGTAGAAGCCCATAGTGAATTACTTTTCAGAAAAGTAGTAGTTACTCCTACACGGAGTTCACATAACATACTAGAAATAGAAATGTACATATAGTTCACTTAATGTTCATAAACACAATAGTACGAGAAATACAAAGCTGATCAAGATAGCTCATGACAGTTCCAATACTTCCCATGTTTCCCCATGCAGATTTTACTCTAGATATCCACTCAGACCTAACAGACCCTGCAGAGTAATTTCAAGATTTGCACAGAAAAGCACACTGCAATTCTGAAGAAATTTCAACATATTTCCTCTGAGATGTGTCCCCATGTGTACTCCAGCAGCCATTTTCTGCTTTGATTGCTTTTTACCCCATTATCTTACCATACAGTACTACTCTTTAGGTTCCCTTTCTAATCTGTTCACTAATGAACCGTCCTGGCTTCCCATATCACAAGAAGTGAGGTCAGCCAGTTCTCCTTGTGCCACTACCTAATGCGTGCTAAACAACAACTTTGGCTGCAACAGAAAATCTCTAATTGCTATTGAGTTTGTAAACAAATTTGTTACAGACAAAATCTAAGCTTCCGTGAGCTCATTTGCTGTATATTCCCAGCTCCTCCTGATATACTGCTTCTTTCCTTTAGTGGTATCTTTCATAAACAAAGTGTTATATTCACATATATACCAGAGATAGAGGTCAACTGGAACATAGTTCTATCATCAATATCATTTCTCTAGCCTATGCTTTGGATATGTGGCAATGATTCACTGCTTTATCTCATAGAAAACACAAAAGGGACAACAGAGATATTTCTTAAAGAAGACTATCTCCCAAGAAAGCTCATGCACAACAAGTGAAAAGTGAGTGTTTGGAAGAAAGCAATCTGACAGACACTTAACTCTCTGTAACAAACAGGCCAGTGCACTTAAGACACTGCTATGAAAGTCTTTGTGACATTAATATGGAAGGTTTTTTTTAAATACACACCAAAAAGAGATCTAGCTGCTGTTTACCTGAAAATTTATCAGAAGTACTTACTGGTAGCAAGCTATTTTGTTTAAAACATCCCAAGTAGCTCATTTAAAAGTAACTGCCATGATACACAAGATATTCTGAGTTAGTGTCTACCCATGAAGGTAATGATACAGACAAGAAGCCAGTTTTGTAAAAAGGATGGTTTATAGTTGATAAAGACAATCATAAGAGATCTGCCCTGAACAGTATAACCTATTTTGGAAGACGTGCCAGACAGTATGATGTAACAGCAGTACCATGGTTCAGGTGAATTTGTGAAGAGCATGATAAAGGAAAGGAAGAAGGAAGAGACTGCACTCGGGAGCTTTTATTTTATTTATTTTTAAAGCAGCAGAAAAAAAAAAGGCACAGGACAAGAACAAGAACGTACATTTGCAGTAGGGGTAAGCATCTCAGCAGTAGGCCAACTAGTTAAAATTCTTGGGGCACAAACCCTAAAGGAGAAGAGTGATCTGAATTTGTTTAGCCAGGCTAAAGGAAACCAAAAAGGCAATGTAATACCTGCCTACAGCTACTTGAATGAGAGTTAGAAAAGATGGCTGAGACACTTCTCTCCATAGCATGTGATGCTACAATAAAAACCTGTCATCACAGCTCACAGCTTGGACAGTTCAGGGAAAAGCAATCCCAGGAGGAAAGTAGGACAGTTTGGGGACAGCTGCTGCAATCTCCATCCTTGGAATTGCTCCGCACAGCAATAGTTTTGACTTGAATTAGATTTTGAGAGCTCCATTTTAACCCAAATGACGTTAAAGGAAGAGAGGGAATGGCAGAAAGCAAATGGTGTAACATATATACACACCTGTCTTAGAATCACTGAATCATTTAGGTTGGAAAGGACCTTCAAGATCAAATCCAACCATCTATGATTAATACCATTATGTGTATACACGTACATACATATATATATACACACACCTAAAATGCATTGGTATTAAGATAAATGTGAAATTATAAAGACATTATTTCCACAGGTAGGTAAGATACACCAGTGACTTGATGTGACAATTTGTAGAAAGATTTGGGATATGTCTGGTTAATATATACTTAGTCTTCAGTATAATTGAGAAATTCTTAAGATTAATAAATAGTGGTCTTGAACTAGTGTCCAGTTTTAGTACTTGATTTACTGATATCGGAGAGAAACAAGTAATTTTAAAAACCTTTCTTGATTTTCTGCTTCACTGGGTGTATAAAACTACATCATTCTCCCACCCCTATTTTTAAAAATACCTTTTTTTAAATGACACTATGATCTCAGTCTAAAGCAGAACTACCAAAGAAAATCTACAGCATTAATTGAAAGAAAGCTATGGAATATTATGGCAAACATCCTCATGCTCATCAATAGCAGGAAAGGAATGATGGAAATGAAGTAAAAAAAATAAATTACAGTGAAAGTATTCTAATTTAAAAGGACACCGTGAAATATTTTATAGTAATAAGTATATAACATCCATATTGACCTTAGTTGATTTCATTGGGTTTAATGACCCATTAGGCACAGTTAATAGCCCAGAGCTTTGCTCTAAGCAATCAGACAAAAGTGCATTAATAGACAGAAGCATTCTGTCGTTTAGCATTCAGAACTAATTTTTGTTCAGAACTTATTCACCGCTAACTTTCTGAAGTTTTTTCAGCTGAAGTTTATTCAGAAAATTCAGCTTTCTTTGCTAAGTATCCTTCATGAGATACATCAGTTGCAAAATACAGGCCAACTGGATAGAACTCTGGAAGACCGCTAAAATTAAATTATTTATTTTGCAAAAACACTTCAAAACTTTTCAAACAGAGTACCTTTATCTTGGCAGCCATTATGATGTATAAGAACAACAACTGAAAAAAAAAATACTATTAGTGACTAGCTCAAATCAAAATAATTCCTAGATGCAGTTTTCAGAAAAATAAGCATCAGCTACCTGGAGCTCAGTTCTGTGCCTGACTGTAACCCTTAGCCCACAGCTCAGCTCTCCAAAGCCTGTTTAGTACATTAAATGTGTGTGACTTTGGGTCACTTTTGATGAGAAAGTTATTTCAAGATGTGAGGAAGTTCAAGAGCTAAGACCATGAAACATTAAAAAATTAAGGGAAAGAAGTGTAGTTTTTGATACAATGATCCTTATCACCTCAAAATATTAAAAATACTGACATTAAAAATTTAAGAATGTAAAATAGAAATGGAAGACAATGGAAGATTGGCTTGTTTCAAGGAAAAATAAATGCTGGCTTCCTCACTTCACTGAGAAGTGCTGGCAGCAGCACTAATCAGCTGCTCCACCATGGTCTAAAAGCATAATAATGTTACTTACTTACTGTTCATATTAGCCAATATATATTTGCTGATATTATATATATCCTGTACCTTTACAGGTGGTAAAAAGCCTGAATCCAAAGAGGAGCTATTCCACAAGCATAAGGACATTTTAAAGGCCGCATGGGTGCATCCATATGAGCTGAAATTACATCACTGGTTGCCATGCACAGGATGACATGAATGCCCAACACAGTAAAAAACAGCTTTACAAAACTACTCTGTTCGATCTCCTCAATGATTGTGGTAAGAAAAAGAAATAAATATTATAGCAGAAAAAAATATTTAAACAGAATTATTTAATATTTACAACAGCTAAATACTTAAGTCCTTGAGTTTAAAGCAAGATGGTTCTCACTGTGCAATTTTTAATTTAAAACATGAATTACAAGATTTGAGCATTTGACCTCTTGAAGATGGCTGACATTTCCTCACTCTCAATATCCATACAACAAATGAAGGCCTCAATACCTGGTACATATACACAAAAATAATTTTAAAAAAGCTATCATACGGACTGAAATTCAAATACAGTTCAAGCATGAAAACTAGTAAGGACTTCGCAGGATTGGCTTTATACTTGGAAACATTAGTATCTAATTCCATATGTATCTATTAATTCACATTTCATGCATAGTATTTAGATGGATTTGGTTCAAAGAAAAAAGAGAGGTGACGGTAAGGAGGCTTGGGGCTCTGCTTGACTGCTCCAGGTCTCTGCATGTTTTCAGGCAGCAGCCAAGAACAAGTTTTTCAGAAGGGTTTCAAAAGCTCCAGGGATTTAAACCTTATCACAAGCAAACTGCCTCCCCAGTCACATCTTTCCAGCCTTTTTGAACTAGGCCACTGAGAAAAAGTCAACACAGAATATCCAACATATCTGAGATGACTATGTTATAATGATTGCCCTGTAAAACAATGAAATTCTCACTTTTGTACTTTTTCATCTAACCCAAGATACCCATTTCTCAGGCACCCCAAACCAGTCTTCAATGCCAAACATTAGTAACTACAATTACCTCTGCATAGACAACAATACTAGTTTAATGTACTTGAAAACTCCCGAGTTCAGGCTTACTCTTCATGGAGTAACAGCAATTACAGTTCTCTCCTTTCTGTCTGTTTACATAGTGACATACAGACATTTTATTGGTATTGTTACTTACCATTACACTTCAATGGTTCTTTCATATAATAAAAAGATTGCTATAGGCTCTCCAATCCACACATCTAAGAATAGTTCAGGAATATCTATTAGACTCGAAAATACGAATAACTAAAATCACTCAGTCGTTACTGCATTCAACAGGTGAATGCATGATACAACAAATGGATCTAACGGAACACTTTATGAGCATACAACAAAGTCAACATTCACTGAGTGCTTATGGTTTTTTGAGAACATGCTGAGAACAGTTAAGTATAGTTCTTTAAATACATACAGTCAGTACAGCTGCTGCTTCTCAGCTGTGGTAATCACAGACAACAACTTTTTGAAAGATTTTCAAAACCAAAAATTCTTTGTATTCTGCTTGTTTAATGTAATGCCAGCATTCTCAATTTGCAGAGACTAATTTTGTCTTTGACTCCTCTTAGCAAAAGCATGCCTAATAGACAGGAGGGAGAAAAAATGAAAAGTGTCTGGCTGCTGGTAATGGAAGGGTTTTGCATGTAAGCTGACTTGCTCTTTAGAGACCCTTGGACTGATTAACCAAGTAGCAAATTGCTAAGTAGGAGTCCAGGTACTGTGTCCTTGAAATTATATGTAGCAAACCGTTCATCTGTGGAAATTAAAGGCTAGGGATAATGGTTATATCTAGAAAATGGGAGAAACTAAAGTCCCCAAAAGTACTTCTTAATGTACTAGAAGTATATTTGATGAATACAGCCAGTAAAAGCAGAGAAAATCTGTTTTCTTCTGTTAGACATAGGCAAATACTTGCCTAACAAATAGGAAACTTGTTATCCTGTGAGTCTGAAATGAACACTATTACATGTCTGTTATTTTCTATAAACATAAGCACGTATTCATCCCAGAATATTAAACCTGTAAAAGCAACCGGAGATGGAAAAATAAAATGCAGGATATGAGGAATGGACAGGCATTCTGAAATGGCAGGACATCCTGCAGAGTCACTACAATGGCGTAGTTCTGCTTGTGCTATCACAACTCTTAAGCAAAGCGTCTCTTAATGGAAGACTGTGAAGTTATTTGCAGATTTACAGGTTCAGCTCATGCTTCTTCATGCAAAGTTATCTACGTATTACAAAATGTTATGTTAAGAGAAAAGTTGATTAGAACCTGTCTTTAAAATTCAGTGTCATTAAGACTGTATTTAATGACTAATGCTAGAAAGTTAAAATGAAGTTTTTTAAAAAAAAAAGTAATACCTGGCACAGTGGGTCTTTACCAAGGGTTTAACCAACTTATGAAAACTTCCGCTTGTTGCTGAAAACAGGAATGTTTTCTTTTCATTAAAATTGAAAATTTACACATTTGGCATTGGGGGGTGTCTTTTGTCCTTGAAACATAGGAGTAAAGGAATACATCAACTAAGAACGAATCTCATTGTCAGCTCAAACTAATCACTTCTGACCATAGCAGTAACAACCTATATTCAGTAACCCAGTAAACAGAGCAAAGCATCAGCTCTGAACACTAAATTGCAAAAAAAATAAAAAATAAAAATAAAATTGACAACAGGAATTTGAGAGCATAAATGAGCATTTATTCTTCAAAAGGAAGAGACAGAAAAGTTATTTCCGTGCAACACAAAACTGAGGTGAGACATGACACGGAGTGTTGCATGCAGACTCCACAAAGAAAGAGAGCAAAGAAGGGGTGATGTTGCATGCCCATGGCCCTGCCCAGCCATCCCAGGCCACTGGATCTGATCCTAACTCACAACTACAAGCCTGGCCTGGGGGAGCCCCCACAGGTCCCAGCCTCCACCATGAACTTTCCAGAAGTAAGAACACCTATCCAGGAAAACATTTTCCGGAAAGATCAAATCACATTGCCAGACTGATACTGAGACACACTGAACTCAAAGCACCAGAAAACTCACAGCTAACTCACAGCTAACTCTTGCATTAAGGATGTTGAACAATTTCCTCCAACCTTAAACTTAAAAACACGCTTTTTGGATAAGGTTTCCTCAAGTAGAGATGGGTTTTGGGGCATGATTTTACTCAAGTTATTCTAACCAAACATTCTCAAAATGCTAGGTGCATTCATCACCTATCACTCAGCTAAAAAACAAATAGAAAAAAATAGCAGTCCATTAGTCTTAAGTAGCTTGTGAGGATGTTTCTGTTTCACATGAATAAATTTAATTAGCACTGGGGGTGGCAGAGCTCCATTACAAAGGATGAAGGAGGAGAGTAAAATTATCCAACTGCAATAAGAACTATATCCTTGAAACAGTACTCTAAGTTTGTATTAAAAAAAAAAAAAACAGACATATGGTCTGAGGCGCTCATTCTAAAAATGGGTAAAGCCATGGAGACTGTAAGTCAACCTGTGTAATCGTAACCTACACAGTCTGGAGCCAACTGTAGTACTCAGCAGATATCTCAGGAATACTGTGCTGCTTGTTACTTCTTTAAATTTCAATGTGCTATTGGAAGTTGAGAGCATTTATAGAGAAATAAAAATGGCCTTTTTGGCATGATGCTCTGCATTTTATATCAGTATGAAAAGTCATTGTCTTTTCTACTTGCTTTTTTACTAAGCAGCTGTGTTCACTGCAGAAACATTAACCAACTATATTCTATCGAAAAAGGCAAAAAAAATCTGCCTACAATAGGTACTGCTTACACTTGCATTGACACCATGTGTGGCACCCTTTATTCCTCCCATGAAATGATTTCATACAGGCTAGCTATAACTGCTTTACATTGTTAGTGATTCTAATTATAGATATAAAACTTAGTTCTCTATCATAGGCCACAAGGAAAGAGAGCTCCGTTTCTCTGAAATTTCAGCCAGAACAGCTCTGGAGTTTTTAAACCAGACGTAACACAGGTCTAAACTTGCTCTCAAAAGCCACAAAATGCACTTTGTGCTTACTTGCGCATAAAAGCCAGCCTAGAGGTACATTGACACTCATCTCACATTGTGCCATAAGAATGTTCAATTCAAATGTGCTCAGAAAAGCTGCAGTATCTTTTAAGAGTAAAAGATGACTATAAGGCTTGAGCAATCAGTGCATTCATATGCATTGTTTACATTACATAAAAAAAATAAATACGAGGAAAGTGGGCCTACTGCCCCCAGTCCTACTGAGAAAATCCTTGGCAAGTGAAGGAACAGAAGCTATTTAAATGAGCATGAAAAACCCCTACAGGAATTTAACCATAAAAGGCTTTAAAAGGAATGATCAATTGGCTACTGCAAGGAACATAGCAGAGCACATTATCATAAGACAACCACTAACGAGGTAACATTCTTTATTTATACTTTCTCTCTTGAATAAAGAGTAGTTTGCTTTTTATACACACATATATGCATATGCTCAAAACTATATAGATACATGTATGTATTTACAAACAAAATGCAACAAATTTGGCCAAAGACCCATACATATTAAAGAACACCCCAAATGCCATAAATTCAGTTCTATTTTCAACCTTGAAATTATGTCTAATGTACATTTCTTGACTGGTACATGAAAACTAAGTTTGAGCTTCCTGAATTCACACTATTGAAATAACCAACATATGTTTGATCAGAATTGAGTTTGTGATTAAGCCTTTCTCCTTTCCCCCAGTAAACGTGCTTACACTCAAGCAAAAATAAATAAAGTCTTAAGCAAAACAAAAAGCCCCGCAACATTAGTCATTACTAAGTTAATTATTCTAGCTAGTTCCAGAAGGCATCTCTAACATTTGCTGGTGCATGAATTTCCAATACTGTCTGAGCGCTGCTGGCACTAGCTCCACTCAAATTGTCATTCTTAAATAATTTTAACAGATGGGTCAGCCCATGAGTCTAAGATTCCAGGACACCCAAGAAATGCTTGCTGTGAAGGCTACTTAGTTTATAGGGCCTTAGTCGTACTTATCTCAAGCACGACAGAGTTATTCCAGTTAATGAATTCAAACAGCGAAAGCTACCAAGACAGTAACAACTATAAGATCTCATTAAATTTACTCACTCAGTCTTAACAGACATAATTTCACAGATCCAAGGTTTGATAGTTTCAGAGATTACGTGACAGTGATTTTGTTTACTTGGCTATCTTGAGAAACTAGTTTTCCTTGTCTCTGAAAACTGAGTAGTGATAGCACACAGCCAGCAGCGTTTTGCTCTACCTGATGCAGTTATCTCTAGCAGTGACTGCAAGCAGTTGCCCAGAAAAAAAAAAGTAATAAAAAAATTAATGCATGCATCTCCTTTCCAGGCAATACTTTCCAAAGTTTCAACTATTTTCAGCTGGCACAGTTCCTGAAATGAATGTGATAGCAATATATCAAGCAGATGTCATTGAACTATGTTCTATGAACTCATCCAGTCTACTACTGATTTTTTTTTTTCTTAAGCTCAGGAACAAGCTTACACACACAAAAAAAAAATCATCATCCATAACAATCTTCGGTAGGGAGTTCTACAAGTTTTTCATCTATTGCATAAATACATCTGCGTTTTGTTCTGAAACGGGAAACTGCTAGGTTTCCAGTACTACCTAAACATTGTAGAGGAAAAGAACTATCGAATTGAGATAGGCTCTCACCGCAGTATTTTCATAGACCACTATGATAGTCCTCCCCAGCATTAACCACCTCTTAGAAAGAGTAAAATAGTTCCAGCTTGCTTAGTCACACCCTGTACAGAACTTGATCCATACCTCTCATCATTGCCATCCTACTCTCCTTTTCTACAGCATTCATGTTCTTCAGAAGCTCAGAAGCACACAGTATTCAGATATGCAGGCACACAATAAATTACAGAAAAATACAGTGATATCCTGAAATTCTACATTATTCTACATTAATTTCTTCATCTTTCTTCGGCAAACCTAAATATTTTCATGGTATTGCAGTAACCTCAAGACCTCCCACCGGAGCAGTCATAGTCAGCTCAGAGCCCGTCATTTTCAGTACTGAAGCTGTGAGTTGCAAAAACTCCAACTTTACATTCGTGACCAATCTCCACCTGCCACTGATTGCCCCGGAGCTGTCACATACATCCATAGCTCTTCTCTACCAACCCACCTCCTCCATTATCCTGCATAACTACAGCTTTATCAGAAAACTTTGTCACATCACTGCTCATCCCCTCTCCAAGGGTCTTTTATGAATGACAGCACAACCGCCACAGTGCAGCTCCTGGAACACCCCATCAGCACAGCTGCTGGCTTTCTTCCACTGAAGTCCCCTGTAAAATATTTGAGATTGAGTCCCTAGAAAACACGGTATCCAAACCATGCCACTTCATCATTTTTGCAGTGAAAGTTTCTTCCTCTTCTTTTCTGGGAAGAAGAAGGGGAAAGGATACAATTGAAAAGCAGAAATGAAAGTAGGAACCCATCATTCAGATTTTATTTTTTCTTACAAACCAGATAACTGACTAGAGACAAAGGAGACCAATAACATAATTTTGCAGCAAGCTTATAGAGTGTTTTCCTTGGAACAGAAATGCAGATAGTGGTAACTGACCTGATCCAAGTCACTTTTCAGATTCTCAGAAATGCCTCCTTTCATGAAAGTCAGGAGAGCTTTTCTTTTAACTATTTTCAGTCTTGGAAGACAGGGGCCCCAGGACAGGCAAAGTATTTTTAACACAATACGGAGTTATCTGATGTAATAATAGGAAACACACTAGAAATGTCCACAGATGAACAAAACCTGACTCATCTCCCTACAGATCCAGATAGTTACATTCAGCATAGTTTATCTGCCAGTCAAGCCATTAACATTTCCAAATTTTTGTCTGCTTACTAGTACACACCTTCTAATAAATCCACAATATTTGAAAGCTATGGAGAAGGACAACCCATAACAAGGAGAAAAGTTACATCCTTTAATAACCCTGGAACATAGCTCCAATCTTAAGTAATGACATCCTTTTCACAGAAAGGACTCCTTCAGAAGAGAGCAAATAAAGTCTTATCTTTCACATAGATTGAAAAATGTGTTCCGTAACAGTACACTACATTTCTGTCTTACCTGGATTCTGCTGTCCTTCCTGCCTATTTCTGCTGCCTCTCTGGGAAATGGAACAGGAAATTAATTACATAGACTTAAAATAATTTATTCAACCTCAAAAGAGGGAGCCAGTGTGAAGGTCAGCACTACTTGCCAAGGGCAGAATCCACTAGTCTGGCTGGTAGTAAGTGGCTGGCCATAATGAATAGGAGTCCCAATCCCACTGCAAAAGACTTGTGCCTTCTCCTCACCATAATCTTAAAAAAATAATAATAATAAATAAAAAATAAAAAAAGGAAAAGATATAATGAATTCAAAAATGTATTCTTTCAAAGTCTTCATAGTGGTAGATTTGAAAATATCAGTTATTCTTCAGTCTATGCAAATAACAAAGGGTTACATTAAGTCTCAAATAAATGCAAAAAAAAAATCTTGAATATATTACCTGAATATAACATGTACTGCTCAATAAAGTAATATCCAAGTTAAATGTAATGCTCTAGTTGAGTGAATTAGACAGTTAAAAATCAATCATGGGGAAGGAGAGAAAGAAATCTATTCAATACCCTCTTTTCTAATCCAGTAATGGTTAGGTCATAGCTGCCTTTAACCGTAAGCTTCAATGTTTTTTATATTCATGGCAATATAAAATACTCAGAGATGACAGGTATTTTTTGTTTGTTTTTGTTTTTTGTTTTGTTTTCCATACAATACTTTAGTTGCCTGCCTTCAGGTTGTCATTTCACAGTAGATCTTCAAAATGTTTTCATTATTATATTTTAATTTCAGTACCTATGATTTAAAGTTCAATTTCAACCACATCAGAGCAGCTTTCCTGCAGCTATGGGATCTCGATATATTTTTAATACAAGCTACTCATCAGCACTTCTTTATAATTAGGCAAAATGTTCCAAGAAGCTAATAAGAGCAAGGAAGATACATTATCACATATTTTGATCTGACATTACACAACAGAGTACCATTAAGAACAGAGAACAAGATAGAAAGAGAAAGATGACAGTGACAATAGCAAGATGATTCTCAAAGATAGCAATGCTCATTTTAGGAATGCTGAAAACTGTTCTCAATTGTTAACTCCCCCCACCCCCCCCCTTGGCTTTCCTCCTATGGACTTATAGTAGAAACAAGTTTTTAGAAGTGTGATTATAATAAAATTATTTGGTATTGAGTTCTAAGCTTAAGTATGCACTAGGCAGGACAAAATGAGTTGCTTCAGAAGAGAGAAAAAAAAAGAAGAAAATTTGTAAAATGGAATCTGAGAGGCTGAGCCAAGGTAATAGAAACAAGGATAAGAGTTTGAATTTGTTCTGTGGTACAATTACTGAGATTGAGATGTAACTTGGTCATTATCACAGTGTAGTCTAGAAGTCTCTATAGCAGACTGGACTGTATCAGACACCTAAAAGAAAAAAATGCAACTTGTAGAAATAGTGCAATTTACTGCCAGAAGGGACAACTTTACAGGATTGCAACAAAAAAAAAAAGAAGTCAGAGATCAGAATTAGTGAACTGTATTTATAATTATTCTCCCGGCTTTCATGCACTGATCTGGGAATAAATCAAATAGCCTCCCCAAACTAGTGAAACTCAAACCTCTATGGTGCAGAAAATTAAAGAATAGCCTGAAATGGATATGGACTGCCTCCTCCCTTAAGTCATCAGGTCTCAATTAGAAATAGGATAGTAAATTTCTGCTAGCATTACACTGTGTCCTCTCTGATTCGCTACTTCAATTGATCTCGTTGGACTCTAATTTATGAAGACGTAGACAAAGTATAAATATTCATGTCAGGTCTGAAAACAGACCATGCAAGCATTCCTAACTAAGGAGGAAACATGAAATAGTGCTACAGAAAAGTTTTGGAAATGATATACCCAGCACGTCTGTGAAGACTTAAATAGTGTTTGAGTCCTTGAAGCAAACTACAAGGCCCTTGTACTGAGACTCAAAAAGAAAAAGAAAACCCAGCCCAATATACATAGTATAAAAATCTTGCACTTCATTGTCTCTTCTTGCATGGAAAAGGTAAATATTTTTGCTAATCTTAATGGGTGCTAACCATTTGACAGAATCAGACCTTCAGAAGTCACAAGTTTTACATACTTTAGTGTAGAAGAATGAACTCTGGTGAAGAAATCTGGTTACATATGTTAACAGCTAATACTAAGCTGTGATAAACTAGACTGCAAATAAAAATCTGATTTTAGAAAATTTTAGAAGGCCTCTCTAACACTAGAGGGCAGGACAAAAATCTTACAGATGTATCTTGAGCTTTTCAATAGAGTTCCCACTTATGCAGATACTTGAAGTATAGGGAAAACTTAGTAAGCAGACTTGTATGTTTGCACACTAACTTGTATTCAGTGGTATTCAAATTTCAAATGCCAAATCTTTCTTAGAGCCTGACGTAAGAACTGGAAAAGAGCCTCTTTCAAAACATAACTACAGTTATCGACTATATAAAAACCAGACCAAGTTGCCTGCAGTTACTTTTTCTTGAAATTTGTTTTGTTTGTCTGGACTCCAGTTCAGACCATCGGATTTTTCCAGATCCTCTTTGGTTCTCTGCCTTACAGTAATGGCTGGCATTCACACACAGGACTCAAGATCATGACTGGAGGAAGCAATTTTCATTGACAAATTTCAAAGTTGTTTTGTTGTTGTTGTTGCTTGTTTTAGTATAGAAATAAACATTTAAAAATTTATCTCAAGAGGATTTTAGATATTTTCAATGAAGTTATTACATAGTTTTAACAAAGCTACCATCAACCCCATTGGAACAGGAATTAAACCCAAGATTGTCCTAAAAACACTCCATCCAAAGTTACACCAAGTCAAAGAACCAGTTCTGGGTGGGGAGACCTGATTAAACACAGTCAGACTCAATGTACAATCTTGGGAGTCAGCCAACTAATATCTGGAAACTAGATCATGTGGGAAGTAGCCTTGTCCCTGGCTTATCTAAATATCCTAAATCATTCTCAGCACCCTATCAAGTATAATCACCTTCAATGAGAAATACAGGTACAAGATGAACTCTCTCTACTGCCGAGTAAACAATTTCTTAAAACCTTATATAGTAAGAAGTATTGTGTCTAATGAGATGCTACATATTTTCATAGCTCTCTATGAAGAAACGGTTGGCAGATCAGGATTCTGGAAATTAAAATGCAGAATTTCTCTGGCCTCCGTATGTTACCTCCCATCAGTAAGAGAGAATGCAGTGGCAATTCAGAAATCTTTCTGAAAAAAGTTGCACTCAAAACTTCATTTTCATTCTGTAATTTAAGACTTTGAGAAAATAACTGTATACAACAAATAGTAAGATTATACTCTTAGTGGTGATTTACTTTTGATTCTTCTTTGGATAGAAATTTTCCCCCTCCCCTTTTGGACCCATTGAGATATTCGGCATTTCTCTTACCCCATTCAATTTCACTGCTCAACAGGTTGTTCTTCATTCCCCATCTCATTCAATTTACATGATTTTCAGACTGCTTTCTTCTTACAATTACCGCTCCAAGCCTTAGGTGGGTGGCTTATAATCAACATATCTTGTAATTGAAACAACTCTGTAGCAAGAAAGCTTGTTAGAATTAAAAACAAAGTGCAATGGATTGTAAATTTATCAAAAGTCAGGGTCCCTCACACTAATGTTTTTTAATTCGTATTATTAAAAAAAAAAGTTTGAAATCATCCCAGTTTTTTTCCATTAAACCTTCCATCAGGCTTTTCAGAGCCAAGTATGCGTCCTTTCACTCACTGAAATACATGCGATCAGCACTTCGTAATACAGCACTCTGAAAAACAGAAGCACCTTTCTCATGGTTTGTCTCTCATCTCTTTTTCTAGACTAATGTAAAAGTTAGGTACATTATGTGTATGTATATATATATTTATTTAGTAACTAAGCAGACTTTGAATCCATTTGCTCCATCACACAGACTCACTGTCTTTTTTAAGCCGTGAGAGAACACCACTGCTAGCAGGGACAAAGTCAAATTGGTTACATCGTGTACTGAGAACTCAAGCATTTCAACAATGCAGTACTCCACCTGCATGCTCAGTTACGTTATTTGCCTAATGCATGGATTTTTATTTTTTTCTGTGTTTTGATCTAGCTCAGCAACTCAACATCTGTAACTTTTTTATTATTATTATTATTTCGCATGGATAAAGCATATGAAAACCTTTTATCACTGCATAATAGCTATTCAATAACTCTTCCGAGGCCTGCATTTTTATTTTTTTATTTTTTTGCCAAGGACCACTTAAAGGAGGCAACAAACCACCTCTATGCCTTTTGGTGTTGGTATGTCTTCTTCACAACATGTAAATCGGAGAACAAATGCTACATGTACCCTAAAAAGCCAGGAAAATATGGGCTCTCACACAGGAACTGAGTATCTGAGATACTGGTGAAGTCTAGCAAAAAATCTACTTGTGGTCCAAACTGAAATCCATCATTTGAAAAATCCTGCTCTGCAATAATAAAAATGTACTCTGTGGGTTTCTATTTCTAAAATAGAGTATACCATAATCCTCTCAGTTAAGCACAAACAATTGAAAATGCCAAGTGTTTCAGAACTAGGTATTATCAGAATCAAGAACACTTTCCACTTAAAAATTGATAGAAATAATAGCCACAGAATGAAATCTTGTTTAAATCTTTATTATCCTCCCATTCCTCAGGAATTTAAAACAGTGAATCTTAGAACTATGTTATAATTTCATTTAGATTAATACACAAACTTGTTTTGCTCTTAGTAGCAGATGTTCCAGGAACAAAAAGCAAGGACAGTGACACCTACCCCAGGCATTTCTCATTTGTGCCAAACAAGGAAAAATCCAGTCTTCCTGCTCAGTTTTTGGTTTTGCATACACTCCTTTCTCAGGCATGCAGAGACACCTACAGCCACGTAGTCTGAGACAAACTGCCAACACAGCACCTTTCCTCAGAGACAACAAGAAGAAAGCTGCAAAGCGCTTATGTTATACTCGCCCTCATAGCAACCTGCTGGCCATCTAAATTGTGAGATGTGCTTTAGGAAAGGTCAGCCCTACTTCAGGTGCGCAGATCTATTACACTTCATATCGGCAATAGCTCAGTCACAGGGGTCATCCTTCCCTTCCGCTAAAGGGATCTCTGTGGTCTGCCCCAGAGACAGACTACATTCAGCACCAAGATGAAGTTACAAGCCTAACAGTCAGCATTTATGGCCCCACCACTGTGTCCAGCTTTCTACTCTGGACAAGTCATACAGCACAAATTTGGGTGTTGATGCAATGGAATATTTGAGGCAGAAAAAAAAATATTTTTCTTCTTCCACAAATTGTAGTATAATTCCTGTTGTTAGAGAAATCAGGGGCTTTTTGCAAGTACTCATATAATCTAATAATGCAAATTAGACTAGATTAAAAAAATGATAAAAACAGCATGGAACTATCAGCTCACTTGTTAATGAATGTCACATGAAGCCTACTTTGGTCTCATGGAAAAAAGTGAAATTATGTGTGATCATAATAAAAGATGTGTTCATATTGGAATGTCTAGATTTTGACTCAAAGAACAGCTAACATACTCTGTTCCTTTTAATATCAGCCCTTTTTTTCTCTTATACGATTTTGTAAAATGGTTCTGCTATTAATCATATGAATGTTATTACCTAAACTTTTTTTTTTTTTTTTAAGTAGCAGAGGATATACAAGGTTTCATTTTTCATTTGCTTTCATATGTCAAGGGCAGCCAGTACAACAGAAAAATACAACATGATCCATGGGTATTTATGGTGGTACATGCTTCATAATTTATCCTAACAAAGTTACTACAGCACAAAATAGAATTAACAAGGTCAAGGGTAATTTAGTTGATATGTCATTGCATACTAATTTTAAAAGGTCTTTTAAAATAGTATAATAGCTCATTCAAAAAGTTCAGATTCAGATCTTCTGGCAAGAGACAAAGCAGTGCACACCTGAAAGGGGGCTGTTTTGAAATTTTCCATGTGGAAGAGAAGGGGGGACCTTCACCCCCTCCACACCCCCTTTTAAAACCAAACACTCTGAGGTCTACTTTTCTGGTCACAGCAGCACAGCTTGGTACTGGTTTCAAACCAGCTCCTGCGGGAGCATTAGGCTAATGGCTTCACCTCCTCAGCTCAGTGATCCTGTCTGCAAGACGGGGTATGAAACCAAACATCAGCTTACAAGTGTTCTGTAAGTAAATATCTGTGGAGCACTATGAAGATAAAAAGCTTAATTACTTAATTACATGTTATGATGCTAAGAAATATTTCTAGCTGAATGATTCCTAGCTGAACACCAACTAAAATAGCAACCTTTGATTTTAACAACTGTTAACAGGGAGTAAGTTGCCAGACAGTTAAATAGGACTTGGTAACATACAGGTAACTTTATTCCCTTTTCTCATCCTCCTTTCCAGAGTATAGAGTCTTACATCCTACTTTTCCAATCTGATTTCTAAGCAATCAGTCAGCTTTAGCACTCAGGAGCATCAGTCAGCACAAGAGGCTTGCACCTCATGGAGGGCAGCAGAAACAAGAAAATGTTGAGTCTGACCGCTGTTGCTGTTATGTTAGCTCCTGTGCTTGAGTAGAGAGTGGTACAGTCAGTAAGTTTTCATTGTTAGTTTTATTCAGTATGTATACACCAGAAATGGTAAAAATCTATGTTTGGAAAGACAAGAAAGAATTTTCCATGTCTGGCATACTTTATTACTGACTAAAGAGCATCCAACAAACCCTGAGCATTGGTCTATTAAAAATAAAAGCAATTAAAAATAGAAGAGAACACCATTCAAAATACTTTAATACTGTTTGCAGAAGGCTCATCTGCAAGTGGATCTGGCAAGTGAACCAAATATTGGAGTGGAACCATTTGTGCAACACAGAATGGTGAGGAAACTTGAAAGAAGAAATTTTTGAGCTTGCTTCACAGAGGAATTGTCACATAAAAGCCATCCCACCATTGCATTCAAAATCCTGGTCAGACAACCCACATAAAACAAAGTCATTCTCTTAATTTCTCTGTCAAGTTTAATTTCAATAAAACTTTATCATAGTCTGTGTAAACCCTGTTGGTTCTATCCCCGGTCAGTTCTTCACAACTTCCCAATAATTGGCAGTTGGGTTTGTGAACTTGAACAGAAAATAAGTTCATTCATTTATTTTACAACATCAGGGTTACAACCATTATCTTCAAATTCTATACAGAATACCCAAAGGCTTACCAGAGAATGTCATCATTTTATTATCATAATTTTGATTTCATCCTTCTGTGAGAAAATTCAGTAAACAAATAATTTAGAAATGAAAGAATTAGTAAGAAGAATATGTATCCCAGGAACAAACTGCAACACACGCTGTTGAAACAGACTAAACATGTTTGTCCTTTGGCTTTAATAAGTGCAACTTCACTTGTAATTTCCCAATAATTTGATATTCAGACGTGTTCAGAAAGACCCAATCAAACAAGGGTTTATCCTCAAGGGGAACTGCCGCTCTGCTGAGGAAATGAAGCAAATCAAAGCTTTCAAAAGCAGATTCATTTTGAGGCAGCAGAGTGAGGGGTGTACCCTCCTCATGCACAGAGAGAGGTGTGGGAGGTTGATGTTGCAGAAAAATGCTGAGATTTTATTTAACTAAAAGTTAAAACCATCAGTTTGTTTGCAAACTGAAGGCGTCTTGTTAAAAAGCATGACACGTCCAAGGCTTTATGAAAACATTTTGTTGTATTTGCAGTGAGGAGAAGTCAAGTTATCTCAGATTCCCCACTGCTGAATGAACCAAGTCATTAAACTGGCATTTGCATTGAAAGGCTTTTCACAGGGCTTTCTGTCAGGCCTTTCAAGCAGGAATGAAATGAATGAGGGCCAGCTTACAAATGATGCATTGTTGAATGTATGTGGGAGCAAACAGCCACCATTGTGAGTGCAGGTGGGAAAGAAAAATGAATAGACAAGGAAGCTTACGGAGATGGAGAATCTCATTATTGATGGACTATGTGCATGTCTTTAATGAAGTCTGAAGACAGCAAGACCCAGTAAAAGATGGATTTTCCCTTGATCCTCCTCTTCAGAAATTAAGTTGATAGAATAGGCGATGCTGAAACATCTCAAAGATTATATTTGCTTCTCTTTCATCATTATAATACTAATTAAGATCCAGAAAGACTCTTCCTTTAACAATCTCAAAGCACTTTTCAGAACTCAACTCCATTTCTTACAGAAAAACCCTCACAGCTCCTCATTCAGAGGAGGAAAGTGACGCTTAAGCTACCCATAGCATGCAAGAATGACAACTTAAAACCTGGGGGTTTTAATTCCACTCATTTAAGAAAGGAATTGCACAGTAAAGAGAAATGAAGACTAAAGTAGGATGCAACAATTGCCCTAACATTAAAAGTTTAAACAAACAGCAAAATCATCAGAAGCAACAGATGCTTCAATAATACCACATGGAAAATACTATCTGTGTCACAATCTTTCTCTATAAGTAGTCCCAGATAGTCTTTCACCATATTCTTCACATCTGCTTCATCACTTCTCTCCTGTTGTCTGGCGGGAGCATTTATCCATGTCTTCCACCCTGAAAAGGCACTCCCAATCTCATTTGAAAATGTTTCTTGGTCATTGTTTTCTCCCTCCTCCTTTTTGTTTTCTGCTTAGACAGTATCTTAGGACTTAGTTTCTGCATCACCTACTATTAGTCTCTTTCAGTTCAAATTTTTAAGCCATTCCAGGTCACAATTTAAAATGAAAATGCTTAATTATACATACTTTTCAGCTTATAAACTTTTTATACTATTCCTAAGAACATCGTTACCTTCACTTGATTCTTAAAATCTGCCCATATTTCTCCATGTCTCCAGAGATCCTGAATACTTTCCAGCTTTCCTCCAGGCTAATAATCATGTTAAACAGCATGGGACCAGGAACCGAGCCTCAATAGGTTATAGTAGAAATACACTTGCAATAACATTTTGAGATGACCAAGCATTTCTGACAGAATCAACATGCAGTGTTAACTCTGTAATATTGTATTTAAAGTGTGACAGCAACATCCTAAAAAGACTTACAACAGCCTAGTGACATGTTTCTGCCATAACACATGTAATACAAAGTCACCTGAGCTACCACCATTTTAACTTGCACCGAAGGTACCATCAGAGCTGTACCAGCACTCTACCCCTGACAGGAAGCCCCGTGAACAGCTGAACACTTGACCCAACTTTTACCCCCACTAGAAGAACCAACAAATCCCTGAAATCAAAGCGCTATCTTAGACCTAAAGTCACAAAAGTAGCATATGCTGTGAATCCCAGTCTCAGATAAGCACCTAGGGCATCTGAAGAGGATTCAGACATACCTCTGCATACCTTGCATGTCTCAGCTTTGAAACAATTATGAATCACATTTACTGCTGATCTCCGTGCCTTTTGGATTATGCAAATCTCATCTGGGATTAACAAGTGAATAAGAGACTTCCAATTTATAGAACTTCAAACAAAGCACATTCAGATACACTTGGAATTTGATTAAAAATACAAAGATAGCTTAACTGTTCTTAATGTTTTTAACAAAAACAAAATTGTATTGATTAGAAATAATCATATTACCTTTTCACATTTAAGTCACAAGTATTGAGTCAGACATTCACTCATTGTTGTTCTTAATTATTTTTTACAACACAATTAGCCTTCTTCTAGAATTCCCATAACGTATCAAGATTTATGACATACCAATATTACAGATGACTTATCCAGGTAAGTTTTAAAATAGATGCAAGAATTTCAGTCCAAATACCTTGCTGGAACTCAAAGAATAAGAACAGATACAGTCTACTAGGAAACTGATAAATAATTGATTATCTGTTAACTACATAAATTGGCCCTTCTCCAAAGGAAAAAAAAATATTTAAGACATTCATCTTACTGAATTATTATTGACAATACTACTGGTTCCACAGTTAGATTTATATTTTCTTTTATCCCTAAGACATACATGTTTATATATATAAAATATATTTCACATTTAAAAATTTCTTTACTTCATCCTTCTCTTAATCACCTTGAGATACCTCACTGTCATTTTATATTATTGTTTATCATCTATAGTTCCTAGAAAAGAAGTACCTTAAGACTTAGTTTCATTTTCCCTACTAACCCATAGAAAAGACTACATAATTATCATAATTATAAAATATTCTAAAAACATTTCCCAAGCATCAGTTATAAGCTTATAAACTCCCTCTCCTAGTTTAGGAATCTCATCTGCTTTCAACTGTATCTAGCTACATTAAAAACCTGGTATAGTTTATATTGTTGGTGTTTGTTTTTGCATGTAAGTGGCAATCCTATTAGACAAAATCATTTTGAGTTCCATTGTGTTTCAGTCTGTCAAGTTTATACTCAGTCTAGAGCTCCCTACTCTGGATATAATTTTATGAACATTGAATTTTTTTAGTCTGTAGAAATACCTATTGATTTATTTTTATTTTTTGCCTGTTTCAGTTTGTTGGTGGTGTGTTTTTTTTTTGTTTTTTTTTTTTTTTTTTTGAGGGGGAGTGGGAGAGACATAGGGAATGTTAGAACGTAGGGGGAACCACACGCCACTGGCAGCATTACAGCACTGGCATATTTAACTTAAACTGAAACTGTCTAGGCCATTTTTCTCCCATCATTTTATAAATGGCTAAGAATTGAATATTCCATTTTCTTTGTGATTTGGCAATTTATAGCAGAATAATAAATACCAGTTATGTTTTATATGTTAGCTCATGAACATGCAAGTATTCTAGATCATTTGCTCCTGAGTTACCAGAAATTTGAAAGTAACATTTATTTTTTTTTTTTAAATGTGAGTGCAACTTGCTTTTCACCCACTTAGTCATTCTTAATAAGGTCATGAATATTTATTTTAACATTTCAATTCCAGAGACTGAAATAGCCATATTTTAGTTACCATTTCATAAAGTTTAAATTTGGAAGTGAGCAATTTCAATTAATCTTGAAAATAATAACAAGAATCATTAAGTTCCTGACACTGAGTTTGACTATTACATGATTCCTCTTTCTACTCTGGCACCCTGATCATTGCCTTTCTCAGTCTTGACTCTTTGATTAATAAAACACTTATTTACCTCATTCCACACACCCTTAGCACTTGAGTAATGAGTTTAAAGAGCTTCTGATTTGTCAAGATTACTTTCTTGGAAAAAATAAAACATCCCTCTGCACTGGGCAGAAGTTGCAAGGCACCGTTTTTCCACCAAAGAGGAACTGAAATATGTTAACACTCTGAGTGCACTTGCTTAGCCATTGATTTTCTATTCACAGAACAAGAGAGATCCAGAACCTCTTGAACAATTTTCTCCCATTCTCTCCTCCGATTTTTCTTTTAGTATTATTTTTAATCAGCATCCATTTAATCTCAACCATTAGCTTTAAGAAATCCCTTTAAGAAATCCCTGTTTTTTAAGCAAGCTGTATTTCACAACCATAAGACATTAATTTCTTCTGCTGTCTACCACTTTCTTGATAAAGATTTTTTGTTCACCCGAATATAAAATTTCAGGAAAGGATTTTCCGTCTTCTGGGCATATATATTGGTATAATAGGTGTAGCATACCAAGAGACCATATACAAGACTATAATAGTCAACTACTATACAGGACACCAATTAAAGTAACCCATAGCCCTGAAAAAAAATGCTGACCCACGCCCTCACAAAAGCACAAGAAGTTTGGAAAAAATGGTAGATTAGAAGTCATTATCTTCATTTGTGCTATAACTATACTGGCTCAGACCTGTACCTGAAGAACAAACCTGACTTCTCTTCCAAATGTTCTTCAGTTTGCTTCCCCAGAAATCCACCTGGTCAACTCTGCTCATCCAAAAACTACTTGGCAACTAATCTTTGTAGTCAGGCCTTTGTGCCACAACTTTTTATGAACTGGTAGAAAATTACTTCCTTATGCCTAGTTTCAGCCCACACAGCTGGTATCACAGCATTACTCTTTTGTGTATACTCCTCAAGATGAGTCTTGTCTTCAGCAAGGTCCAACTGCAAAGACCATACCATTGACATTTTGTAAAACAGTGTTTTAATACCCAAAGTCTACTCCACTACATAAAGCTGAATTTCATAAAAATATCAGAATTTAAGCTCTTCATTTCTAAGCTCAAACATACCCATTTTTCTTGCTTTTGATATATTATGTATTTCAGACAGACATTATTCATGGATTTTATTATGCTCCTTCAGCTCCTGCACATACACACCCCATTTATCTGTAATCCCTGTTGTTAGGCATTCTGAATTATTTTTATTTTTTAGCTTACATTAATAGTTCTGTTTCTTACTACATAGCCCACAGAGTTAAAAAAAGCCTTCAACATTCATATCATCTGCGCTTTAAACTGTACCTTTCACCTCAGAATCACAGGGAGAAGCTCAGAAAAAAACAGGTTCAAGTAAATAAAATGTTAAATTCTGTCAGATTAACAAGTCACTAACTGTAAAGATCCAACAGCACCGAGTGTAGATCTCTTCAACAACAGTTAATAGCAATTTACTGAAAGCAACACCTGGGAACCCACAGACTTGACAGTCTGACAGAAGATACAGAAAGGATGGAAAGGCAACAAAATAGAAAGGACTTCGTTACCAATGCTGCCATCTGTTTTTAGTGCATCATAGGTGTTTTAAATAAAAAGTAGCTAAGATCTTTAAATCACAAATTTATTAGAACATATGTTGATGACACACCATGCACCAGTTACCCAGGTGGTATCAACCGCTCACTGAGACAATGTGGCCCTCACAAGATGAGGGGGACCAAGCAGCAACAGCTCTTGAGCACCTACAGGCCAAAAGCTGTCACCTATATTTAGGTGCAGGTATAACCTGCAAAGTCAAAGACCACTGCATCTCAGAATAAGTACAGAAATGGGATGCAATCTGCCTTTAAAAGTGGGTTCACAACCCCCTTAAGCCAACTGAAGTGTAGGTTTTTGCAGGCAAAGTATTAAGTGTAGAGACATGCAGTAAAACAGGTCAGTTTGCTGCAGATCACTGACCAGGTCACTCTTCCATTAGATTAGCTAATTAATCTGATTATTCTTGCAGCCATGTAAATGTGGCACAACACAAAATCAATAGTAGAAACATAGGTAGAAGGAAAAAGACCACCCTTCAGCAGCAGTCAGTCTTCACCCAAGTGTGTAACTGGTGCCATTTGTCACTTCAAGCCAGCGCAGACCCTGTAAAGTAGCAAATCAAACCACTGCCTCGTGCTTCTGCCCTACCAGTTCTTGTGCATCATTCAGACACCGCAGCATATGCTCCGTCTGAGAGTTAACCAAACAAAACAAGCCGCTTTACCTGCTGCTTGTTCCCTAAGCTCGTTCAACAAGTGGACGTACAAGGAGGTCCCATTGCTTGCGGGCAGGAGGGGCTCACGAGGACACATCCCTCTCCCACTCACTGATTCTCCTTCCCTCTGTGCTCACTCGGTGAGCACAGAACAGGAACCCTGAGGCAGTACTGAAACCCCAGCATCAAGCCATCCTGGTGATTATGACCTTCCTTGCAAAATCATTATAAAACATTCACAGATTATATTTATCTTCTGAAAGGGACATTTTTAGCATTATAAACACTGTGGTTCATTACAGTTGCCATGACCCCGCTACAATTAACCTTGGTTACATTTCCAATGCACAGGATCTATCACCGCCTTTTTTTTTTTTTAATAGTGAAGCCTGTTATTCAGGGTAAGAGAAAGCTATTTTAAAAAAAAGTAAAACAGTCACTGTGTATAAAGTTAAGGTTTTTTAACCATTTGTTTTAAAATCCTATTTCAGAATTTGTCCTTGTCAGTATAGAGGGTGCAATAAAGATCATTCCAGCCACAATAACAAGCAGCTTCAGAGGATAATAGAGCAAGACACCAGTATTACACATGAAAGTGCTTCAGACTAAGCTGAGTTCCCCTAAACACTTATCAACTTTGATTTAGACAGAAAAAAAAATAAACAAGACAATTATTTCATTTTCTATTTGCTATTTTGAACCAAATGTCCACATTCACAAGCCAACACATCTCTTTATACCACAAGGACTGATGAACTAAGGGTTGGTTTTATAGTTAAACTAATAATTGATAAGTACCTTTGTTTTTTTTTTAAATGAGCTCTTTGCTCTGAACATTGCTTTGATTCCTATTTACCAGTAATTTAGTGCAGTTGATTCTGTAAGCTCTTCAACATAGCATTTTACTTCACAAGTACACTGCTTGGAGTCAATGGAACCAATCAATTGCAAAATCAGGCACAGCAGTTTTGTTGAGAATTAAGTTATCTGCAACATTAAACCATGGTGCGAGAAGTGGTAAATTCCTTGCTGACGGAAATGGCCACTTTACTTGTGCTGTGGAGAGAACACTAATGCTGAGACTTGTTTACATGTACTATGAGATGGCAAAGCAGCCAGATTTTGACCTAACTTTTTCAAGTTTTTTTTTAAAAAAACACTTAAACATGCAGATTAAGTTAAACCATTTGTGATACTGAAATATCACAACATCAACTTTACGCTCAAGCTATTCCTTTCCTGCTTAAATTACTATATTTAAAAGAATAAGTTCCTGCTGTAAGAAAAGAGATGAAAATTGGAATTCTTTAAAACTCTGCTATGATTCTCTGCAGTGCTTGCTGTAGACGAAGCAGAAGCAGCAATGTACAGAAGGACCTGGAAAATGACTACGTTACACCATTCACTGAGTGGAAGAAAAGTTAATTTCATACAGGGTCAGCTATCTCATTGGCACTGCTTTTCTGGTTTTGTTCCATCTGGAGTATGGTAATTCCTGTTCTTTTTCTCTTTTGTCGCGTATTACCAGTGACTAAATTATGTTAGACATATGCAGGTGGCTCTCATTGGCATCAGTAGACACAAGCTTTCATCTGAGGGAAATGCTGATTTTTACGAACAGCAAAAGACACTCATTGGTCTTAAATTAAGAAACAGGTGTGGCACACATCAGTATTCAGACACATCTGTGATATGTAAAGTAAGCAGAATAGATTTGAGAACAAGAACATGTGCCTGTTCTGTGGCAAATGCAAACTGTGGTGAGTCCAGCTAAACTAAAGCAATTATTTGCCCAATGAAGCAATGCAAGCTTACTCCAGCTGTTAACAATCCACAAAGCATACTCAAAGCAGTGGTTTTGTAACTTATCAGCGGAGAAACAGATCACAAGGAGTTATACTCTCACTGGCAAAAGTTCAGATCCACCAGCACAGCTGAGAAATAAAGATGAATCCAAACAAAGCAGTGAGGCATCAGGACTTGCAAAGCTGAATGCAGGGACATGGGGTGGTCAAGAGAGCTCCCGAGTAACTGATTTGCCAGAGGCTGAAGTCACTGCTGCCCTTTGCAAATCAATGGTCTCTCTCAAAGCACTTCTTGACCAAGGCTTTGGTTAATTCTTGAAATCTGACTCGTCTGCCTGTATTTTGCATACCAATAGTCACTAGCATATACTCAAATTTCTTACATACCTGTACACACACTGGAGGTATGATGCCATGACATATTTGCAGATTACACTGCTGATCGTAACAGCTAGCAAGGGCAAAAAAGTTCTTTGCATAAAGCAGCCTTGTCAGTGTGCGGATCCTAAGGGCAATTTATGACCACAGAGGCCAAGCTTGTCCTCCTTTGTAGTAGATAAAGTTGAGCAAGTATTTAACCAGGTCAAAAGCAACTCACCTCATTAAATTCCACACACACGCACCACTTCTTTCTCTCCCTGTTCCTTGCTTATTCTCTCAGAATATGCTTTCTGGAAAAAGAATAAGGTATGCTCATTTCATGGGATATGCACCAATTGTTTTTTTTTTTTTTTTTTTTTTAAGGTCAGCTAATATTTACGAGGTTTTCAAATGAATCTGCTGTTTTATTAGGTGAGATGCCTGTCCCTGGCATGTCTCAAAGCAAAACAAAAAAATCGCGAAACCCCAGCCTGTGCTCCACAAACACTCCCAGCCACCCTTTCCTGGCACAAAGGGGCCTTGTACATTCAGTGGTACATTGATGCTCCAGTGCTCTATCATGTACTTCTTCCACAGGAAAGTTCATGATCATAAGAATGGGCATGTGAACAAATCCAGCTAAGAATTAACCATAATACAGGCAAAAAGCAGACAATATAATCTTAACTTCTTCACAGTTCTTCTAACATACCCAAGCTGGAAAAAAAAATATTGCTACTCCAACCTTGAATAGACAGTATTTTACTGCCCATACCATCAGCCCAGCATCAAGTTTCTGTCCATATATCTTCCCTTCCTTATATTCCCATTGTTTTAATTTCTGATTTTCCTAAACAGCAAACCCAGCAAGTCTTTTCCATCTCAACCCTAATATATCAACATATTTTATGAAATGCAAAATACATTTAGTTTTATGTGCTCCATTTTTAGTAGCATTTGCAAGCAGATGCCAGTATGGATCCAGATGAGTGATGCATACCACTGACCCTGCCCATAGTCTAAAATTATTTCCCATTTACCCAAGTAAAATGGAACAGGGAGAGAGAAAGACTACAATAACAGCCTATTAAATTAAAACAAAGCTTCTACATAACGTTTGGTGCCACCACCACAAGTATGTAGATTTCCCAGTGGCTTATTGAACTTAAAGCAATTATGGTCTTACTCATTTTCATCAAAACTGAAGATTGTTTCTGGCCTGTAGGTTCTCTGCCATACTTTCAGTTTTCTTGACTGTGTCATGTCCCCCTCCCTCCTTCCCCCCCCTCCCCCCCCCCCCCCATAACATTTCCCATCTTTACAAATTTTTGCAGAAGAAATCCATTCTGTAAAGCTTCCCCCAGCGAAACTTCTGCATAGGACAGTAGGTTAGACCTAAGCCCTTCTGTCTTTCCTAAACATTCATACTGTTGATTGCACATCTTTTATTTTAAGGTCTCCAGTTGAGCCTGTTACAGCAGTAGGTTTTTCTTCTGTATTAACCATCCAGAACAACAACAAAAAAAAACCCTGTAAGTTTAAATCACTGTTTCCAGTCAATTAACGTGATTACCCTAAGAATCACTATATTAACTAACTATCTTTCCAAACGGGTCAGCAGTAGGAAAAAACCAGCAGAAATGGAGGAACAAATGGGGAAGAAAAACATTATTTGATACAATTGAGTACTTTCACAGTAAGATTAATTATCTGTATTATAAAAAAGATCCAACACTAGAAATATTTACCTTTAGGGATAGGCTTAAACACACAGATCTGATGAGTAAACAAAGCCCTCTCCTTCTAGCTTGACTGCCAAATACAAGGGTTGTCCCCCTCATACCCAAACTTCCACCAGGTCTCTTTTTTATCCTTAGGCAGCATAGGCAAACCAGACCTCAGATGCTGTTCGTTTAACTGCTAAGATGAGCGAACAGCAATAATCAAGTGATGAGTTGGAAGCAGTGTCCACAGCAACATTTTGTACCTCACTATCTATGAAAAGAAGGACAGTAGCAATCAAAGCATTTCTGTTCCCACTGGTGGAAGAGAAGAGAAGAGAGATCAACAAGCAGCCCGCTGCAATCTGTAACATGCTTTAACAAACAGTACCGTATCAACCATCATCACTGGAACTCTTCCCATTAATTCAAAGGCCAAGATAAGGCTTTAATAAAATATATAAAGGAATGCTCTTAGCCACCACAATCTCCTCTGATGAAATTGTCGACTAAAGCTTCTATTGGTTCTCACTGCCATTCTGCCATTAGTTCAGTATCGTCAAGTGAGGCAGCTGGACTCTGTTCTGGCTCATGCAGCTTCATATCTAATTAAGTTTCATTTATAGAATCAAACTCCTCCAGTGGTTATAACCTTGTAGAAAACAGAGTCATTGACTTGCAGAAGTCTTTTTACTAGTATTTGTGACAAAGAAAAATACCTACTTTTATACTGTCAGTTTTCAAGGCAAATTTGCACTACTAGGTCATTCACCACAGTCACTCTGTGATATGGAATTATTCCTTAATATGTAGCTTCAACTCTTTCCCAGAGATTTATTTTGGCAGCACAGGTGGCCCTTGCTTTCTATATTCAGCAGCTCTTATGCTGATAATGGAAGAGTTGCTGGAAGCCTTTAATGGAAGAGGTAAAGTTACACTCTCCTTCTGAAATACTGCATCAAGTTCCCAGTTCTCAGTTCACCAGAAATAAGAAGGCAACAATTTATGCTTGAACTTTTTTTAACACACAAATTAGTACATTACACAAATTAGTAATTACTACATTATTGGAGACAGTATTATATTAGAAAACTAATTTTAAACTATAAGTGGAATCTTTCATTTGTACATTTGTGACCACAAGCAAGCCATAAATACATTTTTGGTGAAAACAGTATTTTTTTAAGTAAATAAAATACAAATGTTGCTGCCATGATATTTGCTAACTTTCTAATTCACGTTCCTGAATATTTTAACCAAAAAACAACAGAAAATAGAATGGTGACTAAATGTGCATTTTATTTTATATATAAAGAAATAAGTCAAAGTATCTTATATTGTAGAAACAGAGAGTAAGGGGACACTTAAAAAATGGTAAATAGACAAATATTTTTTAAAAAAAATCAGTCAAGAGAGCCACAGTCCCTGGTGTGCTCTTATTTTCATAACTGCATGGGGAAACCAGATGATGAAAAAGCTTCAGACTTCTCAAATTTCTGGAATGATCAATACTTTATAAAAGAGGTTTACCAGAGCATTCAACACAAAGCCAATTTTAATAAAGCTGTTTGTCCCCAAGGAGGTCATTAACTGAATATAACTATTAAAGAATTTGATTTTTAATATTCAATTGCAACAGTGTAAAAATTAGGAAAATAATTCTTGAATTATGATTTTTCCTACATCCTCACTGATGAAGTTTTACACAAGTAAAATATTTCCCTTTTTAGTTTGATTTTCCCCATCTTCAAAATAAAGGTGCCTACACTAAAGCAGAAGTGTTGTGAGAACAAATTAATCTACACAGAGCTTTGGACATCTTACATTTCAAACCTCTCGATACATCCTGCTAGATTAATCTTATTATCCTTTTCTAAATATAAGTAAGTGTTAAATCAGAAAATCTACCAATATTTGAAATCATTTGGATAAGGGATAGGTTGCTTTATTATTTTTTTTAAATTCTCTGTAGAATATTAGCTAAACATCAAATATAATTTGTGGTAATAAAAGGACTTAGTATCTCAAAATCATATACTTAACACATTAACACCATAATCCTTTTACATCCCAGGCTATACATAGACATTAAAGTCATCTGCTAATTAATCACAGATTAATGACAACACACAAATCTGACCGAGCTGGAAAACCAGCCAGTACAGTCATACATCACTTATCACCTTTCTGCAGTCAGTTCCAAGTGACACAGACACTTGCTAAGACAGGGAGACGTTTAATGCAAAAGCTACGTGTTATGACTGACATGTACAAGCAAAAATACTACATCCAAATATATTCACAATTTCTCTTCAAAAAGTTTTAGTTCGGTCATGACATGATAGATCTTCATGCAAACAATGTGAACCGAGTCAGGAATTTGCAAATTCATACTCTTGGAAGATATTGTGGGATTTGTTCTCATTTTTTTATTACCACTACACAATTTTCTTTGACTGCAACATGTCTGGCATTAATAAATTCCTGCTGTTTGATGCAGGCTAATGAGGCCTAGTGCCCACTTTAATATTTCAAATAAGTTATGTCTTATGGTTGAGTCAATAAGAAGTATCCAGAGGCACTAGAAACACTTAACTATTGCAACAGAGTTGTATGAGGGCCAATTTACTTTGCTTCCCTAGTGTCTCTGAGGAAATCACTCCCTTCTGTGTCATTTTCCTGTTTTAGCTTTATTTCAGGGTCTTCATTCTCTACAGGACAACATATTAGAAAAGCACTTTTTCTATGTTTATTTAAAATATGAATACTAGTAGCCTAGCAGCATTATTTTTTTTTAAATTAAATACAATGCTGAATTAAACAAGCCATTTTAACAAGCAAATTATAGAGTCTGACGGTGAGTATTAAAAGTGTACCGTATTACAGGTATTAGGGTGAGACATATTGGCAGATTTTAGTAAAACATTAGTTACAGGAAATGAAATAATATCTAACGGTAGATAGCGACTTTGAAAATCTGTATTGGCATAGCTGCTTTGAAGATAACTTAGGCATGTCCTGATGCAACTTTGAGATGTTGCTTCTAAAATATAACCGTTGGCATTGACAATAGTCCAGAAATGCCCTGAGCACATGGAACTCTCAGGAGAGCACCAGCCCTGGAGCTGCACAAGCACCTCCTCAACAAGTGAGATCAAACTTCCAAGAACCCACTATGCTGATATGTCTGGCAGCCAGCGCTTGGGGTTTTAGCTTTGCTGGAAGTACAGGATGATTCTGCGTTTGGAGAAGGGACCTGGGCATTGTCAAGGGCAGAGCTCATGGGGCTTCTTCCGCTGAGAAGATGGAAGCATCTATCAAGTTACTGCCAGCACAGGGGCTATCAAAAGCACCAGCCATGTTTTCCTTGGAGGTGCTGTGCTTATTACCAGCTTGTGATGGTACAACCAGAAAACACTGTCAGCTACTTTTGATCCAGCACAACAACATTTATCCCTACCTAAGGAAGAAAAGTAGCTGACCACTTGAGGTGGATTCCTCAGGAACTGTTACAGGCTGATGCACTCAATTACTAGCTGTGGGTATATTTCAAGAAGGGGGAAGCTGTTCAGGTTGCAGTCCTGTTGGGCTGAAAGTCAAGTTTTACAGACATGTTGCATTAGCCATTGCTGTTGGGGGAACCTCTATTTCAGAAACAGTAGGGTGAGACTGCTCATATTTGACGTCATTTAGGAAAGTAACAGATATGTTGCCCATATACTAGCAGCAGTGAGCACCTACTAAACTACTGGTGACAGAAGGGATGGTGAGATGAGTTATATGACTAGAACATGAAAAATTATTTGACTTTTCGGGGGTGGGGTTGCTTGTGTGTTTTTTTGCTGTTGTGGTTTTTGTTTTTGAGAAAGAGATAGTACTTCTGTAATGAAGAGGGTAATATTCCCCTGAAGATACCTTGAGTATTTCTGACAGCCCTAAAAAGCAAGCCAACATACCAATGAATCCCCAAATCCCTTTTGCCAGATCTGCTTACACCGCCAGAAGACTGTTCTCATCAGCACCAGCAGAACATCATTGGTGCTTCTGAAGCAAAGACCTCTTGCACACAAATTTAAAAGTATACCCAGCAAGAAAGACATAATTAATATTCAAATGGCAGACACAGCCATAGGCAAACTAAAACAGCACCACTAGCAACAGTGTAAGTATTGTGTAACATCATTACACTTCTCACAGCATAACCAGCAACAAGCGTTTCTAACCCAGATAAGCATAAGTACCAGGAATTGTAAAGGGGCAAACAGACTTTTGATAGACTTGCAGAAATAGGATACGGTGAGACAAGTGCAAGTAGTAAAATCTGCAAAGTAACAAAGGATGTGAGATCTATGAAAGACGTTCTGCTGGACGACTTTGGATTCGCTGTTCAAACAGGGAAGATGTTTGGTGAAACCAGAATAAGTCCCCCAGATGAAATGAAATACATCAAAGGAAATGAGATCATACTAATTTTGGGAAAAGGAAGATACAGTACTAATAATGAATGAGGAATGAAAGATGACATGACACTGGTTTCTGTTCAACCTTCCCTCCTTTAAAAGAGCTCCCAAGCAGGTTCATGCCCATCTGCAAATAATACCACCAAGAACTTGCAGCCATCAGTGTCAGTTAAGTGCCATCCCCTTTATCGGGCTGAATACTTGCAGATGAATCAAAATAGGTTGTAATGGACTAACTGCATGAATAAGGATTAAGACCTAGCCATTGGCAATATGTATTGTTAATGAACATCAATTAAAGAAAATGCTGTTTTCAGGGTTGAAACTAAATGGTTTTCCTAACCATTCCCACTGCAGCACTGTAATGCATTTGTGTCTCCACACTAGCTTTGTTTTAAAGCAGAAATATTAAAATTCCTGATAGAGTTTCAACTTCTTGATGGGGAAACAGTAGCAAAAAGTTCCTTCTTCAGTTTGAAGAAAAGTCAGCAAAGAGTTCAGAAATAACTTATTCTGTATAGAAAAACATTCATCTTCATTTGTACTCTAAAATGCTCCAGCAGAAAGGAAAAATACACACTCTGTAGCCTGACAGATGTTAGAGTCCTTGGTCAGGCTGTGACAGATCTAGATTTAAAGGACTGCTTTGTCTCAATCAGAGCACAGATTGCTTGGATTCTCTCAGGAATCCCAAGCCAATAAACAACCCAATAGACTGAAAACAGACTTGATATTTCTCTCAAAGCTGCTGACAAAGATGAAAGTAAAAGTAACAGGTCTCCATGAAAACTTTTGACTTAACAGAAAGTTTATCTGTAAGTTCATACAATTTGTAAATGAAAGCAGAAGCATTAGGTACCGATCACTAAAGAAAGTGATAACCGATTTATGTTTTCTCTGTGTTGTCGGTACAAAGAAAAAGTTTCAGACCAGTTAAAGAATCAGTTTCTGTTCCTTAAGTGAAACTGTCATCATCTGAAATCTGAGTAGGATATTTAGTGTACTTGATACTCTATAGTGTATACACTGAAAAATAGGCATACTCTATAGTTATACACAGAGACAGTTAAGTAGCCAGTTTACTCAACTCTTAAGTTTAAGAGTAAAATTTTAACAACCTGCCACGATAACTCCACAAACTAATCATTACAAGCCCTTTCTACCCTTCCCACATGCAATGAGTTGCCATGTAACAGTCCAAAGGAGAACTAATATTACAAAGTGTAATACAGCGAGAATTACTACTGAAAGTGGAGGAAGTTTTCTTATAAAGGACAAAACTGCACTGAAATGTACTGTTATTAAAAACCCTTTCTTTGCTAAGAACTGATCTGGCCTAAACCTGCTGAGCAGTAGGACCTGACAGAACATCCCGAGCACATTTCCAAGCCACCTCTCATTGCAGTGAAGGAGCTAAACTGAATGCCAAGATGGGGATAAATAAGTCAGTGGAGATACATCCACGTGCATTATGACACGTGTACATTATATATGACACATCATGACCTTAAGTTAAGCAAACTGGAAGACGAAGGGATTCCCCCTCTCCATACCCCTTGAGACTTTCCACTTGTCACTTGCAAGGACAAGTCACGTTTTGCCCCTTTGCAATATATATATATATATATATATATATATATATATATATATATCTTTTTTCTCCAAGGCAAACACTTCACTGTAACACAGTGAACACATGAAGCCACTGCCAACATGCACAAATGTCTTTTGTCAGGTATGATTCGGGGGAAAACTGATGGGCAGGCACAGGCAAAGAAAGAAACCTTGTGCGCTTCAATGAATATTCATTACATCCTCTAATTTATTATCATGTTTACAGCCAAAACTGCCAAGCAAATTACATTCTACATAAGATCCCGAGGGGGTTTTCATTTCCACAGCTTGGACTGGTACCAAAATAAAGCACATTAGAGAAATTGCAATGAGAGTCATTAATATTTAATGGACTAGTAACAGCAGTGCTCCTCATCACAAAGAGGCAGGGCAGGGGAGGGATGGGAAGGATCACTCAGAACTTTGCTCCACAAAATCCTTTTCATTAAACAGGCTGAATTCAAGCAGAAAATGGTCCAGGTGGCTTTAAAAAAAATTAGAAATTACCAACTAATATTTTTTTTCCGGGAGATAATGGACAGTGCACAGGAGAAACTAACATTACAGAAGCAGCACAAAGAATTTGAAACTGCCCATGTATCAGAAAGTATGAGGTGGAGGAAATCTGAAATAATCAGTGTTTGGCAAGTGTAAGCAAGTCAGTCAAGATGACAACTGATATTTCCAGTTCCTAGCACAGGAAGAGTTTCAACCTGCCATGACAAGGGGATGGAACCAAAACACAGGCATCCAGCAGCAGGCAGGCCTTTGCCACACTAACACCAATGGCAGGAACTCCTAACATTTTCCCTACTGATTCAAGATGGACCGCAGAAGCCACACAATCAAGGGTAAGGGATGCATCTTCTCAAGAACTTATTTTCTAAAGAAAGCGAGCATCAAAAACTGCAAAAAACATAGGGAAAAATATTACTGCATCCACAATCCTTTCATATTCTTGTAAATAAAGCTGTGCTTTCAGATTGCAATTGCAACTATGACATATCCTCTGAGCACCAGCGAAGGATGATGAAGGCCATCACATTGCAGACAACCTCCCTTTCCACAGAAAGGCTCCATTCCTTACAGGGCTCTCAGGCATGTGGTCTAATTCTTTGGGTGGTCCTTTGGGGACCCAGGAGCTGGACTTGATGATCCTTGTGGGCCCCTTCCAACTCAGGATATTCTATGACTCCCTATTACTGCCTTTGCCCCTCCTCCACTGTTTCGGTGTTGGTATTCTAAACAATTGGATCATTCCAACTGCTTGGTCCCATGCAGACAAGCTCTGGCATGTTGGTTTGGTGCCTTTTTCATTCAATCTCCTAATCAGTAAGTTCCCATAATACACTCAAATGACTTGAGATACCATTTCCAGTATTCATCCACCATTTTTCTTTTCCCACTTACCTTATACCTCCCTATGGAAAGGATACAAGTCTGGAGCTGTAGGCGCTTATCTGTCTGCTGGACACCCTTCTCTCTGTTAATGCCACCCTCTACAGCAGGTAAATTCTCCCCAGTAAACATGACTGGAAAGGCTGGGGTTTCATCCAACAAGTAACTGTTTTAGACTACCACAGAAAACTTAAAACCTTCACAAACCCTGCTTCTCAGGGCATTAGACACATCTCAGAGAGCTAAAGATTGGGAACAGCAGGAGACACTCTAAATGGCAATGCTTCCTAAGCAAAAAATATCTTCTAGGATGGCACAGAGCAGAATTCACATCATGTTTTTCTTATCTTCTCGTATGACTGTTAATATCTTGTTTATGATGTAGTTTTCCAGACTGCTCGGAAGATTTCACAGCTGGTATGGCTGCCAGTGGAGCTCACAAAGGCGGCTACAAAAAGCACACAGGTCACTGCAAGTTAAGCAATGCAGGTCCCTGGCATCCTTTTGTCATACATTTCACTCCTGCAAGATAAAAGTTTCAAATTCTAAGGAAGAGAAAGAAAAACTGAAAAAAAAAAAGATGCTTTGCCAAGTAGGAATGCATTAGCATAAATAGGCAAGAGATGACAAAATAATTTCTTCTTAGGCAGAGGAGACTAAACTCTGCAAGTTCCCTGGGGTTTACAAACCCCAGGCAGTACTGCTGCCTGCGTTCATTCCCAGTCAGAAAGCTTTCATGCTTTACAAACATTAAAAAGCATGCAGTACGGAGACAATTAAAAGATACCAGAGACTCAAACCTGTGACTCCCCTAAACCAAGAGCTGTAGAACAGGTGCTCACTGGAGATACTCTCCTGGAAAGAAACAGGTGGCAGTGGACAGACAGCAGGCAGCACAGGCATCAGCATTCAGCTTATGCTTCCTACACCCAGCCAAAAAATATGAATAATGCAGGAAAATGAGAAAATTCAAGACAGAGGATTAGACCATTCATCTTCAACCTTATAATTATCTATCTTTCTGACTAATAGTTTTGGAGAAGGGAAAAGAGCTGGCGAATAAATGCACCTAGCTTCTCAACCTCACATACTGAGGCACAAATTAAGTAACTCAAATCCCGGAGAATGATCTTGTGTTGTGATGAAGATACATTGGACCGGGTAGAAGAGGTGTCAGAGAGCTACTGCATCTGATTAGAATTGATTATTAGAGCACGTTACAGGGAACATGACGAGTCTTTCAGAAATATACTGATTTCCCATGGAAAAAGCCATCAATATATCAAATTCTCAGATAATGATTATCAGCAGCAAATTAATATAAAGAAAAATTACCCTTCAGAGTGAAGTTTTCATTCGTCATTTACTTTAGATAGGCATGGCACATGAGGAATGTTTGTGTATAAAATGTTCCTGGTCTAGCAGTACATTCTTGGGAGGGCTAGACAGAAGTTAGGTCAAGGTTACGATTAGGAAAAAGCATTTGAGAATAGGTGTCAACTACAAGTCCCTTCCGGCTCCACTTTTAGCTATGATTGAGGGCAGCATGATGTAGCCTGGGGCCGATACAGAGAGGGACAAACCAACCAGGATTTGCTGCTGCTTGCCAGGTAACTACACAGGGAAGGCTAACTGCGCTCTACCTTAGCTGAGTGTGTGTGTAGGACAAACCATGATTAACGCCCAAAGTCAAACCTGACAGCAGCTATTACATAGTAGATTACACAGAAACATAATGCAAAATTACCAGGCATCTCTCTTAATCAAGCCTCTCTCCTGAACAGTGATCAACACTAATCCCATTGTCATGCTATTATATTAGTAGGCTCAATAAGCTTTCAATTCCCCCACGCCATTTGCATGTACAAAGCTGATGGCTCCTGGCCATTTGGCACATCAAAACTATAGGGACAGAATTCAGACTTTTCCTACAGGTCCTGACCACTAAATCTGTCGGAAAACGAAATCTTAACAGTATATCCCTCAACACATGCAGCTGAGAAACCATTCAGCCTTCTCCACAGATAGCAGCAACAGAACACACTGAGCTAGCACCAACTTGACAATCTGCATTGTACTTGCTGGGTATTTACACCAGAGTGCTTAAACAAGCAAAATGATTGCAGCCACACCACTTAGTTGGCTAAATCCAAATTAAAATTTATGCAAACAAGTGTTGTTTAAGGGAGACTTTATTCCAAATTGAAATTTTATTGTTTTGTCCGGTTATATGCCAAAAAGTTGCTGCAAAATATTTGGAAAAAAATATGAAAAATGTTCTGTAGTTCATACTAATATGGACTTGAATAAAACACACCTAATCTCTAAATGCTAAACATTCATAGCTCACAGATGCTTGTTTTGCTGCTTATGTTTTTTCTTCTGTTTTGTTTTTAATCCAAGTTACTCTTGGAATAATATTTAAGAACACTACAAAAGCAGCTTCTAGTAAGAGGAAATTCGTCAAAAGTTTCTGCTGGAAAAATAAGTACTTAAGAAAATAAGAGTAAATAGACTGGAAACTATCAACTTTTCTGATTTTAAAACACCAGGAAAATATTTTTAATTATTTCTGTGATTAAAAAGGTCACCAACAGTTAACAATGTGGATACTAGATACTAGACATTTGTGTTTACACCTTTAAGAAACCAGTTGCAAGGCAGTAATTAGCCTGCAAATAAGAACAATTTATTAATATACAATCCAACTCAACTTAGACAACTACAATTTCTATTTCATTTCTAGAGATATTTACAACCAAAAATAGGATTCACCATACCATAAAGTTAAGCATGTAAAAAAAATTAAGGTAGTATAAATCATTTGGCAGATGATTACACCCCTTACATAGCCTCTAACGGAACAGGAGGAAGCATTACAACTTAGGCCAGATGCTAAACTTTGAGTTAGGTATATTTAGATGGCACAAATCATGCCATGAAATAGCAATTTCAGTACTGATTGGCAGTTTCCTTCTTCAGGCCTTTTGCAGCAGAACAGTTGTGTTATGCAAGTATAACCTTACACCTCTCCAGAAGAGGAAAGCAGTTCAGTCATAAACAAGGCATAGCATGCCTGAAGTGAATCAAGCTGGGGTAACCAGCTCGAATAAGAGGCACTTCGTTCAAAGATTTTTTTCTTAACTGCTTTAGAAAAAGCTTGTCTGATCCCCAGATCTTAAAATTCATGAACATCTCCATGTTAACCCATCATGCTAGGCTTCATGTATACAATGAAGCTTCGTGCAGCCAATGCAACTCTCAGATTCAAACCTCAGTGAACTACAAAAAATACTTGACTATCATCCCATTCTGAAGCTTTGGACAACAGATGCTTAACTCTCTGTAGTCAAATAACACTGGCCTTAGGTCCCTACCTAGTGCAAGAAAATTCCAGCTATCAGGTATTCCAGCACTCAATAGCACTTCATTATTTTCTCCTTTAACTCTACTCTCCCTACTCCTTTTTGCTTCCAAGGTTCATTTGGACCATAAGAGAGAAGCACCTAACAGCACCTAAGAGCCAAAAGTTAAATCATTTCTCTTGTTCTGTACAGGGTTATGAAAAAAACAAAAAAGCCCAACCCAACATTTAAAACCCTGCAGAGAAAGGAAAAGTTGGGCTGGGATTGTTCACTGGTGTCAGGGCAATGGGCAACCAGCCCCGAGGACCCCCAGCGTGTTCAAGGTCTCTCATCTTTTCACAGCTTATCAATGGAGAAGTGTCAAATATGCATTTGTAGCCTTCAAAAAAGAGAAATCTGGGTGTTTCAGATAAGCCACCAGTAGCAGGTCTCTGCAGGTACTGTGCTGCACTGCTCAGCAAATGAAAGAAAACCCTCATAAGGCAGACAGACACTTCCCATCCTTGGAATGGCTTTTTTTTTTTTTCTTTTCATCCCTTCTTTGGGCAGTCAATCCATGCAACGCTACAACTGACAGCACTGAAGCACATAGTTTAGACACTCAACACCTAAGGAACCATAAAGGACAACGAAGGTGTTCTCAGAGCACGCTGCTGGTTCTGAGACTGGTTATATTTGTAATGACTGAGGCTGCAAACGTACAAGTGTGGTGAAGCAAGTTTGACCGGTCTCAGCTTGCTCCTGCCAGATATACATTCATGTAATGCCAAGCATTCTCAGTACCAGATTAACAAGACAAATCACTCAAATTTTCTAAGCTTACAGAAGTCTGAGAAAAGACAAAGGCAGCCACAGAAATCAACCTCCCTTATCCTTGGAGAAAGCTCCTTTCCTGCATCCTGGAAGTTATAACCATCAGGAAGCTCCTGCTGGCTTTTGTCTGTATTATAGCATTTCTTTTCTTCCTTGTCAAAAAAAAAAAGCCACCCAGCTTGTCAAGTCAGTCCCTCTGTAAATCATTTACTGTGAATGAAGGACTATAAACAAAAATAAACAAAAAAAAAACAACAAAAAAATAAATATGTACCACCCAGAAGGAAAAACAGCAACAAAACAAAAGCATGTTGAGAACAGAAATCCACTTAAGATAATGGCTGAGACCAACAAGAAAGTGGGAAAAAAAAAGCACTATGAAGAAGGGTCTAAAGAATATTTCATTTATTAGTCAGAATAAACTGAAGTGGAAGCAAGCTGGATGAGTTGTTTGTTTTTTTTAAGCTGTAAATCATCATGAAGAGCACTTAGTTCCCCTAGATATTAAGTCAGAGACAGATTATAGCTAAATGTGGGCAGACTGGTTTAAATTAGACAGGATTGGAAAGGGAGGAAGAAAAGGGACATTACAAAGAGTTTGAGAGTGTTCAGTGGACGTTGCTTTTATTCTCTTGGTTCCAGTTAGGAAAGTACTGAAACAACGAAAAAATCTGTATATAATATCTACTGTGCTCAGTCCTGCATAAACAACATGAAGTCATAATACTGCTGCAAAAGCATTTTCTTAAAGAAGTGTAACATTCTCTCTGTTCAAAGTTTCTTATATTTCAATCATCACTCCAAGGTATTTAACTCATTTTCTTGTACAATAAAGTCCCAGCACTGAGTCATTCCTTTTCCTTTCAGATGGATCTATGACAGTTCCCCTGGCTGAAGACAGCCAGAACACTTACAGACAACTGTCCAGCTAGTTTGGGGCTGTTTCCAGAATACTGATTTTTAAGCCCAAGAGGAAAAAACAGGCAAGGCAAATTCTCAGCACTTACTGTAGACATTAACAGAAAAAGGAGAGTTCTGCCAATATGCAGCAGCTTAACTGCAACAGCAGAGCAAGCACAATTCAGTGAGGCTCTGTCCTCAAACTACCAGCCAGATAATGGATGCCATCCAGCCTGATAAACATACAGAGGAGGAAGAATTATAAAAGCATAAAAATACACCTTCCAAAGAAGCCTGGCTTCTCCTCCTGAAAGTAAACTGGAAAGAAACCTGAAAGTGAACTCTTACCACAGAAAAGCTCTCTAGAGTTGAAGACATTTCACTTGCAATTGCATCATGCACCAAAAAGGGGACATCGCAAAGTTGTCCTGAGAGGTTGGTCTGTTGCCTATTGAGCCCTCACCTTCTCAGAAGAGTGGACATCTTCAGTGGAAGTTTTCACTGAAGAAGGCTAGAAAACTGTTTGTAAATATTTAAATATTAAAATCACTTTCATTTCACTGAAGTATTTTGTAAAGACAGCTAATTTCACCTTTTTTTTTTTTGGCATGAAGCCTTGAGGAAGGAGATTGAAAAGCTTCACCTTCCTCCCAAAAAGCACCGAAACTATTCAGTTTGCTCAAAGAAGAACAAGTTCTTCAGATGATTCACATTTGTATGGCTTTTAGAGTTACACATAAATAGTTGGTGGTCAAGCAAGGACTAATTTCAACATCTAAAAAAACCTGAGCAGCTGTTTCTCAATACACTTCTTAAATCCCCATTTAAAGTTTTTTACAAAAGTGCCTTCATTATCTTGACAACCCACTAGTATGCAGCACTAGGTACAAACCACTCATTTTCTTATCTTTCCAAATGAACATTAAACTAAAATCATTTTTTTCATTTAACTGCTGTACCTCCCAAGCACTGACTGTGCCTAGGACACAGCTGTTAGCTATACCTGTATCACAAAAATACCCAAGAGCTTTAAAAACACATCAACAGAAATTCAGACATTGATTACAAGGGTCACTTTTGCATGCCTACATCCCTTACACATCCAAGGGATAAGAAGGTTCCATAAAATATTTAAAAAAAGGTGAGACGCATTAACACATTCTCCCCCATTAGTACTTCCAAAAAACCACTGAAGCAGGCTGGATGCATGCTTAAATCAGCCTTTTGTAGTGTAGTTATAACAATGACATCACCAGGAACAAGAACCACTCTGTCATAATGATTTCTCAGCTTCCAGCAGACTGCTCCTTCCCAGGACAGCGAAGCCCAGAGCCCAGCCAGCTGCAAGCAAACAGGCACCTGCCCCAGCCAGGCTCTGCAGGGCAGCCCCAGCCCTCCAGATCCTCCAGACAGATTAGAGCAGCTTGCCAGAGGGGAGGGTGCTCACTCACATGCAGTATCCTCTCCTCCATCTGCAAAACCCACAGCTAGCCTAACATCTGCAGCTGCCAGTACCTCTGCTCCTCTTCTCCAGTGCTCAGGCAACCAGAGGGCATTTGCCATGCCTTAATCAAAAGTCTGCGTGTATTTAATCAGTGAAAACACTGTTCAAGTTACAACAAAAACAATGGTTTGAAAACCTATCAGCTTCCAACAGATATTGGTTCCTCATTATTAAAAGGGACAAGTGTTAGGAGTTACAGGAGTCTTCTCCCCATACTCCTACACAGTCTTGCCTCCCTAGAGCATAAGCCCTTAGGAACTTATAGCACCTTTCCATTACTTTAGATACTAAAAAAATGGATAGCCTTAATGTAGAAAAGCTAGATATCCTTAAAACACAAGCTTGCATATACTGCATGACTTCCAAAACTAAAGTTCCTCCCCTTACTTTCCCTTAACTTACTATAGGAGAACTTGTACTGCTTTCTTGCTGCTACAACTCTGGATTTCTTATCCATTCACCATGTTCCCCAGAACAAAAAGATGTATTTTTTTTTCATATTACAGATCCTGTATGAATAAAATGGGAAAGTAGAAAAAGATGTTGTCCTACAGAAGAAAAGGAGCAAGCACAACAAAGATCTGCTAATCTGATACAGAATGCTGGTGCAACTCCAGTTTTGAACCCATAAAGATTCAACAACTAACAGCATGATGCAAAGATTTTTATTCAGCAAGATCTTAGCTCACTCAGACCATTATACACGCTGACCCGCTCACATCCTGCATTGCAGGAGAGCAAGTTTGCTGCTGACACTCACTGTGGGGATTCAGACACCCAGAGCTGGCACCCTGGGAGTTTTTTCCGCCTTTCACACTGCAGAAGAGAATTTCTATCGGGTTGCATTGATAAGGCCAAAAGGCTTGTTTGGAAGGACTCTTCTCAGCTGCTCAAGCATGAATGGGTATAAATATTTATGAGGATAAAAAAGCATATCAAAATCTAGTGGAGCTGCAAGTGCGTATGGCCTTTCAAACACCCTGTGAGACAAGCTTAAACCACACTGTTTACAATATATTAACATAGGTTGTGCTGTGTTTCTCAATTCAGTAGCTACAGAAAGCTACAAAAGCTGGTATGCTTTCACTTCTGTGCAACAACAGTGTCAGGGAAAGTTAATAGTGCTTACATAAGCACAAACATCCTTACTGAAAGGCTTAAAATACACACATTCGGAGATGTCCTAGTACTAAAGTCACTGGTTTCAGAAGAGTTGAACACTGTGCTGCAGCTACCTTTGTGAGGATATACCAGCTGGTATTTGAAAAATAGGCAAAAGCAGTCCCGTTATAACAGTGTTATAACATAAAGAAACTAATTTCATGGTATACTGAATACCTTACTAAAGGAAGACATCAGAGGAGAAGAAAGTGTCATGGTAAACAGCAGCTTTGTTCCTCAAGATCTCTGGGTCTACACTCTGGGTTTGAGTCTCGGTTTATTTTGATTGTAAGGCTGGTTCACACAACTACAGAAGAGATGTCAGGAAGTGAAACCTGGTTTCTTGACTCCTGATCAAACCCTGGATGCTGCTGCCACCTCAACACCAATATTCTAAAAGTAAACAGTAATAGGATGTAAAACAAGTCTCAGCAAGGCATTCTGGATATATATTATACTTCAATCATTCACCTTTCTGAAGCACCGTGGCAGAAAGTCTAACGTTAACAATATCACTACATTTTAATCAGCAGAGCTGTTGTCAGCCAGAAATTCACAAAACTGTTTGTTTTAAAACATTTGGACTGGAATATAAGCAAATTTCACCCATGCCTTAAATACAGCTGCTTTCAATAAAGGCATGAAATACTTATGACATAAAATTAAAGACTTCAAGGAAATTAGAAAAAATGTTTATATTATGAAGGTACTTCTGAAACTATACATGGGAAAATTCAGCAGAAACCTTTAGCTACTAAAACGGGATGTTCAAGAGCGTCCCATTTTGCCATGTTTGCTCTACTTTCTAAATTAGAGAATATGCACTTAAGACTGCCTTGAAGATCTTGGTCCAGTATTAACTCAGGAGAAATGCTTTAGTGCCATTTCCCTCATAACGGAGGTTCCCTGAGAACAAAATAATTCAATGTCTTACATCAAGCTAGGAGCATTTTTAGTCTTTACTTGTACTGCATCCAGCTTCATCTATAGGCATATCCTCTTGACTTCCCATTTTCCCTTTCTGCCTATTACCGGCCTCTCACACATACAAAAGAATAATCTTAGCACCTTTCTAGATCCCATCTGTATTCATTTTCCAATCTCTTTAATTCATCAAGTCTCCTTTTCATGAGAAAAGCAACTCATCTGCAAGCCCCCTTCCAGTTGCATGTTCTCCCCTCATCAGTGCAATAAAGCATAGAGCCAGAGTAACACCGTGCTGCTCAACCCGCTAAAGCATTCTGGGCAATAGGTCTTGTATGAAAAATACCTTACTCAGTGTTTCACACCAACTTAGCCAGTTCCTGCTGAGCTTGCAAGATTTTATGTAAATAGTACACAGCAGTGCTGCTGCAGGCTGCTGAAGTCAAACTGTTCTTTCAAAAGAGATTTTATTTGATATCTCCCCCCTAAACATTTCAATCCTCAGTCTCACTTCCACAGGATTACTACACAGATGCAGAGTAGCTGCTTCCTTAACACTGCTAGCTGAGCTGGTTTTATGACTTTTGCTCATGCTGATATCCTAACAGAATGCAGTAACCATCAGAGATTATCCACCTGCAAATTATATTTAAACCCAGCTCTATTTTCAGCAAGATTGGAGGTAGATGAAGCCAAGGGGCTTTGGGGATAACTCTACCCATTAACAGGAATATTAGAGAGCATACCAGTAAGCAATTGCTGTCTCAAAATCACTTATTTAAACTGGGTTGATATTAAGGTTCTCTGCTACCATTTAATAGCACAGTATCATTGTTTAAAAGAATCAAAACACATTTAGGAAAGAAAAACAACTGCCAGGATTTTTCCTTCAAAGTTAGGGCAATACATCTAATTAAGAGATAAGCAGTCAATTAAAATGGCACTGAAGAAATGCTGAAAAACAACAGGGAAAGGGTTGTGAGACAAAAAGGAAACGCAATTCAGCAACCAGGAGTTTACATTAAGAAGAAAGCAAATTTGAAGAATGAGATCACTGCCACTTAAAGTAAACAAAGCCAAAGCACTACACAGCATAGAGATAAAACACCTTCCATCCACACGTTACAAAAACAGATGTGATCATTAGGGCAAGCACTCTGAGTGGGAGAGAGATGCTATTAAGGTTGTCTGCTCAAATTTAACTCGCTCCTAGAGATCACCACATCAGTGCAGAAGCCAGTAACCTGCAGCCTCAATGCCCAAAGCTACACCTGCACTGGCAGGCAGCACAGCCAAACCACAGGCAGTTTCACTGAAAAGTCAGGCTTTGTACTCCATAACCAATCTGAGATAAGTCAAAGCAAGGCAAGTGAGAATGATTGGGGCGTTGATATCAGCACAACACTCCTGCTGTAAGCCAAATCAGTAGTGTAGGTACACCCCTTGCAGAAGGCATGTACACAGGTTGACTGACACGTAGCCAGTGTACGCAGAGCCAGAGGTCAGAGCAGCATGAGAGCGTATGCTTTTCACAGCCACTGACTTGCATGCACAAGCTACTGGGAGGATCTCACGTTCTTCTCCACCTGGGTACTACCAAATCACGCAAGTGTGGTCTGCTTCAGGAATAAATGGGACTCAGCAGTGCTGATACATGTTGTGCCCATCTCACTTATGTCTTTATCAGATTAATTTTCCATGGGTTATTTTCCCCATGGAAAAGTGTCAACAGGTCAACAGTATGACCATGGAACTTTCTACTGACCAAGTATTTTTTTCTAGAAATTTATATCCTAGTTTTCTATTCTGAACTTCATTACACACTTTAAAGTCCATCACTGAGTTTTCCATAAGAGATCTGCAGTTCTCAGTGCACAGAAGTCCTCTCAGGCTTATCAGTGAACACCACAAATTATCGTCTTCCAAGCTAGTCACTTGTCATCATGTCTCCCAAAACCTCGAATTCTGCATTTATACTGAACCGAGCTTACCGGTTACTTACACACACACACACACACACCAATTTATTTTCACTGCTTCTCTTTCCTTTTTCAGAAAGCAATATGACACATGCTACAGGGCTGTTGAAATTGAAATGGGAAGTGCAAGGAAAGGATCAATGAAAGGATCCTCAAAGCCATCCAAAGAGAAAGGAGGCAATTGTCAGCATTTCTGTTGTGTTCAATGAGGCAAATGAAGAGTTATCTAGGTCAAACAAAAAGGGTATACTGAAGACCCAATACAGAAAGTGAAGAACATGAGCAATAACTTAAGCAAAAAATCCACTTCAGTTGCCTCTAGTTGCATTGAATGTGGTGTTCTTTGTGGAAACCAGGAACACTGCAGTTGCAGTAAAGTGACAGAATAATGCCAAGCAATAACGATATTAAATCCATGTTGCTCTAATTATTCTCAGCATGTGATCTGGTTCTCTCCTCAGTCTTGCTGTCTAAAAACAGCTGGGATTCCTTCATTCCAGCAGAGTAGAGCATGAAGGCAGAAGTCACCTTTCATTTCTCTCTCATTCACTGGGTCACTGAACAGGAGGATACCTTTGAGTGGTGATATAGGTAGGAAAGAAGTCATAAGACAAGTACTTCAGCTCTAAAAAAAAAGTTTTGAAGCATTACCTTCAGCCCTGCACTACGATGAACAGCGCAATAATCCACAGCAAAAGCTTAGCAAAGAAATGAGACAGCATAACTGATGAACAGACTGAAGTCACCAAGGCAAGCAAACTGACACATTACTGGATTTAACAAAATATTCCAGACAGAAAACAATACAGGATATCAGTGTGCCTATTCCCACTAACTTCCAAGCTTTCATCAAAACTTGCCCTTCTAGAAATATGCAGAGTGGATTTATATTTTTCTTATGGGTCCTCTTCTATCCAATACATTTCCATTGATACTCAAGCTCTTTTTCAGTCAGGATTTACTTGTACATCTGTTCCATGCATTTTCATAAAACTTCTATAGATTAGTACATTTGATCTCTCTACTTTTAAATTCAATTACTACCAGTGCTGACCAACCAAAAGACTGAGAAGCAGAAACATGCAGAACAGCTTGGGAACTTACCTAGGAAATCAGGATTTAAAAATGTATTTATTTTTAAGGAGTTCATTAAAACAAAGTTAAACATTGTTTTAGCCATCAAACTGACCAAAGCCTAGTGGCAGAAAAATCCATAAAAATCACAAGGAGAAAATAGAGCAATCCATTCCTTCTTCCACTTTTTTCCACAAAAACTGAAAATGACAAAAAAGAAGCCCCAATATTTGAGGAATTGATTTTTTTTTCCCAATGGTGTTTTTGGTGGGAATGGAGAAGAGAAAAAAATACTAGGGGAGGATAGAAAAATAGAGCTTCACATGACTACTGCTGGCACAGAAGTCAGTGCTGTGCTTATTATGTCGTCGACGGCACAAGATGCATCTGATTTTAACAAAGAAAGTATAATTCCTGTTAGCTATATCATGAGTACAAAGGGATTAAGTGAAAATACCAACAAGTATAAAGATTAGTAAAAACAATACTTGACTTCAAAAAATGCCTTGCATGTATTAGTGTCTACTACTCCCCAAGCCTGTATGAAGTCTTCTCTTATTTTACTACAACTTTCCTCTAAAAATGCATGCAATACTTCTGCATTTGTTTGCTTGCCTTACTTGCTCCCTCTCAAAAATGCAATAATATCAATAGATACTTCAAAGCTACAACGGGCTAGACAACCTGAGCTGAGCAGCTAAACGAAATTTGCATGCTTTCCAACTTTCAGGAATTTCATTCTCTCAAGTTAGCTTCTCCATTAATACACATGTTCGCAGAGAAACACATTCTTTTTTCAGTATATATTCTCTACACCTCCCATCTATAAATCCCTGCTGACAAAGAATGCACACAGCCTCACAGGCAGCACTGTTATCCCCTGCTTGCCCACTGTAACAGTTTACTCAAGACAGCCACAGCTGTTAGAGGGGAGGGTGGATCCATTTCCACTTCAGTTTGATACAATTATTTAAGTGGCTTAGGCATTTCTGAAGCTATCACCTTCAGCTTCCACGCTACTTGCACAGGTGCTTATCTTCTTCTTAGGCACCTTTTAAAAAGCAGGCTCTTAATTCCTATGAAGCAGCGATGACATTTTGAACAGCTAGATAGTAAATCTATCCTCTTTAATAAGCAGGATGCAGTTAGTAAGTAATCACAGCTTGCCTGGCACAAGCTCCCATCTAGTTGTCCCCACAGTATTTTCTTGCAGACTAACTTCAACTGTTAGTCTCAAAAAAATCCATTTGGTAAGGTACAGATCCAATCTGGTACACTGCTTGGCACACTGATCAGATCCAGATCAGAGTTTGTGTGTTAGGGAAATTAGTTTAGACAAGATGTCTGAGTAGCACACAAAAATAGCTACCAAGCCACAAACTGAAAGCTAACACCATTAAATATATCATAGCTCAGGTGCTAGAATTATAAACTTAATATTTCAAGCAAACAAGTTAAAGAAGACTTGGAAGTATTACTGATGCCATTTCTTAGGCTCAACACATCTTCCCCAGATGACAGCTGGAACAGAAGCTGATTGAGATGCCACCTACGCATCCAGCACTAATACCTGCAAGTATCTGTAGCAACACACCAGTATTACTGACACTGAAGTACCACCACGACCTTCACATCACAGCCGCTACAAATTCTTCAGAAAACTGAAGGGAGAGGTGGCAGCCTGGTAAAGCAGTGCCTCTGCAACATCTGGTTAGGGTGCACAAGGCCAGGAAGACATGCTATTTTGAGATTCATATGTAACTAAGTTGACTGAAACTTGTGTGAACTTCTGCACTTTGAATTTTTAAGTACAATGAAACAGAATCCTAAAGACAGCTATCTAGATATAGGTAAAAAGATGTTAAAAGTTGATTGATTTTTTTCTCTTTAGTAGAAGACTTGGTGGAAACAAATTGTGCTTTTCTGGCATGTTTAGGTAAAACAAAAATATTGGATTGTTAAAGTGTCCATGGATAGATGCTTTTACGAACAACACATTACCTACCTAACTGCACCAAGACTTCCAAGTTACGGAGTTAAACATTGGAAGCTGGAATTAAGATTTGATCTCCAGTGCATTTTTCTATTGGCAAGATAAGACGAAAGCACTTATTTCAGTAATATAAGCATGTAAGTTAGCAAATACTAGGTGGAAGAACCTACCTGTATGCATAGCATATATATACACACTCGCACACAATGTATACAATAAATTAGCTCTCGTGATGTGCACAGAAATTGCTGTCTGTGATCATGCAGTACATACAGGCAATGTACAAAATTGCTCATTAGGAAAACCAAAAGTGAATAAAAATTTAGCAACAGATGAACAACAGTAAAGCCATTAGCATACAAACACTGGAAAGTTTAATTAGTTACTTTTCCCTTACAATTACACACATTGATATAACAGTGTTCAGGATGTTGAACTTTGATCAGACATGTGCTGTAATCATGTATGCAGAGGGCGATTAGTTGTAAACACTTGTTACAGTACGACAATTAACTCAATGCTTCGTGAACGTCTCTAATGGCGTTAACCCCTGACACAAGTACTCCAGTCAGCTAAAATATATTTTCAAATTAACATGCATGAGGAAGTGTCGTGTTATATTATGGTCGTAACAAGGACTGCTTCAAGTAGACTCATGTACCAGTGGAGTTAGGCGAGTGTACAGCAATAACAATCACTGAAGCTTGCTTGCTTTTCCATATGTGCTCAAGAATTGAAACATTTTGAAATCGAATCAAGGCCTTTTATAAACAAGTAAAGCACTGTACAGCATTTCCGTTCTCAGATTCCTGAAGGCTGTAGACATAAGTTGCCTAATAAGTTTTCTTCACAAGAAAACTTAACAGAAAAAATTCATCTTCCTATTACATCAGACATCCTTTAGGACACTTATCTTGTACATTCACTATGTATTTCCCAGTTCTCCACAGCTGTGAGTAAAACGAAATGAAAATCCATTCCAAGTATTTACAGGTAAGAGAAAATACTTGAAAATTATGGCAGAAGTGATATAGCATTAAAGAATAAAAAAGGGGTTTAGCACTCCTTCACAGAACTCCTTTGTCTATGGAAGTTTTGCTTTGCACCATACATTCATGTTCTTTCCAGACTCCTGGGTTTTGATTTGGTTGGTGTATGTGTTTTAAATATATTTCTATGGTACTGAAGTACTGAGACTGGCAACATGCGTGTATCAAAGCGCCAAAGACATACTGTTATCCTTTATTCTTCATGGATATTATCATTAATCATTACCAAAAAAAAAGATAGAACACCCATGGGTATCAAAAATGACATCTGAGAGCAATCTGTAATTTGCCACTATAGCTTTTGGCATGCAAATATCAATACATCCTAAAAAAGTGACGTGTAAGCTACCAACACATTTCAGAGACATCTAACAATAAGCACATTCCCGCTAAGATTATTACACTATTTTTACAATGTCTTTCATCAAAAACTATTCTTCCATAAGCAGAGAAAAATAATCAGGCGGGGGAGCCTGATAAAAATCAAGAACACCAGTTATTCAAATGAAATACTGATAGTTCTCTTCCAGATACGATCCCTTCTGGTGACCATCTTACCTAGCGTTTTCGCATTTGGTAGTTTGTGATAAAGATGAGTAAAACTAAAAACTGTTCCTATCCAAAACATTGGCTATCACAACCAGTCTTTACAAAAAAGTCTAGAATATTTTTCCCATCCCAACACTGAACCAATTAATTCAGCCCCAGAGAGCCTTTCCAGGACAATTTGTAGATAAACCAGGTTAATTCAGAAGCTTGAACTACCATTGCTTCTGCAAATCAGATTCTGTAGAACAGGGAAGAATTTGCCATTCAGGATCTTTACATGTTTTCATCACAACCAGCTATTCCACAAAAAGAAAAATGGAAAAACTCCCAGGAGACAAACAGGACACTTTTGGAGAAACTATTTTTAAGGATGCAGATGCATGCAAGCAAGCAGATGTAACAGCCACACTACCCATCAGTGAAACACTCTGCCACTGGCCAAAAAAAGGATGAAAGCATACTGATAGCACTGGAAAACACAAATATTCTCACATTTCATATGCAAGAAAATATCATAGATTTATGCTGCTGACTTTGTCCCTTTTCAGCCATTTTAACATCTGTAATGCACACAGCTGATGTTCACAGAATTCCTCAGTGCGTATTTATCCAGTACCCTGCAACCCGCAGTCCTAGCAAACAAATAGCACACGCTCCTGTTGTGCGCTAAATTCATTACAGGGAATAATGGAGCACAATATCGCTTGAATTCTGTTGCCCCAGGCTGCTCACATCATAAGCTGTAGGAGTTGTGTCAGAGGCCTGAAATGGAATTGAAGCCATAATTTATGCATATTTTGACTGCTAAAGAAACATATTTCAGCAGCCTTTCTTCTCACTTTACAGTCTGTTGGAGAACAGTACACTTTTAAGATACCCCAGTATTTTCTCTTTAGGATGGTCCACATGTTCCCTTCAGCATTTTACGTACGAGATAGTACGTACAACAAAAATTTGTGTTGTCAAAACAGCTAAAAAGACAAAAGACAGCTCAACCAAATAACATCTGACAAAAATCCGACGTGCAACATACACGATTGCACCACCCAAACAACTGATGTGACTGGGCCACACTCGAAGGTGTCCTGTGACCAAAGAAAGAAAATACGTTTGAGGTCTTGTATTTCTTAAAAAAACAACACCCTCACCAAAAGACATTTCAGATAAAAGCTAAATACCACACTTCCCCATCTTTGTGAACAAATTACAATACCGCTTCATCAGATACACTTCCTTCCTGAGGATTTTTCATAACTGGCAAATATATTTGCCAACACAAAGTTAATATTTGTTTGTCCAGTCTTATCATCCTTACAATCACCACACTTGGGGATAACACTTCTAAAAAAAATTTATTTTCTTCAATCAAATCCTGTAGCAGTTTCTTGTGTTTAATATCAAATCTATCTTACCCTCTTGTAGTGCCTCTGAAAGTTTGCCTTAAAGGCCCAAAAAAACAAAACCACATCATACAAGAAGGGGAAAAATATGTATAAATCAAGTTTCCCTAGTTCTCCAACTTTGAAAAGGAACAATTTAATCTCATTTATTCCATTTTATTTTTTGAGGAGGGTGGAATACTCTCTACTGTTATCTCCTAGCCATTTCCTTGAATATTTTTGACTGTTATTAAGAAAAGGTTCAGAGAAAAAAACCTTGAGATTTTGAAGCTTTTCCTATTTCAACAGGACATAGAATTTACTAGTTTTCCCATAGGAGTTGCATGAAAATGCTATTCCCCTCCTCCCCCAATCTCTTCATTAAGTGAAGGTTATCTCTACTTGCCAAAAAGCAGAAATTAGCACAGCCGAGTGAAATATTCTGCATTTCCTGTTTTGTTTTATTTCATCTTGTAATACCTTATGAGCTGTTATAACCTCAGTATTCTTGATAACTTTATTCTTCCCTATTTAAGAGGCTCCTCACAATTCCCTCATTACAGCCTTGATGTTGCATCCTTGAAGCCAATGGTAGCTTTTCACCAAGACCAGAGAAAAATCCAGCTTCTCTGTTGCTTTGACTTTTTCCACCCTAGCCCCTCTGAAATGGAGATGAAAAAGAAATACAAAAAAAAGAGAAAATACTGTATATATCCTCAGCTGAAACATCAATAGCATATTTCTAGTGTATTCTCTTCCTTTCTTATTAAAAGTCTATTGTCAGGTGGAATTTTTTTTCCTCAATTGTTTTGACCACAGCTGAACAGTAGGCAGATGTTTTCATTAAGCCAATAACAATGAAGCCCAGGACTGCGTGAAAGAAAAGCAGCATTTAATTTAGAACCTATCAATGTGCTTCAACATTTCAAACTGCTCTTTTTAAAGTTCATTACCTTGCACTTCTCCATATTGGATTAGCTTTGTAACAACTTCCTAAAGCTCTTTAAAAGCCTCTTTGAGCTTGAAAAAGACTCAAACCTAGCAGTTGTGTCATTCTCCAAGTATCTGCCACTTCAGAAGCCTGTTGTCACTTTTGTCCTTTCTTTCATTTTCCTCATTCAGAATAAACTTAATGGTAAAACTTTTGCATTTTTTTTTCTCCTATTTTCAAATATTCGGTAATGGGAAAATTAAAGTTAACAAATCCTAAGTAGCATTTTTAACAGCATGCCTCACTATATTGCATAACTCTGGTACAACACGCTGCCAGCAGCTTGTTTCAAAATATATTTTCAAGAAGTTTAGTCCAAACAAGCTACCACACCTCAGTTCTGTTTTCTTTACTATATTGATGCTGTCCGGAAGGATGAGGTTGCTAAAATATTCTCCTTGACAGAAACCATGCTGGTTGATTTGGATCTTGTTGAATTAACACACCAGTTTCTTCATAGCCCCCAAAGGTGTACAAAAGCTGGCGGTGGTCAGGGAAAGCAGCAGAGCTCGCTGAGCAAAGAAATCATGCTTTATTCTTATGTTTTCCTGCTTTGCAAGCCTAGACACTGCACAAGGTACAACTTTTTTTTTTGTGGACTTGTTGCTTTCTTTGCTACTTGAAAACAGCATTCTATGTTTCATTTCATCATACAACTTCATGGCTCCTTAAGGACACACGTGGAACACACCACAGTTGGAAAAGAGTAACTAGAAAATGCATCATTTCTAAAGAAACAAGAGACAACAGGAGTGCCCCCTGGGCCCTGCAGAAATCTTACAAAGCATAACGTGAAACTTCACCATACACTGCAGCCCAGCTCCTCAGCTGAGGAAACTGAGTGGGCTTTGAGAACGGGTGAGGGCTAATGCAGTGGCACAAAGCTGATTTTTTCCATATACTAAGGGAACTTCCACAAAACTTCACTGACCTTAAGTGCACAAACTCAGCTGTATACGGAAGTTATATTCTAATATTTAGAGATAAGGAACCACACCAAAGAAAGGTTATGGGGAAAAGACACAGTAAGAATTTAAAGATTTAAGAGACTAAGAACAGAAGGTGATCTGAAATTGTCTGAAGAAGCTTTAACCAATACTTTCAACAATGGTACCTCAGGTGTTTATAAATCCACGTACTTGAGCAGCCTAGAGATGCTAACACGTATCGCATGAGAAGCCGACCTGGCAGAACAACAAGCTGCTCTACAACAGGTAAGACTGATGCCACAGCAGCTCTTGCTCCAGGATTTGCTTTGATTAAGGAGCTGCAAGTTCTTCAGAACATAGAAAGAAGAGGTAGCAGCCTGGTAAAGCAGTGCCTCTGCAACATCTGGTTAGGGTGCACAACATGAAGACAGATGCTATTCTGAGATTAATGTAGCTTTATTGAAGTTGATTGAAATTTCTGCACACTTCTGCACTTCGAATTCTAAACGCAACAAAACCCTGCACTGGCATCAAGCCTACTGACTACATCAGGCTCACATGGGTGTTGATCAGAAAACAAATGTGGTCATACATATACACAATATTCAAATGAAATTAAATTGACCATGTACAAAAAGAAATGATTCTCAGAGTGTCAGAAGGGAAACAGCAGAAATGAAGCTTTTCATGTTAATCTGGCGATGCCTAGAAGCAGGAAAATAAAATCTCGATGTCCTCTGACCTCGTGCAATTTTACACATAATTACATTTGAGAAACGTTAAACTTTGGAAAGCAATTCTGATGGTTGGAGAAAGGAAAACAATAGTACAGAAACCTTGGCAATAGGCTACTTGTGAGATTTCATGCACAGCATCCAGGTTAGGGCCCCCGCTCTGCCTCATTCAGGTCAGCAGTTTTTTTCTACCAAAGGACTCTGCAGGAGGCAGAACAGGGGCCTGAATCTGAGGCTGGCACACTCCTCAGCAATCACCTAACCCCTCACGGAGAGCAAGAGAAATGCAAACATTTCACGAAAAGCTTCAGTTTTGTTCTAAATTGCTGTGCGTTAGATTTTCTGTAGGTTGGTCAGTTCTACGCAATACCAGCATTCAGTCACCAAACAAAATTGATTCTTTGCTAAGGGACTAATGTCAACGTATGTAGGAAAGTAACATGCTGTTGTGGGGGCGTCTGCTGGAATAAGCACATGAAAATTATACTGCATTGAAAAAATCAAAAAGAAAAACTGCTTTCAGAGTTACAGACTATCCTTCAAGAAAAGCCAAACAATTTATGCCTGCAGCGGTACTGTAAGGCTCATATTTTAGCAGACAAAATTCCTCCAGATAATAAAACTGAGGCCCTGCAGGAAGGATCTATTTATTCTTTGTATACTCCACCATCGCTTATTGAGCCAAAAGAAGGTGACAAAACTTCAAAGTCTTTTTCTCACTCACAAATTTGAGGGGCTCTACTGATCAGATATGGCAGCTAAAGACTGGAAGAACAGATGGCTGACATATAGTGAATAATTTTTACATCAGCTAAACCTTCACTGTTTGATACAAACTATGCAGAACAATGCTCCTTTTAAAGCATCCCACTGGGCAGATAACAGTGAAGGATCAGACAATTAAACAAATGAACTCTCTATTGGCACCCAAAAAGCTGTTTGTCTACTCCACAACTAACCATAAAAGCTGAGCTTGGAATTGTACACGGCCAAATACAAAAGGCAGACTTCCACCTCTGATCTGAATCGGAGTAACACTGGCAAGCAGAAACTGGTGGAAACAGACCACAGTACCCACCCTTCCTTGAAAACCACACTTGGTCAGATGTTTCAATACCCTTAGAGGTAGAAAGTCTAGAAGCAGCCACACATCTTGCCCAAAGCAAGGCAAGTCTCTACTCTCAAAGCAGGGAATGAAGTTTTCCTTCAGTTTTTCACAGAATTAAAGCTTCAAATAATGCTACAGGATTCACATCGGCCACAAACATTTCAGTGTTGCATTTACTTCAGCCTTCACGAGCCATGTAAGTGCTGGAGCCTAAGGTGAACAGTAGTCCCCTCGCACAAAGTTTTTAATAGTCCTCTTCCAGAAGTTACCACAACGTCTTAGTCCAAAACCTCATGATGGCTTAACCCAGTGATATCACCTTCCTGCCCTTCTGCACAGGAGAACAAGCATTCAGAATGAACCAAGATTATTCTTCTACATAAAACGTCATTGGCTTTAACCTCCATAGCTACAAAAAGAGACCCATGAAATCTGTCCCTGTATTGGTCCCTATTCATTGCTTTGGAAGTGTTCAGAAAGACAGACATTCAGAAGTGGTTTATTTTACTTTATGTACACCATCGTTGTCTTAAGTGATGGAGAGGAGGCTTGGAAGCCTCTTTCCAAGCTCTCTACATGCTGTTGGGCCTTTCCACTAGGACACCAACATGACAGCCAGTGGGAAATAGTTCTTAAGCAGTTTGAATCCAGATCTATCTGCATCGTAAGACATGAAGGAGGTTGCAAATTTTAGACATAAGCAATGAGCCATTTTTGAACCCTTTCCAATTTCCTGGAAAGTCACTCTGCACTAGGTACATAGGAAGCACTGCAGTAACGGCACAATTCATACTCAAGATTTAAAAGCAGCCACTGCCAGAACACTATCTCTCTGCCACGTGTAGATGAAGACCTGCTGACAGTTTTTCCTAGTATTTAGCTATGGAAACCATATTCCTGAGGATGTGTTAACTGCAGCTCCAGAAGAATAGAAAGCAGCTTTCTTTGCTGAGAAATCACTTCATGATTATTCTGTTCTGAGCATCTGGCTTTATAGCAACCCTACAGTGCCCAGCATACTAGATGGAAGTGTTTAAAAACAAGCCTAAGTATATATGAATTTCTACAAGCTGTGCAGCATCAGAAAAGTTCCTCTGCACTAAATTATAAAGGGAGAGTTTTCCAAAGAAATCCTACATAACTGCTGTTGTTGGCAGCCAACTTTATCAGCCAGGAACGCAGTGAACTACAGTGAAGACTACATTCTCCTTTGCATTGCACACATGCTACCCCCTCCCTGCAGCTGTGGTGCCCACTATGCAGCTTGGGAGAATGGGGGAGGCAAAGGCAGGGAAAGAAGTAAAATAATAATACAGAAATCACACACTGATTTTAAGTTTTAGGAACGATAAGACCTGGAACAATTCATTCACAAAGCAACAGTAGCAGGCTTTTTTAGCCTAGAGATTATTTTACATTCATTTCTACATTCAACCTTAGGTTCTTGTTCTTAAAGGAACAAACAGCTTACAACAGTTTGTGTGTCTCAGAGGAAGCAACCAGTGACTGGAAAGCAGTAGGAGAGACACAGCAGGTGACCTGTCTATTTTACTTCCTCCCTCCCCAGACATACAAACTTAACGTGACAAAGCCAAGGAAAAAGGTTCGAATGAATCACCGAGATCCTTTTTCTGCAAGGCAAACGTCTCCATGCTACCGTTGCTTCAGCAAAATACGGGACGGGAACAAAAAATAGATGTATAATAACCATTCAGGCAAAATGTGTCATACAGTGACCAACTACTGATTAAATACAAATTAGCTTTGGTTGTTGGCAGAAACTTGAAGGCATTTTTTGTTTTTAAACACGGAACCAGTGACAGTGTTGCGTGAATACAAGATTTAACCAACATGGTGGGCTTCTAGGCTGTGTCAGTTGGTGTTTGGGTTTGTTACACTGCCTGTTTCCCCTGACCTCCAGTACATTTATTTAGTCTGTAAAAGAGGATCAAACACAGCACTGCTGAAAGGGAAATTATGGCTGTCTGAGCTCTTAACCTATTGTAAAAACCTCTCCTTCGAAGCCAAGCTGTGAATACACATACAGCACTTCTACAGCAGTGATAAAAGATTCCTGGTGCATCACGAAGATGAAAAATGATTCTCAGTTGAGAGGGAAATTGCCAGAGGTGTCAGAAGACATGTTGTAGTGACGTAAACAGCGACACAAACATCAATTTCAATAATCTGACAGTGAAATGGTGCATACCTGAGCAGCCTAATTTGGTATAATCTCGCTTCTTTCTCAAGAAGCTTTTGTCCTTTGGGCTCTTCGAAAGCTGTATCTCCATCCTTCACTAAGCTCCCCTCCCCCAAAAGAAAGTTCCTAGACATTTCAGTCCAGCAGGGAGCATTTCATTAATTATACTAAATAGAGTGATGATCTGGAAAGGTCATACCAGCCTTTCAGCATGCCCTCTCTCCCAGCTAAGTACTTTTCGGCCGCAATTGATTACCTTGTCTTTTAGGTTTGCATGATTCTGTCAAGCAGCAGTGCATGTGGCATCAATAACATTATTGATATTGTGATGAGCCACATCCTAACCTGGCACAGCTCCTTCCCATGCACTGTGGTGCTAAATGGCAATAGAGGTTAAATCCTTTCTAGAGGTCTCTACACCTTGGAAAGGAAGAGAAGGCACTGGGGAGAACTAGCACAATATCTGGTATTCTCATCACCAGATAATGTTGCATCACAGAAAGACTTCCCCTCTATTAGGGCCAACTGCTCTCTCACCAAGTTCCTTTCATTAAGTGCTTTAAAACCTTGCTGCCCTACACTGTGCTACATTAATTTAAAAAATATTAAACTGGGTTACTAAAAAGGGGTAGCTGACAACAAACCAAGTTTCTGGGGAGGGATCTTTGCTTATCTGCTTCAAAAGGCATGATTCCAAATGAAAGATGCTCATTTGTGATGAAAGCCACATGCAAGCTTTAAAATTCATATTTGCCTCTTAATGGCACTATAAAAAAAGCAAAGTACACTCTCAAAAGACAATAGCTACATCAATGTACAGTCTACACATTTCATCAAATTCATGTCTACTAGAGATCAGTTCTCAATACATTACTACCTGCAACAACAGCTCAGTTCCTAGTGTCACACCAAAACCTTCCTGTCCTTCCCTGTTGCATATTTGCCCATTACATTTGTCCACAAAGACATTGTAAACTACTGATTCAGGGGAAAAAAGGGCAGGGGGCGTCTCTGTACACTGAGGAAGTCAAAGGATCTGTTTCCCTGCACTGTCAGTTCAGCAAGGGACACAGACAGATGGTCGCCTTGTGCTGAGGCAACCAAGAAAATGCTTTTTCAAGTAAAAATATAAGTTGGCCACGTCACTTTCTAAAGGCCTAAAATATTCCACTGGCACCAGTTCAAATCCCTGTTAGTTAAGAAGTTTTTATAAAATAAATTTGCAATAGTGCTAGGTCAAAAATAAATAAATAAACCCAGCCAGCTCCTTCTGCCCCCATTTCTCTCATCGTTACAGCATGCTTCTGGAACTTTAAAACTTCAGGGAAATGCAAATTCTTCTCAATGAATTATGCAAGAGGGAGGAAATACACGTGGGTATAGATATGACAGAAAAGTCTTGCAGCTGTTACGGAACGACAAGGTACAAAGATAGTGCTCTTCACTCTTTTTTAATTGAAGAAAAAACTGTTAAATTGTACCTGTACAGAGGCTTTACATACAGCCTTGAGCAGCTCCACTTACAGCATCACCACTGCAGAACAGGACACGTGAGTTTGGAGTCGTTGGTTCCAGGCTGAGAGAAGGCGACCTGGATACGCTGATACAAATCCCACTTAAGGTTACATTTGTCCTTCGCTGCAGACTCCGCAAATCTATGTCCTACTTCAGACTTCGTTAAAAGGAACAAACAAAAAAAACACATGCCACACTTGTTCCCTACCTGCTCAATGCCAGACATGAATCAAGACACTAATCCCCACTGAAGCTGTTTCTTTCTACAAGGTCTTCGGACCATTGGCCTATACCAGATTGCAAAGTTGTTCTTGACTCTGCATTTCCCCCAGCAGGTACCCAGCTGAGAGCAGCAAAGTCAGAAGTTCTACCATGGCTTAGACTAAAATTATAAAAATAAGAAATGAGCGCTCTCGGATTCTGTCAGAGGACAGAAGATGACTTTCCAGTTTCACACGAGGATGAACTTGACCTGAAGGCACAAGGAGAACAAGCAAGCCATGGAAAGCAACTTATTTACAATCACTCTGTTGCCCCCATTCCCTCAAGATGGAGGTATTTCTTTATTGTTACGCAAGAAACTTTAGGGGGTCAAGGAGAAGACCTGCTGCAAGTGTGACAAAACAGCAGCATGAGTCTAAAGGAGTAAAAGCAGCACATCAGCAACAACAAAAAGTCGATAATCAGCATCAAAAAAGCTCATGAATCCCTACCAGACACTGGTTAGTATTCTCTCTGGTGCAGCTGCTGTCTCTCTTGTTCTTTGCTAGGAATCACAAGGGCAGAAAGAGCTGTTTGCTTCCTTCCCTGTCACCCCTGGGGACTCCAGAGCTCTTCCCAGGCTCCCTGCAGCACAACACTTGACAGCCCCACGGAGCAGGGCCCTGCTCGAGAGGGCAGCCGCAGAGCGGCACCAACGCTACGGCAGGGTGCTCAGGGAAGCGGCTTCGGGGGGAGCTACAAGCAAAACCCAAAAGGCAGACAAGGCCTTTCTAAGCAGAACATCAAGGTGGAAAAGGGCTTTGCCTCAGTTAATTAGCAGGTTTCTTAGCAGCTCCTTATTGTGTTCTTTCATCTTTCAGAGACACCATGTACCTCCGCATTCAAAGAGCACTTTTCAGGGAGCCGACTGCTGGATCACCTCAGGTGATGCAGTTTTAATGTATGTCCTGGAAACATTTGCAAAGGACTATTAAAGAGAACCTGACTCCAGAAATAGATTTTTTCCTACCTCATTTTAATGTATTGTAAGGTATTTAATGTGTTAAATACCCTTCATACTCTATTTTCTAATTTTATCTGTGTCTGAACAACCGTTGGCTCCCATCTCACATGAAAGCGCAGGATCTCACAGGGAGATTTTTTTTTTCTATAATTGCACAGCATTTAGCACAATAGGATTGTTTGTGGTTTTATTGAAAGGCTAAGAACTAATGTAACTAAATAAGTAGAAGAGCAATAATGCATGTTATATGAAACAGACAACCAAACAGCAACACAACAAAAATAAGGATTCAGGAAAGAAAATGGAACACCTTTCAATTACATTTTTGAAATTGAAACTAAGAAGTCTGAGGAAGCATTTCTATAAGCTAGGATTCACATCAGGGGAAAAAAAAAATCCACAGCAGGATGATAATCAGAAATAAGAAAAAAAGAGAAGTGTGACATGCAAAGCAGACAAGGGCAGCGTGACAAGGTCTCTGAACACTTCACAACCAGCAAACATTTCTGTAGACAGCCAAAGACACTGGTGAATGCTGTCTTCCCAGACCCAGCTTTACAGAAAAAAAAGCTGAGGCAGAGGTTTTTGTTCGAAGTAATGAAAACCTACTCACAAGTCAGAGAGAACATACACAGAAATTTTAGTTTCTAGCCCCAAGCCAAGGACAGCATTTGCCAACAGCTTAGATAAAAGGCTCAGTTTCAACACTGACTTTATTCATCTTACCATGCATCTAGCTGGTGAGACTGCCTAGGAAGAGAAGATGATCGAGATTCAGCAACATTATGGAGACTTGATAAATCTCAGAAAGCAAGAGCTGCAAGCAACTGAACACATATAGCTTATCAAACCCAACAGAGCACTTGGAGAAATATACAAGTAGACTGGTTAGCTCCAGAAACTTGTACAAGACTTGAGGTTTGCAAAAACTGGCATGATTCCCATCTTGTCCCATCTCTGTTCCTCCACTCGGTCACACAGGATTCAGAGACCAACTCCAGCCATGGAAAAACATATCCATCCCACATCCTCCTGCTCTGTCACTACCCAGGTCAAGAGCTCTGCAGTGGCTCTTGGTCTAAAGGGCAAACAAGGTAGGAGGTGAACACCATAGGTACACCTGAAGCAACCTGCTAAGCGGCAAAAGCACCGTAATATGATATGTATACTTACAGTTTTACGTTCAGTTTAAAGACTGAGACCATGCTTATGCATATTGTTCTTTGATTCATTTCCCCCTCCCAAGCAACTTCTTTAGCTGTTTTCCTCTGATAGCAGTGCCATCTGCCCTCTAACCTGGTATTCCTACCTTTTGTGTACCAGAACTTATCCCTACTCCCATATAGTAGCATCCAATCCATTACGTGCTGGTTATGAAAAAGTACTTGGTTGCTGGAGGGAAGAGATCACATGGTTATAAGGAAGATTACTTCAGATAATGAACCCCAAGGTACTAGGAAGAAATTAAGCCCTGAACACGAGCTCTTCACATGACTGTCCTTTAACAGCTTTCTCTTTCTTCAATCAAGTTCCGGGTGAAATGCCTGTTATCACAGCAGAACTAATCTCAAGTGAAACTAAACCCCCCAACATTTCCCAGGAACAGCCTGGCAGAATATGCAAAACTGTACCAGGCCTGGGAGTGTCAGTCTCTGGCAGAATTTTCCATGCTCTAATTAAAGAAGCATAATCTGTAAAATCATCAGGCACATGCTGATGGGTATGAGCATGTTGCTGCATGGATGAGGGACACTGACAGCATTCATGTTACCAGTTGCATTTCTAAGATTCAAGCACTACAAGCAACTTCTCAGAGACCATTTGCTAGCTTCAAGTGAAGAAGCAATTGGCTCATGGAGTCTTCATCATTGCAGGCCTTGAAAAGGATAGACACGTGCCAAAAGTGACACAAGTATAGCTGATCTTTCTGTGGACAGACACATGACTAGACACCATTCTGCCCTCCTTTCAAACCTACAGCTATACTAGGCTCTCCTTTGATTTGTTTACTTTTTGGCTTCAAAGGGGGTTGGTCTCTCTCTCTCCATAAGCTCCATTTCACTGGAAATCATACCAAAGATCAATATAAACCCTGATAATATGAGACCCTGCTAAATAGGTAAGTAGACACAAGTCACAGAAAGCACTCCCTGAAGCTCTGTGCATTTAAGGTTTGTGAGTCTCTACTAGCAATAAATTCCAGTCTTTAATTCAGAGACAAAAAGACAATGTTATCCACAGTCAGTTTGGATGCTTTCTCCAAAAGCAGAGTTAAATGTGAACTACGGTTCACTGGAAGCTAGCAAGCTAAAGGGAAGCTGGGTGATGATCTTGTTACTTATTTATCAGTGCCTCAGGACTTGAAAGTAAAGCAACACCTGCTTGGCTAAAAACTCAGCCCAGAGAGATGGGAATGATTTCCCAGCAGTGTTATTGAGCCAGAATGTCTCTGGATCACAAGCAATGCTTTGCGCAGAACATCACATAGATAAAAGAGGGAAGGTAAACGCTAAATTCTAAATTATGCGATCATTGGATCTAAACAATGCTGGAAGGAACAAAGGCCTGAACTTTTAAAAGGCTCAGTTCACATTCACATGTCCAAATAAAAGGTCAGATTATCAAAAGTCTATTATGCATCCAAACCTTTTGAAACAAATATATCTATTAATGCCACAATAAGAATCAGTAAGTGTGGAGAACCTTTCAAAGTGACTTTTGTTTGCTTATCGAAAAGGGGCACACAAGGTCTAAGAAAATCCAGCTCTAAGGTTCTCTTGATAATTGCTCTCAAGTCTGAAAGGCTGAAATGTGTCACACTTTCAAGCTCAATACAGCTGCTCTGAGCACACTTCAGTTAACTAGTAATATCAATCAGCTAAACATTATTTTGTAGTTCTTGGCAATGATCTATCTAAATACCCAAATGGTAAATTGCACATTTTATGACCCTTCTAAATTTATATATTGAAACTCATTTCAAATCATCTTCCTCCAAGCTAGGAAGAAATTTAAAAGAAAGTAGATATTTTTCCCTATGCCACAAAATAAAGGGATGACCAATGCAAAGATACTTACATAAATGCGATGTACACAAAAACATTAAAAAGACCTTTTCATTTGAATTGGCAATTTTGCTAAATCATGATTTCTTTAGCTTTAGTGTCATCATACACAAAGAAATACATAGGTAAGATGTTGTGTAAAGCGTTGTTCCATTCCATCAGTTACATTCAATACTGGGGATCAGCTGGCCAAACGTGTGTTTTTCCTAACATATGGCCTAATTACCATTTAGGCTACTACACAGTAATCTTTCTATTCATTAGCACAAATAGTCACTAGAGCCCATCCGCAAATTCTTATTTGATTAAATATCTACCCATATCTGTCCGCATAATAGAGAAAGATACCAACAGTAGAATCTAACCCAGCACAAGACTCTCCTGTTTCTTCTCCATCCGTCACTTGGCTAACCAGGAAACATTAGATTCAGTAATGCAACTTGTGCAACCAGACCCATATCCATAATTCCAAAACTCAAGTTTGATTTTTTTAAAGCTCACGGAGCTTCTCATTCACTCTTAACAGCTTCCAGCACCTTTACCAGGGTGATCCTGCTGCCTCATCTTGTTTGCATAGCCACACCTGTGGTTTTTTTTTTTGTTTGTTTGTTTTTAAAGCCAAAGAAGAAAGGCTAATTACCCAGTTCCCATAGGCTATATGGTAAAACGAAACCAAGTCTGAAAGCCTTCAGCCAAATTTACAAGATCATTTTGTGCATTTTTTCTTAGTACATTTCTTTGGATGTAAGCAACAGTAATGCAATAAAAGAATGCCAGGATACCTGCAGAAGACCAACCAGCTCTTTGCTCGCTCTCAGTAACGATACACCCAGACAGGTAGGAGAAAAAGCTATTGACAAGATTTGACCCAGAATTGACAGCACTCCAGACATTGATATTGATACTACATGTGCACGGCCTACTTATCATAACTTGAGCCATCCACATTCCTTAAAATTAAAGCATAAAACTAAGCAAGTGATTTTCACAACTTGAGTCATACCTTAACTACAAAAGTCTCATTTATCTATTGCTTGTCATCAACTTAAATAACTTAAGAACTTAAATATTCACAAATTTTAAAACATAAATGAAAAGCTATTTACTGCTCCTCCAACCAAGGGACCTACAGATAGCCTCTAATCCATTTGGTTAGTCAATATCCATAAAGCACTTCAAAGATAAAAAGCAATGTAATGTGCCAAGTATTACTACTGTGTAACCAGCAGCTCAAAAGCGTGTTGCCAAACTACAGCAATAAGCTTGTCCTTTTCAACCTGTTCATAATAATTATGGCTGTTAACAACAGATATTGTCCAGCTGAATGAACATGGCGAGACTTCAGCAAACAGCTCTCATCAATCTGACATTCTTAAAAACGTCCCTTGCTAAATGTCAAGTGAGATTTCTAGAGGGAAAACAGAAATGCCTTTCTCCCCTGAAAAGCACAAAGTCTATGCAGATAAGAAAAAGTGAGACAAAAGTGGAAGCAAAACTGTTTTCAAAAAACCTGTAAAATTACTGCCAGCTACACAGACTATTAACAATACAGATCTAATTGTAAACAGGAAAAGGGAACAATTACAGTGCTGGAGTCTGTATCTTTGGAATATAGACCCTCTTTACATCTAAGGGAAAAAAACAGGAGAAGATAGTCATTTTTAACTCACATCTCTGTTCTATTGTTTTAAGGAGTTGTATGGAAGTAGATTAACATGCAATCAAATTGTTTCTTCATTTTTAACTATTTTTTTTTTTTAAAGGAAAAAAGGCCTTAACTTGTGGCACAGAAGTAAACCATGGCACAGCTTCATTAGGAATTTATCCTATATGCACAGTTTAAATACACAGAAGGATTATTCTGAAGTGGCAGTTTTAAAATCCAGTTAATTGAAATGCTGTGTTGAACTGGACGACTTCTATCTCACAGAATACCCCATATCTCCTAGATACTTTCCCATATGAAAATGTAATGTATGGGGAAGCACGAGCTTTATAGCAAGGTATGTGTTAGCCCAGAGATGTGACTAACCCAGACTTGCCAATATCTTTATCACTTTCTGTCTGGAATGTATAGATTTACTGATTTTAAGCACTAAGGTGCTGAAAGAAACATTTTCCAAATTGTTATGAAGTGCTTTAAAGGGATAAATCCCTAGTGTGCCTTATTAGCACCCATCTTCCCCCTTTCCCTTGTGTATATTAGAAATAGAATCATTTCCATCATGTGAAAGCATCTCATTACTACTAACAGATGTATTATGGTCATATGCATATGGCTTTGATTTGTGCCATGGCCTTTCACATACATATAAAGCTCTGGCATCAGCAGCCATTTACGCAGCTGCCACAAGGAGTAATGTGTTTTCAGAAAAGCAAAGGCTGATGGTTCTCAAAATTTTGACGGTGGAAAGAAATCCAGAAGAGACATAGGCCTGTTTCCATAATGCTTTTCAAGATAGCAAGATAGTCCCTTCAGGTCTTCTAGGCTTCTCTAAGCTTATAAAACTTCAAGGACATCTCCATTTTAGCTGCTTTGTTTTTTGAAAACTGATGACAAGGAAAGGAATACACTTAATTTCAAGGTTGAGTCTAAAATTAATCATGCCTACATTAAAACAAGTAGAAGAGTTTTTTTCCATACTGCTGGACTCATAAATTAGTGAATTATAAAATCATTCAGTCCATCAGTAAAGCAAACCATTGCATTTCCTACTCCAATAACAGTTCTACACACTAGGCAAGTATAAGATACCATATTGCAGGGGTCGGGTTGATTAACACAAAAATGAGGAAAACAGTTATTCAAATTCAGTCACACACTCCTATACTGCTAGTGAGGTACACTAGAGGTATATAATCACTTTCCAAATCATTAGAAACTGAACATGACTGGAATTCTGATCAAGACTTGGGTATCATTTTTATAATCAGAACGTTTATTTGGACATGTTTTAGCTTGAAATAATTGAACTCACTCCAATTCAACATTTTACAGCTGTGGAATCTGCAAGTTTAGCTTTTTCCTGTAGCACTTAGGTGAAGGGCTTCATTTAGTACAGAACTGAAAATTTCAAATCTTCCAACTTTAAGACCTTATGACTTGAAAAGAGCCTTGCAAACAAGGTCCAAGTAAAAGTAATGGGATTATATACTCCAGAATATACATCAGTCCTGAAAACAGAACTTTTGAGCAGGTGATACTGATTTCAGTGGGATTTTACTGACTCCCAAGAATAATTAATCCCATTAGCAATTCTAGCATAAGCAGCCAGCCAGACTTACTTGTCCCTGAGCATCAACTTACCTCCAACAAAGTCTGCAATCGCTCCTCTACTCAAACTGCCAATACAATTAAACAACTTCAGTAAAAAAAAAAAATAATAAAGCCAAGGATGTGGCAAAACCCACGCACGCTTCAGACAATTCAACATGAACATACTCTAATTGCTCTTTCATTAAAAAATGAAGACAACTAAATCCCCCAGTTTATCTGTAGCTTATCGGATACACAGGATATTTTCTTCCACTTCTCCTAAGCATACGAGGCTGCTAAATTGCTGTCCTGAGCATATCCAGACAAGTGTGAACTTCATTGGTACACTATAGTTGAAATAGAAAGCTTTAAGGATGTGTATAATATGCGTTTGTTAACAAGCATTATAGTATAAGAAGTTATACTAAAGGAGAGCAAAATAACTTACATGTATTGAAGTTGTATGAAAAAGGTATGCGCATGACCGGGTATGGTACCTTCAGGTGCTCATCCCAGATACACTTAGAACAGAGTTTACATTGAATAATGGTCTCTCTCTCAAGGGTAACCATTCACTGTGCGTCTAGAAACTAAACAAGACACTCTGATTTAAAAGCACTTCGTGCATCCAAGGCACTGTCATTTACTTTCTGATGATCTATATTAACTAAATCCATCCTGGCAAAAGAATCTTGTGGTAGAGCAAAAAATGCAGAAAAGAATGGGGGCAGGGGGGAAATCTGTTCTTCCACATAGGAGAGAACTCAATTCTTAGAATTTTAAAATATTTTCATTGCCCTGAGATATAAATAACCATCATTTATCATTTACCATAGTTGTAAGATTGTTTTAGATTCCTTCATGGAACCAAGAGAACTTTTGCATTTCTCATATAGATAGGAGAAGAGATGGCTTTTTGTAAGTCTGGACACACACAGACACCTGACCAGAGTGACTAAAGCATTATTACAAAGTTTCCTAGCATTTTCTCTACAGATTAAGGCTTTTTTTTTTTTTTTTTGGGCTGTCCACTATCTGAAATAAGCTTAGATTTTTGTTCTGTTCAATTCCTTCCCTATACAATGAACTGATTTCACTAAGGTCAAGTTACTTCCATCGGTGTCTCTTCTGAACAGAGTGTGCAATGCCCTCAATTTTAGGGCTTTTTTTTTTAAAAAAAAAATTCAGGTTAAAAAAAGGTAATGAAATTAAGCTTCTGTACTAGAGAAGCTGTTATAAGAAAAAGGAGGGAAGTTCAGAGGTAATGAACACATTTTACCTGATTTTTATTGGATTGATGTACTTGCCTGTAAGCATATAGTCATGTCAGTTCACACAGCTAATGAAATAATTAGTTATTAGATCAAGTACCTCATGCTTGCTTAGGGGAATTGTTTTAATGAGGTAAGCAGTTCCACAGCAGGAGGCCATCCTTCAGAACCACAATGGGCCCCGCAGTGGGATCACCCCCAAGCTGCAGGGAGCACAGCCCCAGAGCAGCAACCAGCACCTGGGGGCTTCCTCCCCACCTCACCTGGCTTGAGGCTGGGGTTAGGCAAGAGAAACTGTGCTGACCCAGCACTTCAAGCCCTCTCCACTGGTGATTTAGGGTTCCCAAGGCTTATGCTGCACCAGGATAAACTGGAATTAGGATTGATGCTTAAGAGCAATGCATAAAAGAGTATCGGGTCACCGAGAACACAAACAAAAATTGATTTTTAAACCATCTACTTTCAATCAGGATAAAAAGTCAGTAAGGAGTCCAGAAAAGACAGCAAATGGGAAAGAATGCAAGATTTCAGAGATAGGGCTCTTTGAAAGGGTGTCTTAATGCTTGGCTCCTGATACAATCTTTGAAAAAGGCTGCCCAGAGAAAACACCACTCAGATCTGCTCATAGGGGTGAAGATGCAAAGGACTCTGGTAAGCAGAGCTTATGGCGAATTTGTGGGCACAAAACGGTGGGAGGCTTGCGGGAAAGAAAGAACATTGGTACCAACTCCTCAGTTGAGGCATAACCTTCTTTCCATAGACTGCAGGAAAAATTAAAAAGAAAAGGTCATCCAACAATGCTGATAGTTGTTCACCTCATATGTACAGGAATTTTTAATGTTTCAAGCAAAAAAAAATTGCCTCTGTAGTGAAAGTGAGTCAATGTGAAAGAACACTTGAACCTTTTGAAGAAATACATGTGCACACATTTTCCAGCCATAGACATCAAAATAGGGATGCAGTTCTATGGACTCTGCTATTTCCTGACCAAAATCTGGACAAGTTAGCATCATACACTGCTAGAGAACGATTAGCAGCAACAGTGATGTTAGTATTTATGAATATTTTAGATCAAAGCATGAAGTTACCTCAGGTTATTTCATAAAGCAAGCTGGCCCTAAGTATTTTGATGCAAACCTGGTTCTGAAAGTGCCAGAAAATCTTAACAAGACTAAACTGTTATGAAAAACATTATTTAAACCAATTGGATATATACAGAAGATAGTAGGGTTATCCTGAAGGATTCACAGCTTCTTCACCTTACTCCATTAGGAAAAAAAACAACTTTATTTTAAAACTTTATAGAGGAAGAATACACACTTGTGAATGCACATGTTCTTTCAGTTTTGCCTCACGTCTAAGAATTGAAAACTTCAAAAAGTTTCCTCAGCTCCCATCTCATAAAAATTTTAAGTGCTAAATGCATTAATTCCCAAAAAACAGAAGTCAAAGTAATCTTTCTGAACCTTCTGTCCCCATTTCACACACTTGGAAACAACCTCTCCTGAATACATCACTGTGATATTCCTCTTACCCAACATTGACAGAACATTATTTCTTTAAGGCTACCAAAAGTTTATTTACCATTCTAAATCTATTTTTTCCTAACACAACAACAGAAGTTACAGGGTAAGAAGTTATACTGTTGTTCTATGCATCAATTCTATAGATAAAATCCCAAGTGTAAACATACTTGCTCTTTAAGGAACACATATCAAAAGAAAAAATACTTTTTAATCAGTTTTCTACTTTGGGGCCTTCATATCAAATGGAATAAAAAATTACATCCCAAACAATAAATGCTTTGGGATGATTCAGTAAGTCCTACAGGAGAGTGCTATATTAATTGTTTTATTATACTCCATAAATTTACAAGTAATCATCACGTCATCCTATCACTCTTCCATGGATGCCCATAATTTTCATATCTATTAAATGCCATAGGGATTGTTTTCAGGGGGCAGAGTTTCCTCTAAATTCAAACTGTAGATTCATGTACTGCAACCTTATTTGCTTTAAAACTCTTGCCACAAGGGTCATTTTGCCATCAAACTTTACAAATATACCCTTTGCAGGAACCAGCTAGCTAGATCGCTGTAGGGTCTCTAAGCCCTAATGCTGTTGCAATCTCCAGCTGTTCTGAGTTTCACCTGTCATTGTCCTCAGAGCAGTGTCAGCCCTCAGGCTTCACCACGCAACTACAGAGCAATTCAAGCAACATGACGCCTGCCTAGGGTTTGTAATATTTATCTTTATTATTCAAACTGATCCCACACTTCTGTTTTGGTTGTTTCCTGCCCTCAAGGGAAACAAAGTCAGCCCTGTGATTCCAGAGAATGATTTGTAACATGATGTATTAATATAAGCTCCAGTACCAACTGTGGCTGGAGCTTCACACCCACTGGGGACCACAGGCCATGCAAAACACTGGAAAGTAAGACATGACCTCCGATACAGCAAGTCCACACTTCATGGCTGATTTAGTGAGTCAGCTCTCGCTTAATGCTTCTCAAATTATTCTTAGACTATCCAGTGCAGAGGAGAATCAGTCAGAACTTGCTTGTGTATTTGATCTCCACCTTCACAGAATCACAGAACAGTTTGGGTTGGAAGGAACCTTAAAGATTACCTAGTTCCACCCAACCTGCCACGGGCAGGGACACCTCCCACTAGAGCAGGCTGCTCAAAGCCCCATCCAACCTGGCCTTTATACCTTCACTAGTGCAATGCAAGCAAGCACATAAGTGAAAGAAAAAATATGAGTTTACAATGGCAACATTAAAAAACAAAACCAGACCTAACCTTGCTAATAGTCTTGATCCTCGTAAGCAAAAAGGACACAAAGGCTCCCTCACTGTCTTGACTTTGTGACCCCACTTTTATCTTCCCACCTAACACTGATGGCAGCCACAGTTCTAGCTGGGGATCAGTGCAGGTAGTTTGGCTGTAGGTGTCTCAAACATGATCCAATTCTCCTCTTATCTCTGTTCTGCAGTAACACAGTATAATCTTAAATCCATTTGGCCACTGAAGGCGATGTAGCAGACAGCAGCAAGGCAACATTACCGTTCTTATCCTCACTCCTGCCTGCAGAGGAGCAAATTAATAGAACAACTGTGACTGAAGGTCACAGGTTTCAGAAGATCATATACCTGAACAACAGCCTTGACCCTTACTGCATTGCATTGACTGTGCATCCAGTTTTGTTCCAATACTGCAGATTTAAACAGTACAATCTCAGAATGAAAGCATTGCTTTGTATCATGAAACAACTGAATTCAACAATAAATTCAAAAAAAATGATTACTGCTTGCAGAGTGCCCGCAAGTAGAGACTGAAAGCCCGAGCAAATAAAAACATTTCTTCATTTTATGAAAACTCAGGGCATTGAATATATATAATGAAATGTCATTAAAGATATTTGTTACTGTAATACAGAGAAAGTAAGTTAATCAGAAACAGCACAAGTGCCAGGAGTGCACAAGGTGGTGGCAGGAAAGCTTCTCATTTGTCCTGAAGGGTAGTAGCCATGCACTGAGGGAGCAATATACCAGCTTAATGTAATAGTTTAATAACAGCTTTAGTAGTTTATAAAGTATATAAATCTATACATTCTTTACCCTATAGAAAAACAGGTCAGAGAAAGCAAAAGCAAGACTAATCACAGAGCATCTGCATATCATTACAGTAGATCAAATATAAGACCCTACTTCTAACCAAAGATGCTTCAGCTTTTATAACAGCAACAGTTACAGAAAGAGAGCATGTTCCCTCCAGAACAGCCAAAACGCCATCCTAGAATTGAAGGCAGCGCATATTTCCTATCCTATTGGGGGATAAGTAATATTCATAAGTACGGTAGAAAGAATAAACGATGCAATTCAACGACTTTCAATCTGGGACAAAAGTAAGGACAAAAAAAGTTTAGGTTCATACATCCCCTATACGTTGACTCCTTCTCAATATTAACCTCAAGCCATAAAGAATAAAATTGAGATCCTAGAGAAGTACAGACAAAATGGAAGACACAAGAGCTCAAGTAGGAAACCTTAAGATTTGATGTTAGAAAGAAATACGACAATTTTACAGTATTCCTCTTCTTGCCTGAAGCGTATTTATTACAGCTCTTTGCTTTTACCAACTGTATTAGTTTTTTAGTAGGTACTACTTCTTAAAACTTCTTAAACCTTAAAACTACTTCTAAAAACTAGGTGCATATTTGTTTTTAGAAACTGAAGCAATTAAAGCATTTCCTTTCTTTTGTAATATTAAAAATTCAAATGAAGTATTACAGTAACAGGGCAACTTGCAGTCCCGTTACTAACGATGATATAAAGCCTGTGTAACCTTAAATTCTTAATGTTTTCTTGTGTCACTAAAATCAAAAATAACACCAGAGCCTTTTGAGGAAGATTCATTCTTCTTCCTCCAATGACCTTTTCTCCAGTGCTTCTTGTACTGCTCATCACTAGGCTTAAATAATTAAATGTGCCTAAGCCTGAAGTGATTGCACAACTGCACTACATTTAAAAAAGTAGGTAGACGGTATTTTGTAGTACAACTGCTCAAACTGACATCTCATTTGAACTACCTTCCCATTTACATTGCCTGAAGATCTGGACAAGAACATGAAAGTGACCAACTACAATTAAACAAAATAGAAAAAAGACTGTCAGCAACATTCAAAAGTGAAATAATTTTAAATGTTTCACGCTCAGGCATAGTTTCTGATAAAAGCAACATTCTTGTACAGTAGATGCTTAGTCTGGACTAAATACTCTTAGGAAATTACTTATGATACATTTCTAGATAGATGTTATTTCCTCAAGTATTCATAGATTTAGAAAAATCACAGCTTTCCAAAATGCACTTCCTCCTCCTCAATGTTAACACACTGCTCAATCCCACTAGCAAGTGAAATGTTTGTGAATGTCAAAGTAGTAGCTTTATCCAATTCTACTTCCTTTGGATCCTCAAAGCCATCATTTTAACTAGAACATTTTTCTCCTGAGGTTTTCCTCCTCATACCTGACTGCATAAAGATAAATGTCAGGGAGAGGAGAGAAGCATAATTCCTGCTGACCACACCAGAGGCAGTGGCTCATTCAAACTGGCTCATCTCCAGCCACAGACAAGAAGATAGGTCTATCTTCCAGCCAGATTAGAGGTGAAATATGTTTGGCTTCTCCACTGCTATACCCACATCCCAAAAGCTCCACTTAAATTCCAGATGGAGTAATCATTGAAACTCATATGAGTCACAGCAAAATATTTATGTAATTTCCAGTTTTAAAAAGTATTTTGGACAGTCCTCTTACTAAGCTTCCTGTCTCTCTGCATACCATCAGGATCTAGTAGAGCACACAATTCATATGTTATAGGTTCAAAGACAGACTTAACACTACTACGCTTGGAGACTATCACACAAGTCTTTATCACATAAGTCTTCACAAGAAGGCACCAACAGGATCAAGGAAATTCTACCCTCTGTTATTAAGTATCTAATGCTAACACCATCCATACAGGAAAACATGAGAATTGGCAACACTTGCCTGGTGGTGAATACTGTCCTTGACAGGAAACAAAGTTCAGATGTAAGTAGAAATGGAAATACCCACCTCTGTAAAAACAGAACAAACCTAAGGCAGTAATCTCCAATTTTGGATGGTTCATGTATTACAAAGTGGTATCCCCAAACCACATACTACAAAACTGAGTCCAGTAGCCCTGGAGGCAGATGTAGAACTTCTCCATTCATCTAAATGAAAAGAAAGATCTTGCACCTCCGCCTACTTCAGAAAAAGAAAGAATATAAGAAGAATTAAAACAGATTAAGAGACTCTTTTAGGCAGCTTAAGACCCTTAAGCACACGTTCCCAAGCCAAGTATTTATAATATAAGAAGTCTTCTAGTTACCTCTCTCAACTGTCACTGTTTTCAGTATTGTATAAAGCTGCTTAAACTGCAAAGCTGATTGTCAAGGGAATCCCAGTTTGAACAGATCTTTTGTGGTCTGAAGGGCTGCGACTCCTGTATAAGGAGGACATCAGGTTATTCTATCGAGCCCTGAATATCAATGACAAAGGAGAAAAAAGAAAGCTAAGAAGTCAGGCTATGCTGCCTTATTACCCAGCTAAATTCCATGGCAGTTGCATGGCAGTACAGTGCCAAGAAGGACTACGACAATCCCTGCTCCCCTGAGGCCACTTTGTTTTCCAGTAAGCAATACAGACACTCGCTGCAGGTCACAGAAAAACAAGAGGTGCCTCTGAGTAGCTCTGCTACACACAGCCCATTCTGCTAAAAGCATCCACTGGTGGTTCAGTCAAAAAACACATGGCTCAGGCTCATATGAAACTTGATGCGGAGAAAGGATGCACAGTATTTACTGCCTGACAACCAGATTACATTAATCCAGTTCATCCAAATTATTTGCATATTCTAGAGCTGGTAGAGCCATTCATGAATTTTCGTCACAATCTTCAAAGCTTACAGAACTAAGTTATTCAACGAATCACGTGGGTGCTTCTGAAACACAAAAAATTAGAGTCTCAAACATTCTAAGGACTACTTCATGAATTCTTGAAGTCTTAATACTTCATTTTCCAGATACAAATTAAAATACCTACCCATTAGGTTAGATTACTTATTACCTCCTTTATGATATAAATTTTCAGTGTAACCATCATTTAATTTAAACGTTATCTCTGGATACCTAGGCTTTTGCATACGTATTAAGTTACCTCCTCCAAATGCCTCAGAGTCTTCCTGAGTTCAGCTGATCCAAATCTTAACTGTTATGAACCAATTGCTCACTCCCATAGCTGTCCCAATAACCCCATTTCAGCTCAGGTTTTGCGCATATCCATGTCACTTCTGACTTCATGAAGCTGCTTCTTTTCTTGCACCTGCATCCATCTCTAGTTCACATGCTCCCTTCTCTGAGGTATGGTCTAAACTATGTATTGCAACTCATTTGTTTTCAGAACGAGACTGCACTTCCACCTGAGAGGAATGATTGCACAGTTTAGCAGATAAAGAACATGACTTGAATGTTTACAACCCTGGTAGTATTTCCAGGAACATACATTCTTCCTCCATATTTATTCTTACTCAGTGTACATTCATTTGCTTAAGGACCTGTACTTGAATTTCCTATACCAAAGTTCAAGGCTCAACTCTCTAAGCTTTTTCAAGATATAAATCCCTTGTAGAGTTCTGATAATGCCACTCCTGTTACTAGTCTTGCTTTACCTACCTTGTTCAAAGCAGAAATGCAGACTTGAGACCCAAGTGGTATTTCTGTAGTGTAGGTGTGAGATGCTTAAAGTAGCAAAATTTGACCATAATCATTCTGTAACCCAATCTTCCCCACCCAAACTGCTGCAACTTTCATCACGTGCAAAAGCAAATGTTTCTTCAATGCATTCCCCACTTGTACCCTTACAACATTATAATTCTACTTTTATTTTCAGGGTAATCTCTTAATAATTTTCCCTTCCTACTTTGAGTCTACCCATTCCACTCTTTACTATCCAGCTTTTGCTATTGAATCTTCTGCTTTCCAGAAGCTGGTTACTCTTGCTGGTTTGGTTAGGAAAGAAAATCTCAGGTAGACCATTTCGTTTCTGAGTGCCTCATTTTCTTCCTGGACTAACTCAGTCAGGGTTTACTAAGAAAGTATTGGTTTACATGAAATGCACAGTTACTATAGCGAGTAACTCCAGAGAAAAGCCTATAAATAAAAATAGGTTGAAGCAAATGCAGCCTCAGTATGAGAGTCTCTGTAGAAGGGGCTCATCTCAGCACATACACCTTCTTTGCCCCCTTAACTAAAAGCTGCATGATGTTGTCAAGAGCACTTCAACAGTGAACAGCAAGGCAGAGGAGAGGAAATCACATTACATCGGCAAACCAGTAGCATCCTTGGCTTTACCTAACAATACCAAAATGATGTCATACTGGTTTATATGGTGATCCACCATATACGTAGCATAGAAGCATTACTTTTCTCTCCCATTTGCCAATTTCTTTCTTGGACAGCTGAAAAGACAGGAAAGATAGTACATTGGTGGACAAGTTAGAAAATAAAAAACAAAATTACACTGAAAATATCCCTACTGCTTGATTGCCCCATGTTGCATCAATACATTTTTCTTCTGCAACTATAAAATAGCTCAACTTTAAAGCCCAATGGAAATGAATCTGGCCAGAGATGTCAAGGGCAACAAGAAGGGCTTCTACAAGTACGTCAGTGACAACAGGAAGACCAGTGAAAATGCAGGCCCCTCTGCTAATGGAAATGGGGGACCATTTCCAGGCACATGAAGGAGAAGAAAGTCAACAGGAGTAGTGAGCATGGATTCACCATGGGGAACATATACTTGACTGATCTGATAAGCTTCTATAATGAAAAGGCCAGCCTGACAGATGAGGGGAGAGCAGTGGCTTTTGTCTTCCAGGACTTCGGTAACGTCTTTGACACTGCCCCCATAAGATTCCCACAGAGAAGCTGAGGAAGTATGGTCTGGATGAGCAGATAGGGAGGTAAGTCAAGAACTGGCTGAACAGACAGACCCAGAGGGTAGTGGTCAAGGACGCAAAGTCTAGTTGGAGGCCAGGAGCCAGCAGAATACTCCAGGGGGCGATACTGGATCTAGCCCTGTTTAAACTCTTCATTAACAACCTGGATGATGGAGCAGAGTGCACCCTCAGTAAATTCACAGAGGGCACAAAACTAGGGGGTGTAGCTAATTCACCAAAAAGCCATGCCGTCATCCAGCAGGACCCTGACAGGCTGTCAGACAAAAGTCTCAACGTTCAACAAGGAAAACTAGAAGTCCTGCACTTGGTGAGGAACAACTCCAGGCATCAGCACATGCTGCGGGCCACCCGGCTGCAAAGCCGCTTTGCAGGAAAGGACCTAGGAGGCCTGGTGGACACCAACTTGGTTGAGTCAGCAGTGTGCTTTGCCACTAAGAAAGCTGCATTAAACAAAGCATCATCAGCAGTGCAAGAGAAGTGACTCTTTTACTCAGCAAGGGTGAGGCCACACCTGGAGTACTGTGTACAGTTCTGTCTGTCTCTCTCCCCCCCAGTCCCAATTTATTCCCCTTCCACTTCACTTACACATATCTTTTACCTCATACTAATTCAGGTATCGAGGCAACCTCCTGGTCGGAGGTTGGACTCGATGATCTTGAGGTCTCTTCCAACCTAGAAAAATCTGTGTGAATCTGTGTATTTCAGAGGAGAAAAACTAAGACAAATATAACCTTGTTTTTACTCTTATAAACATGACAAGTAACAGGACTGGACCAGACAGCCTCTAATTACTGCTGGACTTGATGAGCACTTGACATAAATTTAACCTACAAAAACAACATCCTAAATTATCAAAAAGGTAGAAAACTAACAGGCCTAATGGAAAACCTCCTTGCCACAGAATACAAGCTCAAAGCTACAACAAAAATACAGCAACAGAAGCCTGTTGTATTTGCAGTTATGAGTACATGAGTCCTGGTTTAAGCATGCTTTTGTTTTATACTGATGTCTCTAAAAGCCTTTGCAATGCACAAACAGCACTGATGACTAGTTGAGAATATTCAGCAAATTAGAAAATAATTGTTGTCTGTACAAAAAGTTTCTGCAATACACACTGGCAAGAGACCAAGATCCCTTGCTACATTTCTGCCTGCACAGTATACGTTCTAAGAAATTCCTTCAGAAACTGGGGGCTTTCTGCCCACCACTCACCTCCAGAATCAGTAGTATTCTGCCATACGTAACCCCGGTAAGTTGATCAGCAAAAGCTCTTACACCTCAACATTTCTGCAAAGCACCAGCCTGAACAACAACAGCCTCTAGAGGCAGACACCTGTGTAGGTATGCCACACTCTCCTTGTTTCTGAGTGCTGCTACACCAAGTCACACACACACACCCTACCCCAAACATGATCTTTTGGATTTGTTTCATAAAAACATTAGGAACTCATTCTACTAAAAAGATGCCTTCCTAGTTATCTCAGTCTATGGAAGTCCAGATAACACCACAAAGACTATCTTCCCTAAACAATCTGACTAACTGTCTTTTTGAAAAGCTAAGAATCTAAGGAATTTCCCAAACAATTTTCACGTTTCCACGCAGGAGTATTGGAAATAGGAACCTAATTGGTTTTAATCAGCTGATTAAGATTTGAATTTATTTAACAATTGTTTGCCAGACCAGGAACTGGCTTTTGTGTTCTGAGCCTCTTTCATTTCTAACCTTATCCTTTGACACTGAATGAAAATGAACAGGAAGGAGAACGGTGTGGAAAAACAGCAGCTTGGCTGCAGTCAACTAACTTGTCAATTGAAAGGTTATTACTTGTAGCTTCATATTTTCTAAAGTAGCTAAAAGCAGTAAAATTTACTTACTATCAGTTACTCTTGAAGTAAGAGATTTAAGAACACTACTCAAGGGAATTTCCTGTTGATTACACCACTTGCAGTTAGAGAAGTACAAATTCATAAGTAGTGTCTGTTTACTGACAGACTACTCTTTTCTGGTTCTGTATTTCAAAGGCAGGCCCAATGTCATCACATTAGTGTAAGGTAATATTGCAGACCAACACGATGAGTCAGCAATCAAAACGACATGTTCTGCAATCCCACTGAGATTGTGCTTTTGCTTCTAGTCCTGGGATTGCTGTCACATCTCCTCTCCCCCATCCTCCCCCTGCTGTATGCTGCTGCAGAGCTCCAGGACTGACTTTCCAGTTGTCAGCCCAGCTTGTTCAGAAGGAGGAAGGAATTCATGTGTAAAGTACCCCGGGTCTCAGAAACACAGAAGCATGTGCTGGAGAAGCTTAGTGCCTGGTTGGCTGACTTTAGCAATGAGAAAAGGAAGCTGCTCAACTAACTGGAACTAAACAAAAAAGAAATTTCAGGTTTTTTCATCATCTACTTATTCTTAAAACAACTTTTAGATAATGAAGCTCAAGAGTCTCTGTACCTATGTTCCTGCTCATCACAACAGCTTTGCAGGCCTTCCTTTCATATTTCAGCAAGATGCTGGAACACACAATAAGAAGTGGAGTGAGCTCACACAAGCATCCGAGCCATACACAGAAGAATACATCCTCCACGCTAGGGAAGAGTGAAGGCGTTTGGGGCATTACGCTATTGAACAGGATTAAAATGGAAGGGTCACCAAGATGAAACACTGAAGTGAAACACTTGACTTTCCACAGTTGGTTTGTTTTTTGTTTGTTTGTTTGGTTGGTTGGTTGTTTTTTTTGTTTTTTAAATGTGCAGTTAAAAAGAAGAAGAGCCCAACTGCTGCTAAAGCCTGTTCACACATTAAAACCTGGCAGGACTGAGTATTATCCATTCCCATTACTGCCATAAGAATATAAATGGTATTAGAAACCGGAACTAATCATGTGATATAACGTTATATTATAAGGGGGAAGAAGCACTAGGTTTCCTCTTCAGTGAATATGTTAATATGTACAATAAAAACCATTTGCATTAGTCTGCAGTATAAGCAGATAGTAAATACTATACCCACAAAAATCCACACTAGTCCCACTTCTGTAAGGTTTGATGATCAAAGACATAGATGAAAATGACATCTGGACACCATATCAAGAGAGCAGTGACATCCTTTCTGTTCCTGCATACAGATGACTACCTTTCCCACTTAACTTCGGGCATACAACACTACTAAATCGCATCCAACACACCAGAACACACAGAATTACTAGTGGAGCAAACGTGTTGTCTTCGCCCCCAGAATATAAAAGTTGTTTCATTTCATTTCCCTCCTGCTTCATCTAATGTCTCTGCTTTGACACCCTGCCTTATACCTGAATTCTAAAAATGGAGCAAGGCTCTGAAGAGCTTCACCCCCCTCCCCCTCCTTTCCTCTCCCCCCCCCCAAAAAAAAAAAAGCACAGAGACTCTTCCCCATCATTAAAAGATAGCTCACTACCTAGCAAAATAGATGCATGTGCTACACGTGATGGGGCTTGAAGAAAGTACGATGAGGGAAAACTGGCAAACTGCATGCTGCCCAGGAAGAGATTTCTTTGTCATAATCAGACAGTAAAAACACGTGCAATACAGAGCATCACTTCCAGAAAATGAGGGGAAACACACCTATAACCAGTTTTTCTTTCTTCCTTAATCCCTCTTTAAAGCTATTATGCAAAACTGATGGGAAGCAGAGGGACTGACTGACAGGATGCAATAATGTAAAGTGATTTGATTACTCTGAAGCAGAGCCTTTTCATTAAGTTTTTAGCCTTGCAACACAGGATCTATTACAAGAAGGCTCATTACACTTTTTTTGTACCAAATGAATTAAAGGTTTATCCTATTTGATGTGTCCTTGTACAAATCTTACGCAACTCCCTTTTTCTTTACATACATTACACATGTATACATATAAGCCCCTCTAGCATCCGATTTAGTAGAACTATTTTAATCCATGTATTTTTACATAAAGTAATCAGCTATGCAGCAGTCTTTCAAATAGATACCATATCCTTCAATATTAGTCATTCATATTCATATAATTGAGAAGGAGTGAGTGCCTAACAATTCCATTTGGAGAACCAAGCATCTTTGAAATGTATTTACAGATGGTTTTCTCACCTCCTTGGGAATGCTAAGTACTATCAGTGCAGCAATAAAAAAAAGCTCAACTACAAGAGCTCCGATTCTATTGTAATGCAATGCTATTTTATTTCTATTAAATAATGAAAAGACAGGAAAAAAGGCTGCAACAGTCATACTGTACCCACAGAAACAGGATGCTGGGGAGTCAGGGGAGAAGAGCCAGATTTAAACACTGAGTAGCATCACAGCCATATGAATGAAAGATCAAGAAATATTGGAGAGCCGTGAACCCTGCTGGGTGAGACATTCACTCTGGCTGCCTTAATGCCTGGTAGGCACTTCCATCCCCAAAATTAAGGGCTCCACAAAAACTCATTTGTGATTGGCACTCTGTTCCAGAATGAGTTATTATTGTTTAGCTCTACATATTTCATAAATTCTGTAGCCATTCTACTTCCACTAACAGCAGCAGAAGCAGCATTTTACTTATATATTCATCATTCCAGAGCTGACTGAAATGCAGAGAAAAAGCTAGACAAGATTTATGAAAATATGGAGACTTCTACTGACCACATTACATGAGCTTTATTTCTTGCCTATTCTAGATCCTTTCCAAATATTTTAAGCTGGTTTGATGATAACAAAAAACCTCCCAATAAATTCTAATACCTTTGAAATGAAAGGAGCTTTCTAGTGCTATTCAAGTAATGTTTTCCAGCACTACTATCATTATTCTGCAAGCATTTTTGCTGTGCAAACAGCAGGGAAAAGAAAAAGGATAAGAAAACAAAAAGAGGATACAAATCATAAGCACAGAATTTACAAACACCACACTACATGCCACCTGCTACTTGTGTTTCATCTGTTTTTCAAGCCCAAACAAACAAGCACAATCAGGCTAGGAGACAGAAGGGGTAGGCAAACCCCTGGATTTACCTTTTTTTTATGGTCCCTCTGCAAACTTCTCCAAAAGAAATGTAAATTCCTCTAGCTGCACTCGATTCTTCTTGCTTTTCTCTCTCTCGAGTCACACAGAAGCAAAACAATTAGTTTTCAGAGGTTCCATTTACTGCTCTTCCATCCCCAGCAAAATGCGTCCAGGAGACTATGCCAAAAGTAAGCCCAGAACTCAAAGGCAATTGGAAGAGGGCACGTAGGGGGTTGCTGAAGGACCAGATTGCAAAAATTCAGTAGCTTGAGCACAGAAATATCCTACTGCACAATATACCTGGCTTCTTGCTCACCAAAAAACTGTAGTGCAAACTGTCAGTAGTAGCCTCCAATAGCTGCTGTGTGTGCTGCAGATGGTACGTCTCACTGTTACCTTCCCAGATGGGTAGAGGATTCAGAGAGCAGCAAAACCAGGGGGTCGCCTCCAAACCAGGTGGATTGCCAGCCACTCATTCGCTCAGTCCAATTAATCAAGACAAGAACAGCTCAGTCACCAGAGGTATCTCCTTCCAGGGTGCACAGGATTATGGCAAGGTTATTAATCTTGCTTTGCTGCATCCCCCCCACCCCCTACATTCAGCAGCCTGCACTGAGATGATTGCCAGCTCTGTCTCTGTCCCTGTTCTACTGCATTTTGCTCAGCCCTCTGTTGCTGCAAGTGAAACACAGAGGAGGGAGGAATACTAATAAGGTGGTTAGCTACAGTTTCTTTAAGGCATTCTACATACTGCCTGAGCGTGTATATGTGCATGTGTGTGCACGCATGCATTTTCTGTGGGGCAATGTGAATTTCTTTGTGGCTGAAATAGGACCTGATTCTCCATCAAAGTCTGAATTAATCTGGATTATCACTTAATGAATATCAGAGCCAGCAATTGTATTTTTCTTAGGATAAGAGGAGGGCACTAAATGCTCTAGCAGATTAGGAAGGCAGTAATGGTAACTGGGGGGAAGCAGGGGGTTGTGCAGAAACCACACCATGCCCTGAACAGTGCATTTGGTTATAAAATGTGTTCCAAAGCGACTCAGGCACTGTTTTAGAAGTCATTCTTATATCCTGCACCAGTCAGATTTTTAAAATCAGCACTATATTATCCATCTCTAGATTAGACAGCAAAGTCAAATATTTTTAGAAAAGAAAATTTCTGGCAGGAAAAGGAAAATTTAGAAAGTTGGCTGATACAAACATCCCACGCTGCATTTATGAAGGTGTTTGAAATTCTCTCCTTTACCGAGAACTGTTCTTCTGAAAGCTTTCACTCATGAAACGAGTTTGGTGTTCTCAGTCCAGCACCCAGAACAGAGTTGTCACGTATTCCTAAGCAGTTGGTGTGCACTGGTATATTAACCTGGGTATAGCTGCGGCAGGTAGAAGTCCTCGCTGTAATTCACTCCCACAAAGTACGAATGCAGTTCTACTGCCTTTGCTCTCCTGCAGGTACTCCAGACCGTCTGCAGCGGGTTCAGGATGCAGGGTATCCACAATTCCAACCTTTTGCAGCAAATGACACTTTCACACTCCTTCAGGAACCTAAAAGAAAAAAAAAAGACATTCTTCAGAAGCATGTTTATTTTTTATTTTTTTAAACCATAGTAAGTTATATCTTACTGTGGGACCGATAATTCTTTATCAACTTGCAGCTCAGTTCAGGGGCCTGAGTAACCAAATATACTTGACAGAGCTCCCTATTCAATGAGCTACATGAAATGAGTTTGATGCTTTGTTTCACAAAAAGAGATACCACAGCAAAATCTAGCAAATAAACTGTTTAAATGAGCAGAGATGGAAGCGCTGGTGTAAATTTAGGCAGCCCTGGTGTAAATTTAGGCAGCCCATCCATAGGCTAACTGGCAAGAAAGCTTGGATATACCAACCATGCCAGTATTACTGTTACTTTAGCATAGAGGACTGCAATCTAATATGGCACTGTTACCACAACATAAGAGCTTTCTGGTAAGCACACACTGCAGTTTTGAAAGCCAGTGAACTTAAAAAAAAAAAAAAAAAAAAAAAAGGAGGCACAAAAAGGCTGGATCACCATGGTATCTGGAAAGGGAAATATAGGGCACTGTAGGGAAGTGTTTCAGAAGATGGAAGACCAGCACTGTTCCACTAATCACATTACTCACTTGGGCTTTTGTGCATTGTTTCAGCTTAACCTGCAATAGAATTTAAATCTAAAATGATTTATTTATTTGGAAGTCCACAGAACTAACAAGAGACACAGTAAATTGTATTTTTTCTTCATTTTTGCTGCAGCTGTTTTTCTTCTCTCCTTCAGAAGTCTCCTCCTATTCCCAACACTGCATGACACCTTGTCTTTCTATTTAAGCTCCATAAGCCAAGAAAACAGTATTCTCATTCATCACAAATGTAACTGAGCCTATCCACACAGGAATGTGAACAGATAGGAGCTTGGACTGAAGACCCATCTAGCCAAAATTTTGTCTCTGTTAGTCACCATCACAGAGAAACACGTGATCAAAGTAGGCAGATAGTGTTATTTCCCCAGTACACTGACCTGACCCTCCATTTTCCATGCCAAGAGGAATTGCAAAGTCATAGACAGGAGCAACTTCCTTGGGTACGCTACTCACAGCTTCATAGGCTTCTCTCATACCCTGCCTGGACTTTTTCTTTACAGTGTGGAGCCCTAATAGATTCACCTGTCCTTCATATTGAAGTTACTCTACTTATTTGAACACTTGTCACATATCTTCTCCACCTCATGCAGTATACAAAATGCCACAGGCATGCCACAGACTTATAGCACCACATTGGCACTTTGTTTTGAGAAAGCATCGCCCAGAACATGTGAAGTTTCTGCTAAGAAAGCAGCATGAATGCTTTGGCTACTTTCAGAATATTAGCTTTAGCAGTGATGTAACATTTATAGTTCTAACTAGTCAACTAAGCTTCTTATGAAAAGACCTCATGTCTAGAGGAAAGTTCCCTGTCTGCAGTCTTTCCCACCTCCTTGAAGTTGTTTTTTCCAGGTGCAGTCAGTCTTCTGAGTGCCTTTTTTTTTTTTTTCCTTAAGTTACAGAAATAATTCAGCCAGTTAACACATCTCATGTTTACAATCTCTGGGATCTGAACAACAGCAGACAGAATTAAACTGACTTGCATTCTAATTTCCATTCTGCAGATTACGTGTTAAGGAACTGGGGAAAAACAAAAATGAAGTGCTATTCAGAGGGTACATTACTGTTAGCAGTATCCTCCAAGTACTGCTCACCATAATGCCACAGGTAGAGGCAAGGACCTCTGTCCTACCTCATCTGTAGTTACATCTGTGTTACAACTATACCACCCGCTAATGACTTCCACGTTAATCAAAATGAATAAACATCCCTTGCATTTCCAAAGGTTGGTTGTTTTTTTCATTTGTTTATGAACATCTAACAATTTGGACAAAACAGCTCATCAATCCACAGACTACTGGAGTCTTACAGACATCTTTGTTTATACTCCCACACGATGCTTAAAGACGGTTTACAAGCATAATACCAACCAAGCAAATACACCACCCCCTGCCCAAACGTCTTCAGCTCCCGCTCCATCTGGCCCCAGCCTAGTTCAGCTGTACCTGCTGACCCATCAGTCTCACACCTCTCAATCCCAATGTTGTCTGAAATTCCGCACAAGTTAATCACAAGTTCTTATTGCTGAAAGTCCTTACCAAGGAAAGCACTGACCTAGTACAAAATAATAAAGTGCTGAAGCAAAACGCTACCAAAACCTTTTTTGTTAGCCCATTTTGATTTAGGTAACTAAATCTATATGAAATTTGTAACCCCAACCTCAGTTTCTTCCTCTTAATTTTCAGTGACTTGATCAAGACAAGTCATATCTAATATTACAGTTTCCAAACCAAGATAGATATTAGCAAGACCATAGAAAGTGATGATTCATGTTCATATGGGCAGACAAAGCTTGTCACCAGGTACAATGTAAGGGGTTACTACTTCCAGCTGACAACACTACCCAGATGAACACCCTAATGGCAATAATCAGAAGCAAACACACACCAGTTTCTCAGACACTCCTTTCCCCACCAGTCCTAACTTAAGTCCAGCATCAACAGGTGGTGTAAATTCCTGTGCTGGCCTATGAACTGTAGAACTGAGGAACAGCCCTGGTGCCTTCTCCTGCTTCTCCCAGAGAGCAGCAGCAGCTCTTCCATAAGGAAACCCAGCTCCTGCTGCCTCAGTGACTGAGGCACCTCCGCACCTGGACCACACAGCACTAGGAGCACTACACCTGCTCTCCAGTGAACAGTTCTCCCAGAAGTTATACAACCTACTCAAAACCACAAAGGTTTTCAGGAGACACAGTGAAAGACATGAAGCCACGAGGAAAAAGCAGAGAAGCAAGAGAATGTATTATCTGGAGGGGGGGGGGGGGGGGGGGGAAATTACTGGAGAACTCCTCCTAAAAAGTTTGCAGCATTTATATTCAAGACAAATGAAACATTTCTACTGCGCTAAGCATTTTGTAGAAAGTATAGGGTCAGGGTCTATCTATTCCTGTTACAATAAGCACAACAGTAATAATAATCTCCTTCTAAACCTCTCTTTGCCAGGAAGTACAGAACTACAGCGAACACATTGTGTTCTTGATATCTTAAGCTCCCAGCCATAGTCCAGTGAGCAATGTAAGCAAGCTCCTATGAGTAGAAACGCACACTAGGCATTCATCACCCTAAAATACAGTTAGCTACATCATAAAGTGGAACCCTCTTTTTTTTTAAAAAAAAAAAAAGAAAGAAAACTTCTTGATCAAATTGAGCAATTTTCATTGTCCATATTTTTAGTTCTAGAGATATACTTACTATCGGGTTCGATTTTTCTTCTTACGAATTTACTATAATTCAGTGCCTCAAGCCTGGTTTGCAGATTAATCCTGGCACACTAAATACAAATCACAGCTACCTTGATTTTGTGCTATTTGGCTGCTATTATCTGAAGACAGATTTAACAACACCTATACCAAACTTGGGCAGAAACCCCAATTTTCTGGAAATCATAAGGTAAAATTGTCTATTTCCCTACATTCTTCCCTTTAGGGCAAGGAAAAAAAAAGGGTGGGTGTCTAAAGCCTTATTTGAAAGTGTTAAAAAAGAAAGGCTACTTAAGAAGCATATAGACCATCACCATTATATGGTAGATGTACGTAGCTGCTCCCTGCCAACAAAATAAATTACATTTTTGACCCCTCTTCTCAACAGACAGGAGAAATTCTTCAAGGGTAGGGACATGGCCTGTGTTTGCCCTGCCTTTCCTCTTTCACAGGCATCAGCATGCAGCCACTGCTGCGAGCAGAATACTCCAATGCACAGACCCTCCGCTTGAGCTGATATGAGCCCTCGGCTTACAATTGCTTGCATTTTCCTGTGGCAACCCTCATTTCTCCTCCCCTCTGTAGAGAGGGGCTGCAAGAACAAAAAGGTGGGGTATGTCTCATTAAAACCAAAGTTAGTCAAATCATTTGTTTGGATTTCACTCTCACACCATTGAGCACTTACTAAAAACAGCTGGGTTGTTGAAGGATACATCCAAGCTTTAGTACCGCATCACTGTTTAAGAAACGAGATGGTTACTAAGCTGGAGCTAAATACTTTGGATTGATTTAGCCTATACTGAAGAAGCACTGATTGCAAGAAAAATCAGGGTATTTCACTGTTACATTTCTGTTCCCCAGATCTTTCTTTTCTAAGCAGCAAGTAGATTTTTAATTCAATTTTTAGTTGGTCATAAATCTCTTCATGACCTTTAAGTTAACATACATTACAGTAAAAAAAAAATTAGTAAAACAAAAAATGGAAGCTGTGACTACAATATACATCTCAAAACAATATTTTGAGTCCTAAATGCTTTATTTCTCCAGAAACAATTGCTATCCTCTCTGTACCACTAATGCCCATCAGCAGAGTTTTATTATTTACACTGACTCAGGTTTTACTGACTGCAATTAAGATCATCCTAGTGGGATAGTTTCATCAATATTCCAGCTCTTGAGAGACTGCTGTTTTCCTTCCAGCCCCAATTCCTGGTTTCCTTTTAAGTCTCACTTGCACACATAGGAACTCAGCAAGCCACCTAGACCCAGTGACACATAGGTGCTGGTAAAGGAAGATAAATATCAGAATGACAGGAAAGTTAGCTTTATTTTAACAAAACGGTGTCCTTTGTGTTTTTTTCTGAACACTGTTGACTACCAAGATGATCGAGAGAAGTCAAAATGTCTTCTTATATTTATGACTGTAGAATATTTTGGAAACATGTTTTACAATACCTACAAAGTCCCAAGCGGACACACCATTCATTAAGGTATGCTTGCATGCAAAAACATACATATACCATAGAACAGTTCAGTTGGAGGGGACCTACAAATATTGTTAAGTCCAAACTGCCTGATCTCTTCTGGGCTAACCAAAAAGTACAGCATGCTACCGAGGGCATTGTCCAGCTGCACTGGGCATCAATCACCTCGCCAGGAAGCCTGTTCCGGTGTCCGACCACCCTCAAGATAAAGACGTTTTTCCCAACGTCCAGTCTGAACCTCCCCTTGTGCAGCTTTGTGATGTTCCTTGCATCCTGCCATCAGTTCTCAGGAAGCAGAGGCCAGGGCCTCCCTCTCAGAAGGCTGCAGATAGCAACAAGGTTGCTCACAGCCTCCTCTGCTCCAGACCAGACCGCCCAAGTGTCCCCATGCTCTCCTCATAGCACATGCCTCCAGCCCTTCTACCAGCTTTGTTGCCCTCCTCTGGATGCTTTCAAGGACCTTAACTGCCTTTTTATGTCGTAGAGCCCACAACTGCACACAATATCCAAGGTGAGGCCACACCAACACAAAATACAGTGGGGAATCACCTGTTTTGACCATTTTCTGTTCATTTTTTTTGATAGAGAATCAAGACAAGAATCACCAATTTAAAAAAAAAAATCAGGTTTCACAAGAACAAAAAGACCTGAGGCTTTTTGAGTTTTACCTATAGTCCAAGCTCTGTGATAGCAAACCTGATCCTTCATATATCAAAATGTTGTTGAAATGTAGTATCCGAATAGATCCTAAGAGATATAAAACCTACTTTATAGCATAAAAACAGGCGGCTAAACCTCTCTGAGAAAGAAATGAATTGAACCTTGTACACAACTGCACTCACAAGACTTTGAGGATTAGTGCGCTCCATGGAGAAGAAAGTTGTCACATTAACAGGGAAAATCTAAAGAAGAAAATCTAGTTACATGTTTTGCTTGAGCAAGTAATTAGATTTTTACCTTTGCAGTTACCTCATGAAATTCGGAGTTCTATTCATGTCCATCTCTCACCAAGTTCATTTCTCAGTTACTGCTCTCTAATGTACATTTACCAGCTTACAGTCTCATCTGAGCAATAGTGCCTCCATCACTTATCATGGAAGACTGTATCTGAGATATTTTAAGCTCTGAAAAAGTTAATGATGTAAAGATCCACTGCTGAGTTTTATTATCTCAAAAAAATGGATATGCTGATAGCCTTTATTACAGTCTTTGACAACTTATTTTCTGTTAAACTTTTTTTTTTTTTGTCAGTCCTTATAGCAGAGTCCCTCACGTGCAATGAAGCATTTACTGTACAAGAATTTCCTTTACTGTTCTTACTAACACCTACATATCACCATGGGCAACAGACAGGAAAAGATTAGCTTTTCTTATGCTAAATTTTAAGCCTACAGATGATAATACTAAAAAGAAAAGCAGATCAGTTTGGACTTGAAGTTAAGGCAGTTTCATGCACACACACAGAGTCCAAACCAGTGCAGCACTTCTGAGTACGTTTTAGTAACAGTTATTTTGACAACATTAAGATACGTACAGATGCATCTTTCTTCTTAGTAACAGAAGAAATAGCATTTATTTATCCTCAAAGACAGCACTCCTTTCTATTTTGAGTATACACATCTACATACGAGCTTGTCCTTTCAGATTCTTTTCACAGTTAAGAAGAGTCAATACTTCAGAGCATTATTCATTTGTTCCATTTTAGGCACCTACCTCTGAGAGGAGACCCGATCCTCCAATGCCCAATGAATGCTCACATGACCAGCTCAGACCTAGGTATAATGCATGGGCTTATATTTCGTGCTAGCAGATTGTTAACAGGGGTTAATCTGCAACCATTCACCTTACAGAAAGTATCCCACCACAGACATTACCTCACTAATAGACAAGCTCCCTCTAAAGACTGAGAGGTCTATTTCCTGGTGGTGCCAACAGAAAAGAGTATTTCTTTAAGGTTTAACTGAGAATATAGATAGATAGATAGATATTTAAGAAGCTAATTGCCTATTCTTCATGATGCTACCTCTGTTCTTTGCCAGTCTCAGAGCAGGAACATCATCTTCCGCTGCTTGACAGTTTTTGGTCTGTACCTACTTGGCCTGGTTGATCCAGGGATAAAGGTTTCCCTGTACTGTGATCAATACACAGACTCATATCCCATTTCCACCTCAATCACTTGTGTGCCCTAGAGTCTACTGCAATTACTGAAAGCACAGTTATGAGAACCTTGAGAGGTTCACCAAATATATTTTGGACATGTAATGAAAACTGAAGAAATTGGATATGAGCTACCTCTATCAGCTGCCATTGTGGTGAACTTGTTCTTTCTGACATGGGTGAAAGACACAAAGGAAACAGCAGGGGTAGGAAGGAAGAAGCTATTACTGAAAAACTTTTCTATAGATTCTGAGAAAGAAAAGTAACATTATCTTTGAAGGAGCACAAAACACACCAGATAATTTTGATTGGAGCGGTAGGATAGGATAGAAATCAGAGAGAGAAACAAGGAAGGAAGAAAGCACACTGAGTTTGAAAACCTGTAACTAAAATGAAACCCCCAAAATCCACATTTCAGTATCACATAAACAGAAGGCTAAAGGATTAAGCAAGAGACAATGAACAAGTAGATTGCAGAAGTTACCGTACATGAGAGGAAGTAAGCACCTTCAATAACTTGACGAATACATCTTTCTTTAAAGTAACTAAAAATAATCCAACTAAAAATCACCTCCTCCCATAGCACACTACTCCACGGAGTGCTCATCACAAACAAGTTGTAGCAACTGTAAGATTCACTGGGGTTCAATGGTTCCCCAGTTATTACTAGTGGCAATTTGTTAAAGGACGGTGGCCCAAGTACAAATAAATACAAACTACTCACAATTTAACATGAACTGCAAGTAATTTGTGTGGGAGAAACAGTTTTTGCTAAGCTGCCTTGAGTAATTCACCAGTAAGAAGAGAAAGCCTTCTTAAACTTGATTTGGGCCTATCAGATGGAAACAGAATACTGCCAGATAACACACAGGTCTTCGAGGCAGATATATACACACCATAAAAACAAAATAACAATAGACTAACATCTAATACGGAGCTGAACATTATTTTACATGATAGAGAAGTCTTGACTAAAAATTGTTAAAATGAATTTAAGGTTAAAAAAATAGATCATAAAGTACAAAACCTGTGTGATAATTCTAAAGCTGCAAATGATCAAAATTGTGATTCATAGACAACCCTGTAAAGCATTTTTGGATTACACATTTGCTGTCAAGTACCTCCTTCAGGCTAAATGTTTCAAGAAAATTAATTCAGAAACTTCAGAAAGTGAAAATTACAGTAAAAATACTTTGATTTGCTAAGGACAGCATTACAGCTAACCCACTGAATTTTTCTAGCATTCTTACACTTTGTAACAAGATTTCAGCGTGGCAGTTAACTCTCTGAAGCATCAGAAAACTTCTGTCAGTTATGTTTTGGAAGAATTGTAAGCTTGTAAAACAAATATGCAAAACCTAAGTACATTCAGTTCGCACTCTCAGAGAGTTACTATGACTTTGCAGCTAGGCTACTCAAGACAATAGGTCAGACTAGCCAGTAACAATGCTCAGGCCAAAGGTACAGGGTTGGGGAGAATTCAAAGAAAAGAACTGCAGGAAAACATAGCTGAATTTGCTCTGATAGCTATGAGGGAATGAACCCATGAGCGCCACGGGACTTGATCGGTTCTCCAGGAGTCAGAAGGCAGAGGCAAGAACTGCCCCCCAAAAGGACCCCATGGCCCTTTCTGCCTACATGCTGAACCCAGCCAATGTCCTCTCACAGGAAGGGGGCACATTTTCCTGCCTAGCATTTCCTCACCATTATTTTTGGCACCACATTCTGTCGGATAATAGTAAAGCTGTACATGGTGTTTGAATTTTAAATAGTTACCCTCAAAAAGGGGTCCAAAAAGAATAAAGCTCCCTTGAGTTTAGGAGCCTCCCCTCAGACACACGTCAGCTGTCTCCTCAGGAAACATCTTCCCAAGGTCCAGAAGTGGCAGCCTTTTCCTCAGACCCCAGAAAGCACATAGCCCTTCTACCAAAACCGAGACATAGCACCACAGAAAACAAATAAACCAACAAAAAACTGTTACCTCAACTCCCTTTCATCACTGCAAGCTTCTAACACTGCTCCTGCCCTCCCAGACTGCATCAGGAAACGTGCTCGTGTCCCGCCCAGCACAACCCCACACACCTGTGCTCATCCCACAGTGCTGGGGCTCCTCACGCCATGGTGCTAAAATTCACCTGTTGTGTTGGCTTGTTTTTTAATCTGAAGCATTCCGAGCTTCTGTTCTATATGTTCAGTGGGGATCATGTTACCACCTTATTAGAGAAGAACAGAGGAAAATAATGGAGGAACGTTAATATTCATGAAACTCTCAGATGGTTTAAGAATAAACCCCATGGAGAGGCCTCTTGCTTAATAACTGTGTTCCCAGGAAAGTGTTTGAAGGACTTGCGATAAATAAGGCATGAGGTCAGGCACCACAAAATCCCAAGTCCGAGAGCACATCGAACAAGCAGGAGGCGCGCAGTCACCAGGACCCCAGCACACACAGGGCTTCTGCAGCTCCAGCCACGGGGAGACCTCTGCGGGCCTGCGCCCCACCGTGCTGTGCGGGGTCACAGCATTTGTTATGAATTGTCCATTTCCTCTGTTTACACATAGACCTGCCCTTGTTTCCTGTACATGGTGTGTGCTGCTGTGAGAAGGCTGTAACACTAAGCTAGTACATGATTTTATTTTGGCCTGTAAGACATACTACCATAAAATTGTATTTATCAACTGTTCCTGTGAACCTACATATAAATGCTTTCATTCCCATGTAGCCAGAGCAGCATCAGAGCATGTAACTAATCAGGTTAAGTCTGTGCCTTCATTGGTTCAGTCGTTGTCCTTTAAATGTGAACACCTGGACTAAGGTGCTCAGAGCATCAAGGCACTTTGGGCTTACACATGTGAAGGTTTTACCATGCTTTAATGAGTTACTGAGTGCAGCTGAGCTGAAGCATTTTAACCCATTACAAATGAAAGGTAAAATACCTTAGCCAAAAGTCTCTTTTGCAGAGAGTCACGTAAATAAAAAATAAAAATAAAATTGTTTTGCATCTACTATAATCTGCTAATACAGTACAGCTGTGTGTACCTGAGTCCTACCCCTCCACTGCCTGCATCACACTGAGGGCAAACTGTCTTTGAACAGATGTCTTTTTGGTTTGAGCATTTTCTTCAGAAAAAGTTTCATAATCAAAATGTCAGCATAGAAATCAGTGTAATTTAGAAAAACTTAGGGATTTTAGATGGCTTTATAGGCATACCAAGGGAAGGAACATATTTAATTTTACAGATCAGAGGACTTCATTGAAGAATAACCCTGAATGCAAAGGTTAGCATTAGCATTACTTTTGATGGTCAGTAACCCAAGCAAGGTTGCTTATTCATTGTCATGCTTCAACATGAAGACAAAATCTCTGCAGAAATCCCTAAATCTGGGATAACAACCATAAGGAGAGCATAATAATAATAATAATAAATCATTTAAAAGAAACACCTCTATACTCAGTTGATAGGATTCGAATTCAGAAAGATTGAATTTCTCATTAATAAAGAAAATATGCTTGCCATTTCACAGAAGAAAAATATTTGCTATATATGTTTAACCTTATGCTTTTAAGAGGCATTTGAACAAGCTGTTGCCTTGGACATACTGACCTGGATCCTAACTTTTCAAAATTTTTTACCAGTAATCAACAGGCTGAACTCTACTTCTGAGAGTTAGGTGAGAGATTATTTTCCCCAGTATATATACATTAAAAATAAATTAAAAAAAATAAAAATAAAAAAGTAGCCCTCCAGAAAGAAGAGCTGTTCTCTTCAACCAAACGTGATTATGACTATTTCTTCACTGGAAAAAAATATTTCATATTTTTTGAGGCAGCATTTGTTGGAATTGTACATGGTGCAGGCTTTAGTCTGTTAACTAATCAAAATTCAGTCCCACGTATGCTCTCACCAACCTAAACTGACTACAGTGATATAAATACCTTGTATCACTTTGTCTTCATTAGGATTTCAGGTTCTCTGGCCAAATTTACTTTTGCAATAGAAAATGCAGCCCATGTAGCAGTTTTGGAAAAGAAATTAGTAAGAACCAAGAGGAACCAAATCTGCAGAGTGAGCATTTCCATTAGAGCAAGAAATTAGACTGTGGCTACAACTTCCACCATTCTCACTCTTCCAAACACAAAACAAACAAGAAGCAAAATTGCCCCACCCCCCTGCACCACCCATCGACACCCAGAGGAACTGGGGTGAACTGGCTGTAACAGAAAGCAAACCCAAGGGAAGGGTCCTTCCCTCAGTATTTGTTTTGTTGTGCACATTTTCCTTCCTTCTGATTACTCAAATCAGCAATTAGAAGACTGTGTTAATTAGCAGTAAGACATGGTAAAAATTCTTCAAGTTGAGACCGTTTTGCTCGTGAAAAGATGCGTTAGTCTGTACCTCACAATCAGTCCATATTAACCTGTCTGAAGCTTGCTGTGAATTGGCCACCATGATCACTGCTCAAACACTGCATTGACTACATTGATCTTATAGATGATATATTCTTTGAAAAAGAAGCACTGAGTAGTTCTTTCTCGAAAGCTCATGTGTTACATTTTTTAAACCTGCTATTTAAATTACTCTTTAAAAGATTATTTTTCTTAGTGCTGACTATTTAGAAAGGCATATTTTCCCTAAACAAACTCATCCCTGATCCCTGTTTAATTCACAATTACTGGCATTTCTGAAATGAGGGAACACCTACAATTCATGGCCTCATTGAGCTATTCCAGGTTTAAGAGGGAGCTGATTTCTCATCTGTCACTCATCATCACCATTAAACTCTGTTTGAGTGTCTTCATTGATTCCACATCTGGAATTTTGCATACTAAGTAAATTTTATTACAAAAATCAGGTTCTGCTCTCCAGTGTAACAGCTAGAAAATAGCATTTAGAGGTAAGGAAACCATTTCAGCTGTAGACTCGCTTCACTAATAAAATTCAAAGTCTCGCAGACTTCCTGGGGGATTACTGTTCAGATCAAGTGTGTTTTGGCAGACTCATACATTTAATCACCCCCAAAGAACCAAACTCTACCATAAAGTATACTTCTCCCTGCTATCTGGAGCCAGAAATAGCAAAGAAAAAGAAAATTCTAGAGATTTATTTTCAGTCTGGAGTTGTAGAAGACTAGATTACAGTATAGAGGGATTTATACTGCTTATTATTATAAGAGTCAAAGACATTTAGATAGCCATCAAAGTGGATCTTCACTGCACATTAGCTCAAGAAAGCATTTTATTTCTCTGTCTAGTCAAGAAGAATGTATATGTACACTGTACAAAAATGTATATGTACACTGTATAAAAATCAACTGAAAATGTATAAAATGCAGTGCTTTCTGCACCTATTTTTCATCTATTAATTTGTAATTTTCTGGTCCTAAATTTCTGCAAACAGCTTAAAAATATTACCTTACTGTCTTGAAAAGAGACAGATATTAGTGACTGACAATGTCTAGGTAAGAGCTGGGACCTGGTGAGCTTGAATAACTAAAATAAGTTTCAGAGTACTTTGTAGGACACTCAGGTAAAAAAAAAAAAAAAAAAAAAAAAAAAAAGTTGGGTTTTCCAATGCCCAGTTCCTCACTTATGCACAAAACTATCCATGTTGTAGTTTCATTCTGTTGCAATGCTATCAGCAGCATAGCATCTGTCTGCAGAGACAAAGGCCTAGCTTATCAAACGTTTTCAGGCATGTAATTAGTTGCCTAACTCTCAATAAAATTAATGGGATATAAACACCTAAGGAGGATAAGGGACTTTACCTATGGCCCACTCCCTAAGGAATCCAGGTACAAAGAACAGTCATTATAATTATCAGTCAGATGATGAATGCCCAGGTAAGAAACATAATGGCCTTATGATGCGAAAGTGAAGTCCTTTAAGTACATTTTCTTTATGTGAATGACAAAAAGTACATATGTAGCAGTAAAACCTGTCCAGAGTTATACAGACTTTCCTCTTGAATCTGGGCTTGATAGCAACTTGATTTAACACTGCAAGAGCAAGCAGTTACCTCTAGGATCTCCTATGGCTGCCAGTGACCCTGTCCCTGTCAGAGGGACATCAGAGGCATGATGGTGGATTAGATGAGTATTTTGGTCTGACCAAGCACAGCTGTTCTTGACCTTCATTTTCTTTCAGTGTTTGATATACCAATCTGCATGAAGCTTCCTATCCACCCAAGGCTCTATACTTGAGTGTGAAAGGGCCTAAGGTCCAAAGGAGAGTTTGCTTAAAGCAGACTTCAGCCGTGATAGACTTCTAGGACAGGAGACACTCAGGAAGAAGTATCAATTCACTCTGAGGTACATTGCCCTGTTTTTCATTATTATCACAGGTACTGCTGAACTGTTTGTTGTTGAATTAATCTAAAGCCTAAGTCATTTTTAAAAAGATCAGTGTTCAGCCCTACACCTCATTTTTTGCCAATATTTTCCATGAAGCTCTGTAACATCCACCTTTGCAGACACAAAGTGGTATTTTTGTCTTTGTATTGCTCCCATATCTAATGCTTCTTATTTGCAAATGGCAAGCTCCCTACAAAGCAGCAGGCTTAAATTTGGCAAATTGTCACCCTTCAGTTTATCCCACACCCTCTGACACTAAGGTCCTATCTTCATCAGATATTTTTCAATTCCCACCTTACTCGCAGAAGATAGAAGCACTTATATTCCACCCAACAAACAGGTTTTCAACTTCTTTATGCTTACAGTATATTTCAGCTTACTTTCCTCCAGCTTTTCCAATTGCCCTAATTATCCTGCAGTTGTGCCAAGAGCTCCTACATCTATCACTCCTAGTCACCATTATAGTTGGGCATCGCTGTGTAAACTATTTACCCTATTGCTCCAGAGGGCTTATGGCACTGACTCAGGGAACCGCCTCTCACAGCCAAGTGCATTACTAAATAACCTCTCTCTTATCTTTCTACTCAACTTTTATATGCAACTTTTATATGCCACTGATAGCTGTCCTCCTTGCTGCTCATAATCCCAGTATTATGCAATGCTGGTTTTACACAATGGATATCTAAAGGTGCTACACTTCTCATACAATTGGTATCAAGTATCACGCACACCATTCAACAGATCTTGATAACTTCAAGTATCTTAAAAAAAAAAAAAACTTTTTTTTTTCTTTGTAATTTTTCCTCTTCAGTGCAGACTCCTACTTGCTGCACAAGTCCTGTTGTACCCTGTAACCAGTATTCTGGTTTTGATTTTAAAATGTCATGGTACCTTTACAAAAGCTACAGATGGATTTGAAGCACCCTGTTCACACTCCTCTGTTACCACTAGCAAGTTAATTTGATGAGCTGGCTTAATCATTTTCCTTACAGTGACAGGTAAAGTTACCTGTCTGCCTTTAATGTACACAGTCTGCAAACCATTAAGGGAGGAGATGTAAACAGTCCCAACAAATCTCTGTAATAACTCATGTACATAAAGTTACTCATGGATGTAATGATTTGTAGAAAGAAGACCATATTTTATAGATAAGGACCATTATATAGAATGCCTGGAACTGTTTTCAGCCATGGGATGTGAAACTATATCAATACATTATTGTTTTTTAAAGAGTTGAAAAGTGAAAGAAAATTACTGTAAATCAGATAAATTGTTTCTGAAGGCCATTATTTCAAACTTAGTTAACCACTGAATCAGATGGCTCTGACAGGATGCTGAGTAGAAAGCTTTCTTTTTCAGGCTGTCCTTAATGTTTCACAGATAATTCCAAGCATATTGTTTTAAATTATCAAATGTATCTCCAAAAGGAACAGTAATTTTTCTTCTTTGAGTTGGTCAATAAAAAAAAATGATGAGTTTCATTTAGTGGAAGAGGGGGAGCCTTTGCTATTTCTCTCGTATTCCTCTTTTATATTGCTTTCTTGCTCACCCTTACATACGTACGAATGCACACACAAACAGGTGGACAGAAGGCTTTGTTCTATCCCGCTGCCCTTCAGCAGGCTCTTTCAGTACTCTTCCAATACCAGAAGCATTTATTGATTTCTGCATACAACCTATAGTCTTAAAATTGTTTCTATTAATAACTGGCAACACTTGTCTTGAGGTAAAGGATTTAGGACTGAAAATATTGTTCAGTTCTCTTCCCTGTATTATTAACTCAGCATGTGTAACTTTCAAGGTATCTCTTCTAGTTTTAACTTTTCCCAACCGTATTTTCCCACCACTGCATTGCTATTAGAGTTAACTCTTTGTGCCTTGATCCAAAGCACAGGGAAGTCTGTGGAAAGACTCCCATCAACTTCAGTGGGCTTTTAGTATATGCTTAATACTTTTTAAAGCACTTTATAATCCTTTAGTTAACAGATGACATTGAAATAAAAAATATTGCAAAATAATTTGGTTTCCCATACTGTTATTGATGTCTCATGCTATATATCAAAGAACAAAGTCATATAACAAAGGAAGATTAAAAAAACAAGCACAAGACTAGAATCTATTACTTCCTCTATAACATGTCAGTATTAAATCACAGAGGAAATATAGCAATTATGTTAGCAAAGGATAGCTGCTGGTTTTTACACACCAAACACTTTGATAGCTTGACAGTTTGCTTTGCATTATCCATGAACTATGCTAATATTTACTTAAGTAAATATTTAGCTAGCTCAGAAAAAAACTTTGTTATATCATAATTAGAAATTACTGGGAAAATAGTGGGGGAAACAAAGCATACTGACTTACACAGTAAGAAGTAGTCTGAGATGTATAATTCCCCAAACAGTCAATTTTCTTGGGACCTTCATAATATAATGTTTGCAATGGTGAAACTGACATACTGATAAATATAGCTAGGAATAGTGTGTGTGTGCGTATATGTATATATATGAGTTTTTTAAGACCAGTATTTTCACAATATTGTTACAAACAACATAGAGTAAGGGACCTGAGAAGGTTCCAGGCCTGTGGGCAGTGGGTGGGTATCCAGGCAAGGCTGAGCAGGGCCATCAAAGCCTATGGGTGCCCTCAGAGCCCTGGCACTCAACATCAAAGAGGGAAGAATTACAGTCTTTAGCCTGTCTTGTGCAAAAGGAATGGTGGAATTGTAAAATTTCTTTTTTAAATATATTTTTAAAAATTCCTTTCCTTGCAAAAGGAAAAGAAATAGCTTTTGGCCAGGGGTATACTTCCTACATATGCTTCTAGCTTGTGTAGGCATATCTGAGCTACTCTGAGCCTGTTAAGAAAAGGGAGCGAGGAGAGGGAGTTTGCTGATGATCGTAAATAATTCATGTAAACTGGTTTCTGCAAGCAGAGCAGTCCTAGCAGCATGCAGCTTAGCTTGGGCCAAGAGCCCAAGCATTAACTCAGCTTGGATAATTTTACAGCAAGCACTCATATCTCAGCTTCCACAGCTAAAGTGGCCATCAGTAACAAAGCAAGTGTGCTCGACGCTAACACAGGATTATTGGGGCTGAACTGCATTAACAGGAGCGTACAAGAGTTTGTGATTCTTGATCGGAGACAAGGAAGTAGTTCTAGTGTTTATTTTGTTGGCTCAGATACTATCCACTCCTTAATGTTTTAGGGCTTATTGGCCATTTCCAGACCATCTACTCCATATCTATCTTAAAAAATGAAATTAGTGACCAGTCATGAACTAGCGCTGAACATGTTCTTAGGACTCATAAACTGCAGCATGTCATGGCTATGCAGAACATACCTGGAGTCTATAGCGCCTCTCCTTCCTTGTCTCTGCCTCTAAAATTGCACTGCATGTGCGTTCTGGTATTGCTTGAATTAGAAGTAGCTGTGCACCTGCACAGCCATACCTGTCTCTTCCCATTTGGATTAGGGCAGCATTCCTGCCGGACGTACGGCTTTCCAGCTGCCCTCAGGCCTGTCTCTAGCTATGAGATTTCTGCAGTTAGGAAATATTCTTTCTTTTTTCTCAAAAAAAGAAATATAACACTGCTGAAGCTGTTATAAAAGCCAAATAATTATATATTCTCATTGGTAAATGTTTCTTCACAGAGGAGAAGCTTTTGAAATGATGATTGCATTAAATTAAAAAAAAAAATAATAAAATAATAAAAAAGAAGCTACCTGAATTGTACTCCACACTAAGAAATTACTCTTTTGTAGATAAAACAGCCAAAACTCAGATTAACTCAGATTTTGTGCTCTTTTTTTCTTTGGAGAAGACACATATTGGCACTGTATATTCCACTGATGCAGTTCTGTTTATTTGCAGAGACCATGAACCTCACCACAGAAGGAAGCAATTAACAAGAGGCAATTTATTTGCTCCCTCTTTCAAAGCAGGAGCATTCAGAAGCTCTTTTACTTTCCCACTTGACCTTTTCAGGACCAGATTACCAGCCTTTTTCTTACTCTCTCTATGGCTCTCTGCTGTATTTTCTGTTTGCCTCACCCAATGACTGGTACTCACAGCATCCAGAGACTATCCAAACTCCCCTTTTATATGCTATTTGTTATACCGTGCATTCTTGATAGTCTTATGTAAGCTCTTTGGCTATGTGCACATGAGTATGCTACAAAGCTCTTGGGTTTTCAGCTTTCAAGAGTATTAGGCCTGTGTTCTCCTCAATTTATTGTTTATAAAATCTACTTATAACACAGGTATTTTTTCTAGCTTTTAAAATTTTCTAGCTCTTCTATAGGCTCTTGATTGGGTAACAAATCCAGGCCTATTCCAAAAACTCTGATGCTAAAAGAGGAACTAAGTTTTCATAGTTATTTAATTCTCTCTTCTAGAATTTCTACTCACTTCTTACAAATAGTTTATAATGTTCTTCTTTTAAGTAGTTTGTCCTGTTATTCAGTGTCTGTGTCATTAGATTACTTTTACGGTTTCCTGATATGTTATTCAATCCTTACCCTTACAGTAATGTTTCATTTTAACCTTTTCTTAAATCACTTACCATTTTTTTTTATGCCTACCATCTATTGGTGCATGGTAGTTTTCTCTGAAGTATCTGTTCTTTGCCCTCCTCCCAAAATGAAGTTCTACTGCCAGTTCTCGGGACATACAGTATTAATATGAATTTTGGAGCAGATTGTTGCTTGAAGTTCTTATTAGTAGTCCATTCTCCTTGAGTTTTTTTTTTTTAACTGCTCCCTACATTTTTTCAAGAGTTTTAAGTAACTAGAGGCACAGATACAATTGCAGAGTGCTATAGAGATAGGAAAAAGCAAACAAATGTTTCTGAAATTGGACAGAAGTCTAAAAATCTTCTCAAAGTGATGTGAGTCTGGAACATTGAAAAGGCAACTTTGTAGAAAAGCCGTTGCATCTGAATTTTTGTTGTAGTTGCTGTTATTTGTTTCCTGGTTTGTTTTATATATTTGGCTCTGACACTGATTTTTGCAAGTCTACAGTGTGATTTGGGCATCCACAGAGTGTCAAGAGTTTGGATTACAGCTCTGGTCCAATTTAACAAAAAAAAAAAAAAAATAATAATTTTAGATTTAGTTTCACGTGAAAGGAAAATGCTTACTTCTAGACACAGGCAAGCTAAAGTACTTTGAAAATCCATGAATGAGGTAGATATTAATTTCAGAATAACCTCTCCATAACACAGTAATTGAAAATTCACTTTGCATGTAGAAGTTCCTCTTGTATTACTCATCATTTTAAGGTATTAATGAATATGGGTCCAGTAAAAGATGACATACAAAACAAAGTACAATTATTCTACTAGTATTTTATATAATCTCCAGCTGAACAAGTGTTTCTGATGTTCAGGCTACATCCTAACTCTTTAAAATTTTGGTTTCAAAGTAAAAACAGATCCTTATCTGCTCTCTTCCAAAAACTCTTTAATTATTTGCAATCTTTAATTAAGTCTTATCACATTTCTCTTATTGTGACTCTGTGAAAATGTATAAAAGGAAAATGCTTTTTTTTTTTCTGTATTTTTTTCTAAGTGGAAAAGCATTATTCATGTGTGCACCTACTATAGCCAAATACATAAATGGATAATTTCCACTAGTTTTTTTTAAAGGTAAAGGTCAGGGGTATCATGTTGTAATTGGAGATGATAAAGAGGACTTATAATAAAACAATGCAGCAGTGTTCATTCTTACTTGTTACCATGACTGGTGAGACCATAAGATGTCTAGTTTATATCTGAAGTATCCACCTCTACCTGAAGTGGCTACCACTACTTGTGCACCTTCCTCTCATAGAGATACAACTTTGTTTGACCTCCTGTATTGTTCTGCCAAGACTGACAGGTGTTTGAGTGCTACAGAACAGCCACAGGCTTGGTGAGAAACTGCCGTTGTGGTTCATCACAAGAGTTTGGGGCTCAATGAGAGGTTTGAGGACTACGAGTGTGGGAAAAGCCTCCACTGAGGTACTTCTTCCTCAGTTAGGACAGCTGTTTGAAGCCAGTTAGCTTGGAAAATGATTGCTTCTTAAACTCAGGTCAGTGATATGTTCACTTTATGTTAAGACAGGATGAACACCCTGTGGATTGGTCTCAAAAGGAAATTGCTGATGAATAGTGAAAGAAGCAGATGGGAGCACAGTGTCCCCTGCCCCCCACAGTGTTCTGGGCTTGACCTGTTTTGTTACTATGAAAATGTCAGCAACATTTTCCACTGAATTATGGATTAGAAGAAAAATCATCCTTTACTACCTTCTACATGTCATTAGAATAATTTAGCAGAAATACAATTATTTTATCCTTGTTACACAGCACAGGCCTTTGGTGCCATCAGAGTTCAAAGCAACTTTATAATGCTGTAAATAAAGAATAAGCACAGCTAACACAGAACAAAATGCATGACACAGGAGTTCAGAAGAGGGGAAAAAAGGTGTGTTTCCAGGGCAGTTGAGCTGATAAGTTAGCTTCTACAAAACACTTCTGTAGCGTCTGCAGCTCTGCACGTTCCCACCAGAGGGGGAAAGAAGCTACACCACGGCAAGACATTTGCATATAAAACCTACTGCTCTGTCCTGTGAAGGAGGAGGGAAGTGTTGGTTAGAATAAAAAATCAGGCCAGGGGCACAAAATTCGTGCATTTGCCTTGTACCAAAGGAAAGGAAAATATGATAACTTCGGTCATGTATGCACAGAACTGAGGACCTGGTATGTATGTATGATATGGACTTGAAATAAGCATTTGAAAGCTACTGGTGGAAATGAATTTCTTGCGAGTACTAAACAGTTACCTAGCTCTACTGAGTTATGCACAAGTTCTTTATCCATGTATGCATTTTCCCCTGACAGTGTGCTTCCAAAATTCTTCTTTGGCCATTTCCAAAGTAAAATTCCAGATATATAAACTCATTAGTCTTAGACTATAGTCTTTCTTTACCTCCAATGGAATCATCATATATATTCCTTCTATACCTTCTTCCTTTGAAACCCACCAATCCTTCAATACCCTCCTCTTACTTATTTCCAGGCCCAGTATGTGTCAAGTATGTCTCTATTCTTCTACTCCCTTCCTCAAGCATTGCTAGTTAGGTTTTAAATTCCCAAAGCCTTTTCTCAGCAAACAGTGGGACCTGTGCAAAAAGCATCCACTGTAACTATTCAGGGCTGATTCCTTAACTATTTAGGAGATTGAAAGGGGGAAAGTATGTCCCTGATTCCAGGTCTATAATAACTGCATTTCTTTAATGTTCAAGAGAAATAAAGTGTTCTTACATTTGTTAGGTGAACGTATCTCCAATTTTTATCTTTTCTTTTTACTCAGTTATAATTACATTCTGTGTTCTAAGGCACAACTGTGAATATTAAACACTGTGGCAAAATTTACATTGCTCCTTTCTCAATCCCTGAAAAGCAGAAAAGATTATTCCAAATGCATCTGGAGTGATACATGTGGCAATATTTGTGTTTTAGTGATCAGAACCTGATAATACTGTCTTTAAAATGCCACAAAACATGCTCTTACATAAGCTCTCCTAAACATACCTGGGTGAACACATTCAAATCCTGACCTGTGACATGATTAAAAACATCATATTCATGTTACGTTTGACCAGAAGAAAAAAAAAAAAAATAATTAAATGGCTACAGTAGAAAACATGTCATGCTTTTTATGCCTCTTAGGTATAAAGACAACCTCAATCCTCTAAACTGGAAAAAAAAAAAAAAAAGTTTCATTTTTGATAACCAAGTAATACCCACCTGGAGACCTAAAGAAATTCTTGTTTCTGTATCTGGTCTCCTGGAAAACCTTAAACACATACATGCACATAACACTGCACAGCCACTCTTAATGTTTTCAGCAGGGTTCACCCCAGGGATCCTAAAAGGTAAATTGGCTTCCTGTTTCTTCCCAGCACACCTGCTATTCTTCAAGCCAGTTCAAGACCTCATACCGATAAATAGCAATTGACACATATGGTAACACCTATTATCTTCCCAACATCCAGATGAGAGTACGAGCTTTTTATGCGGTGAAGTAAGTTTCTAAAACAGAATGGAAGGAAGCAAGAAAAACATATACCCTCTTCTAACTAGAAGAAAAATGAAAATAAATGGGGCAGAAGTGTTTTTGTGTGTGTGTGTTTCCTAAACATACCGATGAGAATGACTCAGTTACCAGGCAAAATGTAGCTTTGTCTCTCTCCTAGTCTGTCTAACAAAACCCCATCTAATTCTTAGATGGTGTCTGTTTCTTCAGTTTCTAATTAGCACTCTTATCTGAGGTTTTATCACAAGATTCTTCCTTTCTTAGGCAAGTACCTGACTTACAGTCCTGTGATAGCAGTCCTTGTTTAGCTCAGCAGGTCTGATGATGTCTGTGCACAGCAAACCTGTTCCCTTCAGGACCATGACATAGTAATCAATGGCTAAATTGCCCCTGCCTTAAGCCAAAAATATTTTGCTTAGAACAAAAGCATTTCTGGGGAAAAAAGAGATTAAAAAACTCTCCATTAGATTGTCTAGACTACAAGGAGTACCGTCCTCTGGATATGAGTAGTCCCAAATTCTTTAGGCTTTCTCTGCAAAATTTCTCTATGTCAGCATATTTTGCAGACAGTATGTAATATCTCACCTCGTTTCATAAGTCTTTGGCTCTTTAGCATTCAGCTGATAGATGTTCCCAGACTTGGAAAGCAAACCAGCAGTGGCATTTTCACTGGAGACTAGAATGTATCTGTGGTTGTTCTGATTTCCCATAGTCTCTCAAAATACCAGGCCAATATACAGAGTTGGAGAAGATCCAATATACGGTATCTATCTCTGACACAGTCACACAAAGCCAACAATGTTCATAAGAATTGCTGTCTCTCAGTATTTCTAACATTATCACATATAGCTCTACTTCTCTCATACAGGGGCTAGCTGTAAAAGGGATGGAGATAAACACAGCACATGGATTCTGTTTATTTGGTATGGAAACTTACCTATAGTGACTGATAAAAGCACAAATAAACTGAAATACAGGTATATATGTATATTCCATTGCCTCTAGACAGAGCCTTTGGTGTGCATCAGGTGACTGCATTAGCTCTATTTAATTTGGATCATTCAGTAGAGCAGAGATTATAACGAACAAATGTATTTTGCAATAATTTCTAAAACAAGCAGGCAAACAGAAAAGCTGCTGGTTGTTCCAGTTCGCTTGCATCCAGGTGAATGCCACTGCCCTTCCTCACTCATATTACCATTTGCTTCCATAGTATGGATGTAGTAAGATAAGCCTAGCATCCCACAGTATCACTCTGTAGGTTTGCAACCCCCTCCACATCCTCACGTCCTTCAGCTCTAAGATATCCTACGCCAACCTGCTCACTGAGAATTTTGGCATATGAAATCATCCTAACTTTTTCCTGGGTAACTTCTCTGTCACCAGACTGAGTTACTTGTGAAAAGACAAATCTAAATCCTCACTTAGAAGTTTTTAGACCAGGTCTGAATGCATAATTTAACACAGGTAAATGGAGAAATGCAGGACTCAGCAGAACAGTCGAAGTTATACCTTACCTCCTTAAAGGGTGTATCCAGTATTAGGAATACTGGGTGTATGGAATTAATGCAGTCCCACAAATGGATTTTGTCTCTGTCCTATAAAATCAACGCTCTAGGAGCTAAAGAGGGCAGGTCCCTAATTGCCTTTGTATGGGTCTTAGAATAAATATTATAGTCAGGAGCTTTAGCACCTCACCTTCCAGGGGCTGTAGCTCTCCACCTAGTATCTGTGGGTTTGCTGCAGAAAGCCATCAAGTGGCTTTTCTGATTCTGCTGTGGATATTGTGCAGCCTGAAAACCACACACAGACAAATTGTACTGTTCATCCAAATTTGGTTCTCCTAAGATACATTGTAGAACTAAGCTACGGTATGGACATACCTTACTCATGATACTCTGTAAGCTGAACTTCCAAAAAAATTCAAAATACAGTATACATGCAGCTGTATCACCTAAATTTAGCTGCTTGGCTTCTGCCTCCCATCTCTGAGTACTTTCAACATTATTACACTTTTGTAATACCTAATGCAACTACAACTGGAGAAAAATCGAGTTTTTGAGAAAACTGAAAATGAGAAATTGGCCCAGTGGATATACTAGATGGATCTGATATTAACAAACTTAACCTCTGTAAATTTAAAAGTTCAAATACCTTTCATGTCCATTGACAGATGTCCTTCCTGTTTCTAATTGGGAAAAGGTGACGAAATAACACTGAAAAGATGCAGTTTCTTCCCTCTCAGTACTTCTACCTTAAGACATGAATGTACAATTTCACTAAAATTCATTACTCTTCACTATGGCCTTTAAGGAAGTAGGGTATTTCACAGGGTTTAATTGCATTTAAATATATATATATATATTGGAATGTGTATTTGTTTACAACAAGAAAATAACATAATTTCAACCCTTCAAAATACAGCAACCAATAATTTACTAAATTGCAGAAAGGCGTTTTTCCCAGGTGATCATTGTCTCTGGCCTTCAAGGCTGAGGATGGCTTTCACTTTTTGATACAGGGCAATACCATGTTGTATCGGGCTCAAAGACGTTCTTAACAAACCACCTTGGCCCTCTACAGATCCAAAGTCCACCAGTCTGGAGGACAACTGATGTCCCCCCAAACCAAATAATCTCTAGTCTCTAGAGCTCTTCATCTAATTCCACAGGGGAAATAAATAAATAAATAATGGGAAACAGAGTAACTGAGATATAATGACAGGCCAAAAGCAGTCTGGAGTGTAAGCAGTGTCTTTACAATGGATCACTTGTTCCCTGTCTTTCTGCACATAACTTACTGTAAATGGGATCAGCTACCAACGAAGAGTGATTAGTGGAATACAGTAGGCAAATATTGGCAGTATCTATTTTTTGCTATAAATGTAACTTTTTTTCCCCTAGCTAAATTCTGCAAGTGAAATAAATGTTATTGCGCTAGTGTTCATACAACAGTTCCAAATAGTATTAGCTTAGAACTGTAATGAAACACATTATCCTTCATTATAATCTTTAAAGAAATAGGATTTTTTTTTCATGAAATAGTTTAATAACAGAACATTAAGATTTTGCAATGTGTTTTTCTTTGGTGGAATTAAACAAAATGTTTTCATCTTTTAAAAATAAGTGCATAATTATCTTACTTTTAGGATCACCAACTGTGATTAAGCTAATAGCGATGGAATTGGTGAAACAGGACACACCATTTTAATTCATGGGTTTACATTTTGTTTTTAATTTTCCTGTTGCAGATACATGTTTAAGTGTTGAAAACCTCTTGTTATTTGTTTGTTTGCTTGCTTGTTTGCTTTTTTCCCATAATGGATACTGTCATTATATTTGTTTCACAGATAATCAGCCCTACAGCATTTTTTTTATGACACTTCTAGTTACATCAACACTGGAAACAACCTGCGAAGAGATTTAATAAAATATGCAGTGTAACTAGCTACTGAGAATTTCAGATTGAATGTTTATTTATTTCTCCAGGTATTTAGCATGTTTGTGTATATATGGAAAGACTGATTAACTTAGATCAATTAACTTAGATACTGAGTCCATGAGAATACACCATGTAAATATAATAAATGATTTCTGTAAGTAAATGCCTCTGTGAAATAAATTATTCGACCGTTCTGGCAGACAGCTTGTCCTTTCTCCAATGCTTCAGTGAAAATTAGAAGAAAATGCAACCAGAGTAGCCTTGTAACAGAACACATGTAAATCTTTTCTGAGCTATTTGGTGGCAACTTAAATGCCCTTAAGCATACAGACTGATGGCCTTGGTAATTGTTTTTCCAGCCATTTGGGATCATCTAATCATTCCTTAAATTTTGCATCAGTAGCACCTGTACTCTTGCATCAGCTCACACTTTTGTGCTGCTTTTGGGACTAAGGGCAAAACTAGCTGGTGAAGTAGCTCCAAATTTCACTGCAGAGAACATGTGCAGAGACAGTATTTGCTTCAGTAGAGGTGTTATCTACATATGAACACTGAATATCAACAACTCACTTCCTGTGCACAGACTTAGGTAGACAGTTGCTTTGTACTGCTAAAGAAATGCCAGTATTTTCTGCTCCTCATTTATATATCCATTAATTACATCTGAATGGCACTTAGGGAATACATATTTGGATGAAAGGAGCTATAGAAATTGAGCTCGTGCAGTCAATCTAAATACAAATTAATTCGTTTATCATGAGTCAGATATCTTAACAGGTGAGTATTTTCCTATATCTCTCAGCCTCCTTTCACTTTCTTGCCATTGTTATAAGAGACAAGATAAATCCCAGAAACCTTATCAGTTACCAAACTTTCTTTTCATGTAACTGACAAAGAAAATAAAAATGATTGAGAATCAATTGTTCTTTGTAAAGCTCTTAAGAACTGTCTGCAGCCTTCCAGCAGTCTTATTCAGCTATGTGAGCAACAGCCAACTGTTGGCCTTTTGTTATTAGATTTAATTCATTTTCAATATGTCTTAATGTATACATTCAATACTGTAGAAAGCAGCACAGCTATATTCCCACCCCTTTCCTCATAGACAACAAGTATCTTCACCACTGTCAGACTTGGAATGACCTTAAACAGCATGTTCCCAGCAGCTCGTGGACTTCAGCAAAACTGTCACTTGCTACAAATCCCAGGTTCCTTAAACCTTCTCTTAGGGAAAGTTTATGGGCCTGTGTCTGTGGCATGCACTCAAAATGTCACAGTGCTCACTCTTTGGAGAAACGGCTGTAGCAGATCAGCACAGAGATTTGTCTGGCCCCCTATCCTGCCACAGGAGCTGGCCATGAGAGAGTGCCTGCCTGGAGGCCACCGAGTGGTAACGCACTCACACTCTCTCCCACCTCCTGGGGTTGGCAGCTTCCAGATTTCCTGAACCAAAATGTTATCCCTGTAGTTAATAACCCCCTCATGGATCCTTCTTACGTTCGTCTAATTTGTCTAATTGCTTTTTGACACTATGTAAATGTTTAAGCATCCACAGCATCCTGTTGCAAGGGACGCTTCAGCTTAATTATGCGTTGTGTGAAAACGGAAAGTCTGGTCTGCAAAGGGCGAACTTAGCACCTAAGGGACTTTCACAGTTAGCTTGGCCTTTTGAAAGGATTTAGGATGAATTTACTGTGATGGGCTCTTTATGATTAGAAATGCCACCTTGTACGTTATGTGGGAGTAAATATCTGCAAAGAATTTCCTGTAATGAGAGCTATAGGATGTAGATATGTTCCTGCACTGGAATTAGGTGCTCCCTTAAGAGACAGTGTGGGGGACAAGAGGAGCTACCAAGAGCAGGGGAAGTCCTGGGACTGAAGGGAGGGCAAGGCATAAGAAGAAGAATCTGAGCTGGCAATTTGTGTGTGAAAAATGAAACTGAGCTTGGCTCTGTCTGCAGACTGGTATTAATTATCTGTGAGCTAGGGTAAAAGCAACCAGCATACAAACTGTAACAGAAATAAAGCCTATATTTGTTGTAATTTATGAGAGTTTGTCTTTTCTTTTCTTTTTCCTTTCCTTTCCTTTCCTTTCCTTTCCTTTCCTTTCCTTTCCTTTCCTTTCCTTTCCTTTCCTTTCCTTTCCTTTCCTTTCCTTTCCTTTCCTTTCCTTTCCTTTCCTTTCCTTTCCTTTCCTTTCCTTTCCTTTCCTTTCCTTTCCTTTCCTTTCCTTTCCTTTCCTTTCCTTTCCTTTCCTTTCCTTTCCTTTCCTTTCCTTTCCTTTCCTTTCCTTTCCTTTCCTTTCCTTTCCTTTCCTTTCCTTTCCTTTCCTTTCCTTTCCTTTCCTTTCCTTTCCTTTCCTTTCCTTTCCTTTTTCCTTTCCTTTCCTTTCCTTTCCTTTCCTTTCCTTTCCTTTCCTTTCCTTTCCTTTCCTTTTCTTTTTTTTTTTTCTTTTCTTTTCTTTTCTTTTCTTTTCTTTTCTTTTCTTTTCTTTTCTTTTCTTTTCTTTTCTTTTCTTTTCTTTTCTTTTCTTTTCTTTTCTTTTCTTTTCTTTTCTTTTCTTTTCTTTTCTTTTCTTTTCTTTTCTTTTCTTTTCTTTTCTTTTCTTTTCTTTTCTTTTCTTTTCTTTTCTTTTCTTTTCTTTTCTTTTCTTTTCTTTTCTTTTCTTTTCTTTTCTTTTCTTTTCTTTCTTCCTAACTGAAAGGACTATGTAATGCATTGAGATTCTGCATTAGAGGAGAGCTAGAAATAATGACCACATATAAATGGATTAAAGTGATGTATTTAAAAATGAGAAGGATTATTCTCTTGTTAAATTATTTAGGTCTGCTTATGAATATACATGCAAGTATAGACAGAGCTTCTCCTTTTATTTTTTACTCAAAGATTGGATGTCTTAAGAAAAAAGAAAAAAGAAAAAAAAAAACATATCAAATAAGGATGAAATTGAAATCCTTCTCATTTATTTAACTCAGCCCTTGCTCTATATACAAACGTGACCCTCTCATTTTGCAACTGTGACATTAAAGATGCTGATTTCTTTAAGAAGCTCCAGACATTTTTTCACTTGAGTAACAGGAAATGAGATGGGATCCTCTCCTCAAATAAAAATATAATTCCACTGTGATTCAAACACATTGTAAAGATGACTGTATTTCCACACTGACAAAGCTGTGAGCCACAGTTAGATCACTAGTATATCTACATAGGCTGGTTATGCTAAGACAGTGACAGGTGTGGATTTTACCACATCCCAGCTCATAGTTAAGATTCAAACCTGAAGAATTTCAGGCTGAGTGATGCATAAACATATCCCAAAAAAGACAGGAGGGCAGTGGTAACCAAAATTATAATTTTAAAGGGTTTCTTTTTTAGCTCCATGTTCCAATCCCTCAAAAAACTCAACTACTCACTCTAGTGATTGAAATATTCAATAAAATATATCTGAGCAGGAACATTTCAACCATTTCATTTGAGTAGGAGAGTGAGAAAAAAAATGACTAAAGCTTAGCCATTATAAAAAAAACTATTTCAATAATCTTCTGAGGAGTTTAAATGATGAAGCATCATTAATTGTGAAGGAGCAATACAAAGAAATAGCCATTCATATGTCTTCTAACTCACATACAATGTAAAAACAAATTGAAAATTGTCTTTCAGACTGCACAAAAATCAATATGGTAATACCTGACACCTTCTGACAAGAAATGTTCTCTTTTAACTGCCATCTTGTATGTTGATTTATGACACCTTTGGTGTCATAAATTGCAGCACGTTGTAGACAATATTATTTTGGTACCTGATAAAGATGTCAGAGATCCACCTACACTGGCATTGTTACATGGTATTTCAGAAATATAACTTACATCTCATCCTGAATCTGACACAGAGCAAGAGAATTTCTGAGGTAACATTTGCTTCATACCCTAATTGCTCGGAAGGGTTGAGTTCTCCTACTAAGACCAACCAAACTTCCACGCAGTTTTAACTGAAGACAGGAAAGCTACTGAGCTGATCATATGACAGCTTCCATTCTTTGGCCATGAATTAACAGGGGGGTCACAGTATTAGGTTTCTTTTACACCTTGGCAGAATATTCAGTACTTTTTAATTTTGTGACTGCGCCATGTTGTGCCCATAGGAGGAGAGCAAGAGACAAGGATCATATATTGAAATAGAGAAGGCTCCAAATGAGTATAAGGGGGAAAAAGTCACATGGGTTTGCATATGCAATCTCTGTCTTGGAGATTTTCAAGACTTGAATAGGCAATGAAAGCAACCTGGTTTACATCCAGTGTGGCCCTGCAATGAACAGGAGACTGCATTACAGACTTCAGGAGGTTCTTTCCAACGCAAAGTGGCCCTCCATTTTGCAAATCCATTTGATGCTCGCTCACCATTTTGAATATCACTTCACTTTTTCCTTTCAAATACTATATAAAAATGAGATAAATATATGTAACAGGAGCTGATTTGTACTCAGAAGACTTTTTTTTTTTTTTTTTTTTTTTTTTTGTCAGTGGATCAAGAAAGGGGTGTCAAGACTGGCTCTTGTGAGAGCTATGGCATAAATCCGCATGAGTAATGTCAGGCTTAGGATTGCTAACTTTAACTACAAAAATGCAAGCTGTTTATGTCCAAATACTAAACATCATTATGCATCAAAAGGATGCCAAAATTAAGCTACCAAGCTTTAAAGAAAGCATGTACTCATCCATAGCATTGACTCCAAAGTCTGTCTGGAGCTGTTGGGAAAAGAATACTGCTTAGTCACCTAAGTTTTAAATACCTCAGCTTGCACATATTTGTCCTATCCTGAGATTTAATATATGAATCTGAAAAATAACCATATTACCAAGGCTATAGAATGATTTATCAGACAGATGTTATGTTACATTATAAAACTGTCCCTCCCATGGTATTGCGAGTCTTCACATTGTATGTGTAAGTTTAGAGTGCAATTGCTCGGTATGGTAAGATGCTGGAAAGAGAGAGAAAGGAATTGACCTTTTCCTAACCTCTCTTCTCAGAGTTCACCTTGGGGATACAGTTGTTTACTGAAAAGCAAATCTAGGAGTAGTCTGAAACTACAAAATAATCATTAGCTTTTTGATGGCCACTTTTTTTATACAAACAAAATAAATTGCATTTAGAAATTCTCCAGATTACATGTCAGCAAAAGACAGTGTCACCCAAACAGAAACTGACCTGTGAATTTTTCAAGCAGAAAACCAGGAAGTTTTCCACAATTATGTGTGTTGTTATCACGGTATAAATTTCCATTTAATTTCATTCTAAATTCCTTCAGATATATATTCTCATGCATCAGGTTCTCAAGCTTTTCTATCACAAATATTATGAAAAAGACATTTGAAGCTTGAATAATTACATTTTGTATGAAAGAAAATGTAAATGAGATTTTCATAAGCTCATTTTAAAAGCAACAGTTCGCATACATTATGCTGGATGGCAGTCTGACTCATTCGAGAGAGAGAAGAAATAACGTGTTATACAAGTAGTTATAATTACACAACTACACGGAGTTTTGAATTGTGTGTACTTAACAAGAGATAAACTGTCATTCATTACCAAATCAATTTCTAATTTTCATTGAGATTTTTGATTATTATTTACCTGTTTTTCACAATTATCTTGCTAATATTGTTTGCAATGATGATATAATCAATGAGCAAATTATTTTCCACTGTGAAAAATAAAAGGTAGAAACTTCTTCAGATAAATATGTTTAGAAATTTCACCATCTCTTCAAAATATCTGTTAAATTAGTTATTAAATGAATTCTGTTGAACAGCTGTTTTAAGGAAAATTAAATAAGGAGGGTAGAAAAAAAAAAAAACAGTACCTTATTTGGACAATGCAGGTTCATGCCAAAAAAAAAAAAAAAAGTATTTCATAAGAATGTGAAAATTCTGGTAACATAAATAAGATTAAAAAAAAAAAAACAGGATGCAGTATTGAATTTAGTATAATTTAGTATTGCTTCATTTTATGCTGACTTCTCATTTATAATATTTTATGTCTTATGTCTACACTAATGAAACAGAACATCTTAATATTTGATGCTTTATCTTTTTTTTTCTTGAAATATCTTTTTATGAAGTATTTTGAAATGCTAGATTTTCCAGCTAGTTGAAGATGAAAACAATTTTCAAAATGTGAGAGCTTCCAGGCAAGTAGAATCTTGTTTTCCTCTCAAAGCTAGCAATGAAACCTGATTAGGTGTTTACAGAAGTTTGAGATTTTTTCTGCTCATCCTTCCATGCTCTCATGACCAAGGACTGGTCAGCGGTTCCATATGAGCAAAAAATCCTTCAAATGAAATGAAATTAAGTACCCTCAAGTCAGGAGAAACCATCAGAGGCGGGGCAAGCATCTATATATTATCTTCTCCACTGCACACACAAATAGTTTTATGCGACTGATTTCCCCAGTATCTTAAAAGCTGAAGGAATGAATTTTTATGGAGAAAATGAAGTCTTCCAACATATAAAGATGATAGCTTTAATGAAAATCAAGCCAGAAGCATGCTCATGTAAATTAAGATGGCAAAACTAGATGATCTTTTGAGTAAAAAAAAAAAAAGAGAGAGAAAAATATTATTATAATATCTGGTTACTTTGGTCTTGAAAATCAGATACATAACTGGTATGCAATATTGATGAGGTTGTGACCATTTCAGAAAGCACAAGACCCTTCCGTTTGTTCAAAGTAAAGAGTGCCAATAATACTTCTCATAAATATTTCCTTACCTACTGGCAAGAAGCTATTTTTGGATGGATTAGAAGATTTTGTTAGAAAAAAAACTACCATTAAAAATCCTACTAACAAAGTGACACCCATGTGAGAAATATATTAGAAAATTGCTCATTTGAACTACTATTTTATGCTGAAGTGATTTTTGTTTGTTTTTTTTTTCTAGCCCCAAGTTATATATATGACTCTCTGCCCTATATATTATGTCATATTTTTTCCCAAATGCCCTTCCCTCTTTTCTTTCCTAAGTGTTGACCGAGTTCCATGGGCTTTCATGAACATGGATAGTGTCAATATAAGGGTTAAAAGATTAACTTCTTGCACCATATATTTGAACTAAGAAAGAGCATACAAACAGATGTTTGTTGGCTGTATGGACTAATGACTGGAACAGCAAGAACATGTTATATTAATGAAACTTAAAGAATAAACAGCTAAACAATTAAACATTATTAAGACAACTTTCACAGGCATTTTAAACTGATTTTTGAAATTGTTGGGTGGGAAGGTTAAATTAATTGATATAACTAATTCATGTCACATAGTGTATTTATTTATATGATGATATAGTTATGTGATTAATAAACTATGAATAATTAACACTTTAAAGGTATTTCTAGCATGTTTGTGAAAAAGGAAGTATAAATTTACCATACTGAATAATGCAAAATGTACCTAGTATTAAAGACTGAAATGTATTACCTTCTCAGATATATAATTTTGGTCTAAAGATACATTCCTGAAGTTAGGAGAAAAAAAAAAAAAAAAAAAAAAGGAAAAAAAAACTGTTTCTAGAGAAATTTTGTTCATCATTTCTGTGTGGGTAATTCCTGATCACAGGTTATGCACCAGATATTGAAAGAAGGTCTGTCAGTAGCTTGATCCTCCATGGCAGCCTTGCACAAAATACAGAAAGTTAGGGTCTCACAACAGCCAGACATACTTTCTGAGAATCTTTAGCTTTCCCTATAATTCCTGCACTTTCACCTCCAGGATGTAATAAAGACACCAGGTAACCATGATTCCTGTCCAAAATTCATACTGGGTAAGAAAATATGCTATATGGTGGAGGTCAGGACTTCTGTGATACTTAGATGGCTTATTCAACTCAGAATAGAAATGAATAATTCGGTTTGCAATGCTTAGTAGGACTTTTTTTTCCTTGTTTGTGAAAACAAGACAGTTACAGGCAGAATTCATGACTTCTTTTAATTTTTTACTTATTTATTTCTCTTTTCTATATTTTCTTCCCTTTCACCTAACTTTTAGGTACCATGATAGTTCAAGCTCAATATAAATCAAATTAGAGTGACCATGCCCTCTTTCTGTTGCCTGTAGGTGTATTTATGCATTCCCTATTGTTTCAGCAATGTTGCCTCTATAATCATGAGGGAGTCATTTCACAGATATAGACTGGCAGAAAATGAATTCTGCAAAGAGAGAGCAGGAGTGTCCAGCCACTGGAGGGACAGAACAACACTGCCGTGCCAGCTTGGCTCAGAGTATGGTGCTGTGGAAGCCCAGTGCAAGTGAAAGGTATTTTTGTTAATGCACACAAAAATTGTAAAGGGATTAAAATCTCTAAAAAGAAGTTTCGACCTCTTAATATTCTTAATTCTTCTCTTAAGGGAGAAATCCTTATCCTAGATTTATCTCAAGTTAAACAGGAGATTAAAAGTTGTGCTTCATTCCAAGCTCCTATGTTTCACTGTCCCTTTCTGTTTTCATTCACTATAAACACTATAGTTCATGCAAAAGTTGTTACAGAAATTTCTGAGTAGCTCTTGTATTTTTGATTTGAAGAATTAATTGAAATCTATTGAATTAGCAAGAGCTTAAATTGCTAACAAAATTGAGTAAAACACACCGATGCCTTCTTTAGAGAATTTTACTTTTTTTCTTCTCAAGTTCTGTCAATAATTACCCAATCTTCTTTTAATATTTCTGCAAAAATATCTAAAAATAGTTCAATATGTAGCTTTTTCATGGAGCATTCCTTCTACATGATAACCATTTAGAAACAATGGTAAAGGATTTCTTCCTCACTCCTCATGGAGAGATAACTGACATGGAAATGGTGAAAAGCAACAGCAGAGAGAAAGAATTTGTAGCTAGGAGAGGTTGAAGAGTGAAGGATGCTGTCTATTCAGGAGGATTTTTGATGTCATTCTCTGTATTTGCCTAAGAAAATTACCATAAAAGCACTACCTAAGTCAGTCAGGAAATGACGATGATTTTTTGTAGCAGAGGAAGGAGGAAATTTTGTCACATTATCATAAACTATTAGCATCTGGGGATGGAGAGCTCAGTAAGTAATCAGTAGAAGATCTATAGTCACATATAAGCATTTAAAACATTTGCCATGGCTACCAGATTAAAAAATACTGCTATAATTTATTGACATAAATTGTTTTATTGAGATATAATTTATTGAGATAAAAATGTGATATCTGGAATAAAGACTAGCTAAATGGCCTTCAAAAAACATTCTCAGTATGAGATTCATATTCAAGACTGGAGTTGCTCCTTGGCTTAGTCATGGATTGACACTATGTCTCTGCTATGGTCCTGTTGTTTAGTGTTTCTATCAGTGACAAGAAAGCAAGCATGAAATCACTAATGAAAATTGCAAGTTGAAAAAAAAAAAAAGCAGAAAATGTTAAATAACATGAATAAAATACTGTCTCAAGCAGCCATTTCAGAACTAGCATACACTATTCTGTCTCAGATTGATTTAAACGTATACCTGTGCAAGCCAAATAGTCTATGTTCATGCTGATGCTAACACCTATATCATTACTCAGCAGTTCTAAGCTGATACTAAATTAACTACTGAAGGTTTTGGGGAGGTCTTCTTTGTTGTTTTTCTGGGGTGGTTTTTTTTCATGCAAGTTTGTTTCTGAGTGGTTGAGATGCTGATACATCGCTAAAGAACTAAGATAGAATTAATAAGTCAAGACTTGACAGAAAAACAGATACTTTATTCTACACTTCCCTATAATTTCTCTGAATACTACCTATAAATCCTATGGGTTTGCTTAGGAGATTTTAGAGCTATGTCTAGATTTTTGATAACACCATCTATCTCATATTCAGTTTGAAACAGTTTCATAAAGTGTGAAGACTAAATTATCTGCTGTTTTGCCATTTGTTATCTGCCTCTGCACAGGGTGTATAAGATCTTGCCAGGTAGAGCAGCTGTATTTACTTTCTACTTAGTCTTTTCAAATGAGTTTAATTGTTCAGGGTGTAAAATTGTAGAGAAATATGTGGTCTAGCTAGGAATCTTAGTGGAATTAATTTGTGTGCGCCGCTGTTTCCTCCAGTACCCCCCAGCTCTCCCCGTGAAGATGTACTTCTGTACTGAAAACTGATGTAGCCATACCATTTGAAAGAATAGAACAGTTCTGACATTTTAGTATCTGACTTGCCTGTGCTCTCTTTGAAGTCAGCAGCAACATTTCTATTGATTTGTCTGAAACACAGAAACTATGATAGTAGATTGCTGTTTCCCATGTAGTCAAGAGGTCTGATCCCAGTGGGAAGCAACATCACGCTTCAGTGTAATGTTCAAGAGACTTTGGAAGAAGCAGCTATGGAATTTCTATTCGTTCATGATGGCTTATGTCCCAAAGAAAAGAAGAAAGAATGAAAGAAAGAGAGGGAAAGAGAGAAAGAAAGGGAGAAAGGGAGAAAGAAAGAGAGAGAGAGAGAGAGAAAGAGAAAGAGAAAGAGAAAGAGAAAAAGAAAGAGAAAGAAAGAGAAAAAGAGAAAGAGAAAGAGAAAGAGAAAGAGAAAGAGAAAGAGAAAGAGAAAGAGAAAGAGAAAGAGAAAGAGAAAGAGAAAGAGAAAGAGAAAGAGAAAGAGAAAGAGAAAGAGAAAGAGAAAGAAAGAGGAAGAGGAAGAGGAAGAGGAAGAGGAAGAGGAAGAGGAAGAGGAAGAGGAAGAGGAAGAGGAAGAGGAAGAGGAAGAGGAAGAGGAAGAGGAAGAGGAAGAGGAAGAGGAAGAAAGAGGAAGAGGAAGAGGAAGAGGAAGAGGAAGAGGAAGAGGAAGAGGAAGAGAAAGAGAAAGAGAAAGAGAAAGAGAAAGAGAAAGAGAAGAGAAAGAGAAAGAGAAAGAGAAAGAGAAAGAGAAAGAGAAAGAGAAAGAGAAAGAGAAAGAGAAAGAGAAAGAGAAAGAGAAAGAGAAAGAGAAAGAGAAAGAGAAAGAGAAAGAGAAAGAGAAAGAGAAAGAGAAAGAGAAAGAGAAAGAGAAAGAGAAAGAGAAAGAGAAAGAGAAAGAGAAAGAGAAAGAGAAAGAGAAAGAGAAAGAGAAAGAGGGGGAAGGAAGGAAGGAAGGAAGGAATAGAGCTTGTCCATAAAATTTCTTTGTTCCAAACCTTTATTTAAAAATCTTTGTTCCAAAATACTGTTTTTGTTATTTTGGAACTTCTCATTTTTTTCCACATAGGAAGCAAAATGAACATTATATGGGAGATGAGAACAGCCAAACTAAGAAGACAAATAAAGAATGTACCTACTGTGTTCCGAAGAAAACAAAGAATGTACCTATTGTGTTCCAAATTCATTTGGCAATCTGCAATTCATAAAGTGTAAACGTTAAATAAGATCCTTAGCAAAAAGACTGTTTATAAATGGGCAATAGCAAGAAAGTAGTTCCCAAGTGAAATCACCCTAGCATAATCTAAGCCATGATGTGATAAACACCTTTTAGAGACATTTTACATAGGAGCTGGATGAGACCCAACAATGCCAGGCAGTTAATTTATGACTTGACTGAAAGATTTTGCAAGAGAGGAATGTGTTTTCTTCACATAGATAGCCCAAAGCTTCACCTGCTAAAGAACAAAAATATTTGCAGTAAAAAGGGAAAAGCATTCAAGTTCTCTGTGATTTGTACCATACTTCTTTACATCACTTCATCCCCCTAGCAAGTGCTAACAAGCTTGAAGCAGAGTTCTGTGAAGCATGGATCAGGGATTTCACTTTTAAAGGTAGCACCTAGTGGAAGAAATATAGCTTTTGGTACTTAGCCACTGCATCCTCTGCATTTTGGCAGCATTAGCAAGATTATAAAGAGGGGCTGTCATCTGAAATGATATCAGTGGTGCTAAGCCCTTCATGCCCCCCCCCCCCAAAAAAAAAAATAAAAATAAAAATGAAGGAAAACAACAACAGCAACAACAAAAACACCTTATATAATGAGAGATATTTCAACTGCACTAATTTCATCATTCATTTATTGGAGAAAAATGGGCACAGCAAAATAAGAGCTATTCAAATCACTTCTACGTCAAAGCTTGAGTAGCCAGTCAGGCCAAGTTCCATTTAAAATGTAAGGGTGAATCGGCAATGAATAGAGACACATGAAATAATTCACAACAGCTTGATTTAGATAAGGATCCCCAACTGCTTGAATGTCTCAGGAGTTTGGTTAAACTGGCATAGCATGGTCATAACTGAAAGAGGTACATATCTCCTAAGAGGTGAATATTTGTAATGCTCTAGTATTCACAGCAACCCTGCACAGAAAAGTTTGATAGACTCTTGTATGTGTTTTGGACATGAATGGTCCAATTCTTAATTCATACCATTGGAAATGACAAGTAATCTTCTTGAGTCTGGCTGAGTCTTACTGATGTCAAACCTGCAGAACAGATTGGACACCAGAAAAGAAAATTAAATACATAATCAAAAGAGTAAGCATCTGGCAATATCAAAATGTCCACAGCTGATCTAGAATTAAATCAGGTACAGTAACTTTTTTTTCAGTGAAATGTAACTTGCAGTAAGCAGATGGTCTGTGAACTGATGCCATTCTACAAAGATTTCTTTTTAAATGTATATTTTATTAAAAAAAAAATCCATGGTTCATCTTGGTGATTTAGTTTGAAATTAGATTCCGTTTAGCATCATACTGCCAACAACTGCCTGCAAACAAAAGAGTTCTGAAATTTACAACAGCAACCCCCTGCTATAACATAAACACAAGAGTACCATCCAACCTATTACCTTATGAAGACAATAAACAAAGCCTCAACACAACTAATCTGCCACAGTCGAAAGACTGACAGAACAGATGGGCCTTCCACAGCCCCACAGAGGTTAGTGCAGTCTGAAGCTGTTGTGGGGGATTTGGAAAGGCTGTCTACTGGCAACATTTTACCACAAAATCTCATACCGAAAGCATTCAGGCAGAGAGGAAAAATGTTGGATTGCCTAAGATCATCTGAACTCTGGTGAATAATAATAATTGAGGTGGTCATACCCAGAGCTTGCCCTTAAACCTCCAGCTGGGTATTAAAGTTTGTTGCTGAAATAATTTCTGTTAAGGTAAACTGCTGTTGCAATATCTCCTGTTTTGCATGACTCCAGCCAGCTGCTGCACTTCTGATATCCATCCTTAAAATACAGCTATTGCTATGGGAGATAACCCTTTAAAGAGAACTTTCATCCCATAGACCCCATGTGTGAAGATGGGGATGACTGATGACAAAAGTCAGTTTTCCCTTTGCCAGCTCTGTCTGGAGTTAGATGATGCATGATATTCTCTGGAAACTCTTTGGTATTATCACAAACCTGAGAATTTTGACATTTGAAGCTGTCTTACCCCACATTCCTGAATGCTTTTGCTAGCAAGCTGCTTCAGAAGATTTCATTCAGACTTGTTCATTAGGCATGTTTTCTACTGGGACTGGTCCACAGACACAGAAGAATCGCAGACGAGATTGCCTTAGTGATAGCCTATATGTCAGGCAATCACAAGGGTAAGGGGAGAATCAAGACCACCAGCCAATGAATATTTGATTTTAAAACATATCTCCAGTAGAACATTCAGAGACCAAAGTAATAGCAACAGGGGAATAATTTTGAAAATACTGGCTTCTATATTAAATGTAAGATCACTCAGCAAGACAATGGCAAGGACAGGTAAGCAAAACTCTTAAGGTAAGCAAAGGTAAGCAACGGTCTTGTTTCTCAGCACATGTTCAGTCCACTTGACAATGATCAAAGCTGTGGGTTACACAAACCACAAGGCCTTCAGATGTTAAAATGCAAATTCAGTTTGGATGCCAGAAATTATGTATATGTGCGATAATGTCTTTCCTCATTAAGCCTTTCCGTGATTTTAGAGACAAAAAGGTCTGTAAGATGATTATTCCCCAGTGAAGGATGGTCTCTCTGTAATTTGGTTACAGTGTAACAGTGTGTGATCAGATTTAGAAAAGGAAAAAAAAAAAAAATCTTACTATAATTTTTCAAAGTGCATTTCTGAAAGGTCTTCATTGCTCTTCCTTCAAAAGATTACCGTCTGACCCCTTTCATACTGTGGTCAAGAATTTCTGATAGATTATGGCACTTAAATAAATATGAAGCTTGCCTTAGGCAGAATTGTGAAACACTGCATGCTCAATTATCTCTTGGCTTCTTACAGATTCTCAACGATCAAAGCTGGAAGAAGATCCAGGACTGTGGGCCATTTTGTCCATTATCTGACAGAAAGAAGACTCCCTGTAAACTATTCTTCATGTCTGTTACACAGTCAATCCAAATGATGTCTTACATGATGATAATACTAGAAAATATTTGTCAGCATCAACCATTCAGAGTGTTTAAACAAACTGATTGCCTAAATAATTGTCTCCTGTCCTTTAGGAGAATAAAATCCCTGTCTCAAAGATGATGAGAAAAAAAAAAAAAAAAAAAAAAAGCTGATGGTTTAAACCAGCAACAAGCTCTGTTTCCTTTAGTCTACACTTTATTTAATTATACAGTCCCATCTATAGTCATTTGCTTGCCAGAAAAGAGTAAAGTAGAAAAATAAACCAAGCAAACACCAAGACCTCAAACCTTGCACTTCCTGATGGTCACTTATCTTTCTTCCATAGGAGGGAATTGCTGGAAGCCTCTAATGTTTTCCTCATGGAATTTATCACTATCGTTTCTACGACTTCGAACTGCACAGGGATCAATACAGCTACTGGCAAGAAAAATGTGAAGTCCCCAAACTGGATATCCCACACAGTTAATGGAAGATGCCTTCTGCAGCTAAAATAAAGACTGTGAAGAAACCCATTTATATCACACACTTTCCTATATTGTGGCTTTGAGTAAGATGTAATACAGAAATTGTGGGGGAAAAAAGACTGTGTGCATCATTTCAACACTGCTTTCTAAATTCATTGTATTAGATTGAAATGTTTTAAGTATATTTAAGCTGGTCTAATAATTTTCCACACTGTAACAAAGTTTAAGATTCAAATAAATAATCCAAATTATTAAAAATAAATCTTTAAAAAATTGTTAATTTTGCAGGCTGATAAATAAAATAAAGATCCCAATGCAGCAAAAATACTTCATAGAGACGGGGGGGCCAGTGAGGACTGTTAGCACTGTGCCCAGAAGTAGCAGTCTACTGATCTGGGTAAAGTCACAACAGATTTTTGATATCAATATAAAATTCATACCACATATTCTGAGCATCTTGGAGATGCACATATAAACTATAATATGCCAGGTTCAGCTTTACTTAAGATAAAAACAGAGCATTGGAACAGTTCTTATTTCTTTCTTTCATCACGTTAAGAGAAGGATGGCTTCATTGCTTTATTCTGTTGTTTTTAAGAATGTTAAAAAAAAAAGAAAAAAGCATTTTTAGTCCTTTTTGTTATTAATGCAATTACACTCTTTGCAATATATGTAAAGACAAATGCTGAAAAGTACAAAACCCTAAAGGTCTGTCTTCTTACCAGTGATCTGATCAGTTGAAACCTGGTACAAAGCACATCTTTCTTTAAAAGAACATGAAAAAATAATAATAATAATTCAAGTTCTAAGAGGTAAAAGAGTTCACAAGTAAGTTTCAGGTACTATCCTAGCCCTGGGTTCCACTGAAATTCACTTTAACTGTATTTTCAATGATTTTGATCCATGACGTCTGCTGTAAATAAACCCAGCAAAGTCATTTTCAGATGAAAGTGTTTCTCTTGATGCAATTCATTTTTAAGTTGGGTCTCTTTAAATGCAAGGCTTTCAAGTTACCAGAATTTTCTACAGCATGCAATACACTCCACATTTCCAAACATTTATTTATTTTATGTTCTTTTTTTTTGCTTCTTCCTAGCTGGTTACGTCTTCACTAAAAATGTCTCAAAAGTCATACTTTAAAGTGCCGAATATCTGTCTCTGTAGTGACTCTTTTTCCTTTTGATATACAAATCAACAGCCCATTGGGAACACTTCAAATGGTTTTGGAACCCAGAAATCTCTTTGTCATTAAGGAGTTAACACAGTTCTAGGTTTTATTAGAATAAAAAAGTGTTAAAAAATCCTTTACCTAAAACTAAGATTTGGTCCTGAAGAATTCAAGAATGTCTTTCTAATGTGATTACTTATGTTAATTATATTGTAATCACTCAATTTAATTTTCTTCTGGTTTCTATAATTATAACATTAAGAAGTTAATTATAAAGAAGTGGCATATATAATGTAATCTTAATTACAATGTGTTTAGAAATATGCTCATAGATATTTTGCATTTATAACAATTAGCAAATTTATCTTCATTGAAGACCTCCCCAGACCATCACTTCCATGCTCTGCTCACCGGTGAATCACACTTCTTACTGAGTTTCACCCTGCTCTATCCAGTCCCACTTGCAAGCTGTGGCTCAGCAACGCCAAGCAGCATTTTTCAGCCCTGAAAGTCTTCCTTTCCAGGGACCTGAATTTAAAGAAAGCAGGGCTCTGATTCACTAAAGCCAATATCAGGTAAAACTATACGAAAGTGGTGATATTTACACTCTGTCTCTACCCTTCACATTTAATGAGGAAATGCTCTCAGGGTAAATCCCATGCCAAGACTTTGTGGACAACTCTGGAGTAGGAGCTATTTTCACTTGTCTGTCGTATGACAGATGAGAAGGTGGTACTCCTTCCTGCAGCACGGAGCCCGCTGTTAATTGTGTAGTTTGTTAGGATGCAGCCAAAGGCTATGTTTTTTTCTATAAGAAAACTTCCTTTCTCATCAAGTCTCCCATCTCCACCACATCTTCCCCACCGCTGCTGACAGCCTGGCTGCTCTGTACAGCACTGGCTGCAACTGCTTCTGCACTGGAAATGGAGCCCCTTGCTTTGTTGCAAGAAAAACTTGGGGACTGCTTTTTCAACGATTACTCTAAAACCTTACTGCCTGACCTGTTTACCATTTGCATGTGCTATTTATGGAATAAAGCAGAGTTTAAATATGCAAAGAAATAGTCTCTTTGTCCCCCCAAAAAATGCATGGAAAATGCATATTTCAGTATTCTCATCAATGTGTATACAAGGAAAAAGGAATATCTGCATTTGGAAGGAGGAAATCTACCCAGGAGTTGCACAGGAGATGTTACTCCCCTTGAGTGAAGATGGACCTGCAGGGGAGTGCATATCTCTGAATTTTAATATATACTTTCTACTCTGCAGTCTTATATCTCCTCTGTTAGTGCAGTCAAAGAAGACAAGAGTGACACCTATGATTTGTCATCTGTGACCTCTTCTTTTGTACGTTGTCCAACAACAATATCAACATGTGCTTAACAGAGAAGCGTGGTGAAACAAAGGTCCTTCAGCAATTATGCTTTGCTGGAAGCAGAATGAAATCATGAGTGACTCTTGTGGCCTGTAAGTCTTTCCAATGTGTAGTTTTGGGTAGGTGAACTCTTTCAAGCTGCTCCCCACACTTGGTGGAAGAATGGCCACAAAGTGAGGCTGAGGAGTTCTGCGTTATTTGAACGGAGGGAAAAGGGATACAAACCTTGAATAGTAAGCTTAATAAGGAAATAGTGCAGAAAACACTTTTTATCATGTTATTTTTGTTTATTTATTAAAAAAGTAAAAAACTGAACTTTTTATTTATCAAAAAATTTTGGGTAACTTACTCTAGCCAGAGATCTGTAATCTGAAGTTTTAAACAGTCATTACTTGATTTGTTCAGTTAATGACTTATTATTTTCTTATTTTCCTCAAGAAAATTCAATTCCCTGACCCAGGCTGCAGTCTCCAGGTTTGCCCCAGCAATTAGGAAGCTATAAAAATCAAAGACTTTTCATTATAGAAACTAACTCTGGTTTCACTTAGTGGTTATTCATTACCGGTGAAGTTAGAAACACTTTTAAAGAGAGCTGACAGACCTTTTGCTGTTAGGCTGACTGTCCACTTGCAGAGAAGAAAAAAGTATCTCATCTCCTTATACTCCTCAGGTGGCAAGTTACCACTGACAGGATGAGAAGAGATGTATCTCTCCTTTCCTGATCTTTGGCTTTATTCAGGATACAAACTAAGAAGAAGAGGTAGAGCAATAACCTCCGTAAATCATGAGTGCCTTCAAAAATGTCAAGTAACCCAACATGAAGAGGGTAAAAAATTAGGGGGATGATTTGGTGGTCCTGATGATTCATCAGAGGACTGGATTAAGTAGCGGCAAGGTTACAGTGACCCCGGACAGCCTGCACTGATGTACTTTCACATTTCAAATAGAAGAAAGTCACTGTGGACATGTGTGAGCTAGTGATGTGCTTTGCTCCAAAATGATCTCGGTTTAATTGTTAAACTTAGGTCTGGGAACTTCTTTTTCTCCACAACTGCGTGTGTTCACATAACCAATCTTTAAATAAAACTTATTGTCAACTTAAAAAAATCTGAAGGGTTATTTAAGTCATTAAATTCTACAGAGAAGTTTAATCGATTTCTAAATAATAAATCAAGTCTGGGTGCTCTTAATAATCTTGGTGTAACACATTTCAATCCAGAAGCAGTACACAGTATTTATCTTAAATGAATAATAAATGAGACATTGGTATTGACTGAACAAATGATTAAATATTCCATCAGTAACAGAACATGGAAATAATTTTTAATTATTAATAAGCTACAGATTTTGCTTGTCAAGTGCAGTCATCTTTTGACATGAATGACTTATTTCCTTGGCTGTCATCAGAGGGCAGATGAATACAAAAGACAATTAAGGCTAATATGGGACACCTAGTACACAGAGGTTCTACCACCTATCTCTGAGAGGACAGAGCTGTTTCACAAGATACTAAGGTCCTTGGAGCCTCTGTCTTTCACTGGGTCTTCAGTTCTGAAACTCTGTTGTAATCGGTATTCATGTTTGTCAGAAAAACACAGACACTAGGAGCCATGAAAACTGGTGCTCATCCAGCCAGCCAAAGAGAAAGTCTGAGCTCTGAGGTTTCTTTTGCAGTTTTTGCATTGGCTGCTGTTCTCCTGTCTCATTAGATTTTTTTTTTATATATATTTTTTTTCACGGTAACATTTCATGACAAATTCTGAAAATACCTGGGGTAAAGGCACCACCAAATATGTCCCTAACACAAAGATTTTTCCTCCACTGGCTACCTGGCACTCCAACCCGAGCCACAACACACAGCTGCCCCTTGATGCAGATGGATCCATAAGATCCATCTTGCCTTGGCAAATCTTCACTTACAGTAAAGAAAGATTTCATATGTGGCAATATGCTCTATTCATAACTTGTTGGCACCTTCACTCAGTCAGAGAAAGTAACGAATACTTCACATTTGATGCTTTATACCACGTTACAGTGTCATGTAGCACAAGCCGAGTGCTGTGTAAAAATCACCATCTGAAATGAGATTGTTTTAACATCCCAAGCCTATAGCAACTTTTATTGCTCAGCTGTAACTAGCAACTGCCTGAAATACTGGTTAGTAGTCCTAAAATATATTTATGGTCAGAAAACAAGCCCGTACAAAACAGCAATTCCTTATCTCCATACATACATATTATATTACCTTTGTATTGTGTTCTGACTTTGTGACTGAACAAGTTCTCTCCCATTAGATTTGAAGGGCACAATCACAAAGCTAGAATTAACTGGATCTTTTTTTACCTCATGAATTATTGAATTTTCTATCCAAGTCTCAAACACAAAGTCTTTATTAGAACTGGTGAAACTGTTTTCTTTTTCTTCTAGAGAATGGGTTTTTATTAAAAAAAAAAAAAAGTTTTAACATGAATATGTCAATTTGACTGGCATTTTTTTAAAGCAAAGTGAAAAAGATCTTCATATGGGAAATTGCTTCACTTGTTTCACTCTTTTTTTTTTTTTTTTTTTTGTAACAGCATATTCCTCTCTGTCCCTCTGTCCCTCTCCATTTTTTTTTTAAGCATCCATTTATTTTAGATTTTTATTAGTAGAAGTAGGAAGAAAACAAACTTTAACAGGACAAATTTATTTCAAGTTGAAATTCTGATTCCTATTAAGCACAGTTCCTTACAATTAGTAATTGTAGAAAGATTACACAGAGAGAAAATAACTATATCGCATATTTTCAACACTCTATTCTTGGTATAATTGCACTCAAAGGTCCCATCTACCGCCCTTTGAACACCAAAGCCTGAGAGCACTACAGAGCATGCAAGGAAAGCAGGCAGTATTGTCATAGGGATCACACATCAGAAAACTTGGTTCTGTTCCCAGGTCTGTCATCAGCTCTGAGCCTGACTATGTAGAGGACAGATGACTTCCCTGTGCCTACAGATCCACAAATCTATCACAGAACTCCTGATATCACTCTGCTTTTAAGAAATATTTTGAACTTACACATAGACCAGGCTTAAATTCTAAGTCTAATGTAAATTTTACCAAATGGGGATGCATTAAACTTCCTATTATTTTACTAAGTTAGGTTTAGTGAAACATCCATAATTAAGCACTACACCAAGAGACATAATACTTATTCTTTGAGGATTTGAGCTAAAATAACTATGAGCTGTGGGACTGATGACATTCCAGAATTCATTTATAATTATAAAGAATAGAGGCGGAAGAAAGAAGGTCATCACATCTCAGAATCCCTAGTTATTGTTTGGGATTTTTGTGTGATCCCCTGTGCAGGCTACAAAGACTGGAAATAGCTGCACAGAAAGATGTATTAAAATGAACTTTCCCATCCATTTTCATTCTGCTTGCAGTTTTCGTAAAACTCAGTCCATTGAACTTTTGCCAGAAAAATGGAATCATGAAACTTCAGCCTCAGCTCATCTTTAAAAAATTTATTTTTCTATATTTGTATAAATGTAGAACTGACAAGGCTGAAGAACTGAACTGAAACTCTGATTTGTTAATCACAGAAGTGATGGGCCAGTGATTCAGGCTGATTATACTCATAGGGATTATACATGTAACAGATGAAGGCCACAAGGAACTACCCCTCCGTAATCTTTCTTGCCTCCCCAGGTTTACAGAGTACCCTATGTAGTGTTATGTTACTCATGATTTTCAGTCTCAGCTTGAAAAAAATGAATTAGCATAATTTCCAGTTTGTTGACGAGCACAATAGTTTGAGTGAATAGTTATTTCCTCTATGCAAAGTGACTTTCAGGAATTACATTTTTTTTTCACGCTGATATTCTGGATTAGCTCTAGTTCTCAAATAAAATGTTGAAAGGTGTTCTGCTAGGTGATCCTGAGGTCAAAGCAAAATTTTTGACATTGGTGTCACATATTTTAATTATTTTAGAGCTGCTTCGTTTGAAATAATAATAAAGATAATCTGTCAAACTTCTTTGTTCTTGAATTAAGAAAAAAAAGTTGGAGTACAAGAAAAGTAATTTCTAGGAAATTATATAAATTGTATTAGGGTCATAAAGAAAGGATTGCTAAGAGATAAATATAAAGTTAATGAAAGGAGAAATTTTTAAACATGATGCACAATTAACCTGTGGAACTAGCTGCCACAGGATATAATTGAGGTTAAGAGCTTAAACGGAACTAATAAAGGATTATGCATGTACATGGATAACGAGAACTTAGAACATGATCAAAATTTGCAAGTATATAAACCTTCGCACTTA